>NC_136487.1:135602682-135932682 GCF_053919585.1 Euprymna scolopes | reverse complement strand
GTAGTAGTGGAAATTTGGTAAAATTTGATTATTTAAGAGGATGGCTTAACAAGTACTTATCTACATTGGACTTGAAAATGTTCCACAGGCAGTTAGTGCTAGGAAAGAAACTTTGTTCATGGAAATTGGGTTTGGTTTTAGGCACAGGTAGAGAGTAAGCGAAGTTTGTGGTAGTTGTTGTAGACAGACGAGTATTGTGAATATTTTGCAAGGAGTATAATAGATTAAAGCTCAGTCGAGTACTCGCCAAGAAAATAACAATAGAACAGAGATAGAGTCGCAATGACTCTTCTGTTAGAAAAAGGTTGTCAGGCGGAAACATCGTTTACTAGATTTCGAAGGCCTCTCAAAGCAGGAAAAGGTGCCCTGGGAAGCTCCTGTTCAGAAGTGACAGCAACATTCAATCTTAGGGCGTATTTGGATCTTATGCAGGTAGACGACTGCGTCGGGAGTGAGATACTTTCTGGAGCAGTATAATGATCAAACCATTTTTCCAGTGATCTTGGCAACAGATTTGATAAATGTCAAGAAGAAATCAGTAGCATTCGGCATTCGGCACATTTTTCAAGTAGACATGCTCACACACACACACACACACACACACACACACACACATATATATATATATATATATATATATATATATATATATATATATATATATATATATTAGCAGGCCGCCCAGCGTTGCCCGGTGGTGAAATATGCATAAATATTATATTTAAATTTATACAGAAACTATTACAAGTGCTTCGAGTATTATGCTTTTTTAAAACAGTTTACTTCTTGTGAGTAAAAAAAAAATAATACTCGAACTGAGATCGAAACCAAAACCATAAAACAGTGAGTGAAGTACGATAACCATTAGGCCAGCTTGCCACGTTCTTTAAAAAGTGTTTTCAAACCTACTTATTCTTAATATAAGGAATCAGTCATGTGGATCATTCATGCATGCGCATTCGTGAAGCAGTCGACAAACCGATAAAAATCCGAAAACCCCACGTACCAATTTTTCAATTTTGAACCTTTAGCAGGCATTTTTCTGAATGAAAACCGATTAAAAAGTTTTTCACATGTCTGAATACCCTATAACCAAACTTCAAGTCTGAAGATCAAAACTTTGTGGGGTACGTAGGTTAAGAAGTGTCTTCACACACATTCTCATATATATATATATATATATATATATATATATATATATATATATATATATATATACCCTAAAAGTTTGTTTTGTGTGTGTGTGT
Source organism: Euprymna scolopes (assembly GCF_053919585.1). Lineage (NCBI taxonomy): Eukaryota > Metazoa > Mollusca > Cephalopoda > Sepiida > Sepiolidae > Euprymna > Euprymna scolopes. The sequence goes on along the minus strand of NC_136487.1, from coordinate 135,931,435 downwards.
GTGTGTGTGTGTGTGTGTGTGTGTGTGTGTGTGTGTGTGTGTGTGTGTATTGATATTCATATTAGAAACCCTTTTTTCTATTTATTTTAAAAGAAAATGAAACTTTGTTATATATGGGTCGTAAAATTGCACACAGATCTAGCTAATTTGAAACAAAATCTAGCTAATTTGCATATTCTTTTAAACATTCATTTTAATTAATTCCCTATTAATATTTTTTTCGGTTTTCTGATAGGATGGTCATCTTTAGTTAACTATTACGTGTGATTATATTTATGGAGATATTCTACATGATTTATACTTGCGTAATATTTACCTAAAAAGGTTATAGTAAAGACAACCCACTTTTTATATGTATTCATGTATGCGCATATATATTTGTATAAAAAATTTCTCAAACTTTCCGTCAGTTTTTGGTCTACAGATATGAAAGTTAATATATAGGGTATTGGAACCCATGCGAAACATTATATTTGGGGTTTAGCCGCGGAATGCATTCGTGACGTAATAGCAATTAGTTTATATATAAATTTTTAGCCCCGACGCAAACAGGTCTTTATAGGTCAGACATTAACGGCAAAGGAAAAAGTAAATCGTAAGCTAAACTTTTTTTTCGATTCTCCGTGGTGGCGCCCGAGTCATATATATATATATATATATATATATATATATATATATATATATATATATATATATATATATATATATATATATATATATACTAAAAAACGTCTAGCCAAAACCACTATCAACAATTTCCCACACTCTTTATCTGTGCCTAAACTTAAACGTAGATACCATGAACAAAGCTTCTTTCTTAGAACTGCACGCCTGTGGAATTCTCTTCCGTTTGTCTGCTTTCCAGCTGACTACAATCTGATTGTCTTCAAGTCCAACGTAAACAAGTTCTTGATAAACCGTCCCACTAAGTAATCCAATTTACAATATTCCCACTAGTAATGTTTACTACGCTATAATCACAATGACTAATGTATACTCATTAACCCTTATCCTCGAGTGGCCTCCGGGCCTTAATAAGTAGTGACCACTATGTAAAATAAAAATGAATCGCCACCATCGAAAATCGAAACAAAAAAGAAGTTAAAAAATTGTGAAAGAGTGTGAATTGTTGAAGTATGTAGCTGCGACGGCGGACGATACTTTATTTCTTTCTCCTAGTTTGATGCAGTTTGACAATGTTTGTTGCTGCATTTACATTATGCCATTGAAGTATGTAAACCTCCATTTCTTAAGATCAATCAGAGTCGTTGAGGGTAGCAGGGTTTATTTCAGCAGCTCAGAGATTACTTAATTTGTCCTTGGACCTAAGTAATGGTCGGCCTACTGTCCAGTGACCACTACCAAGTTGACTGCACATCAACACCAGTTTATATATATATATATATATATATATATATATATATATATATATATATATATATATATATATATATATAGTAATTTATAAAATATATATGGCGATTAAGCTACACTGAATATTCTGCGTTTCATCCAACTATAGGATTCGTCAGGCTTATGCGCCTTAGGCATAAGCCTGACGAATCCTATAGTTGGATGAAACGCAGAATATTCAGTGTAGCTTAATCGTCATATATATTTTATAAATTACTAACTAGCTCTACCTACGTATTGAGCACTTTTGAAGTAAATACTTAAAGTTTACGCATAAATCTATACTTTCGTATATTAAATTTATGCGAATAAATGAAGTAGGTATATATATATATATATATATATATATATAGAGAGAGAGAGAGAGAGAGAGAGAGAGAGACAGACAGACAGACAGACAGACAGACAGACAGTAGGCAGACAGAGAGCGAGACAAAGAGACAGAGAGAGATGTTGCTTGTTTGTTTTTGTTAGCGATACTTATTGAATGAATTCAATTATTTATATGGAAGTGCATTTTTACCTAAATGCGAGCTGGGAATAACTTTTCCTTGGACCAGTTTAGTACCCCCAAATGGGAAGCGGCATATGTATTATTTTTAATATATATATACCAAGGTAATCAAAATGGTAAACTTAAAATATATTATAAATATTAAAGAGTTAATATTAACAAGTAAAATAAACTCAGCCAGATGTAAAAGCTCAATAAAACCGAAAAGGAAATAGAGCTTATAATATGAACAAATGATTAATAAAACATGTTGAAAGACATCTTGAAAAAGAGTTAAAAACATATTTAATTTTAAAAAAGGAAACACAAGATAAGTGGATAGGACTATCTTTCCTTTTTTAAAATTAAATATGTTTTTAACTCTTTTTCAAGATGTCTTTTAACATGTTTTATTAATCATTTGTTTATATATATATATATATATATATATATATATAAACTGATGTATATATATTTACTATAATAATTATTAAATGACATACTTATATATGTGTGTATATATGTATGAATGCATGTATATACATATATATATATATATATCAACATAAATGTATATATATATGTATATATATCATCACCATCAGTTTATTTATATATATATATCTACCTACATATTGAGCACTTTTGAAGTAAATACTTACAGTTTACGCATAAATCTATACTTTCGTATATTAATTTTATGTGAGTAAATTAAGTAGTTATATATATATATACATACATATATATATATACATATATATATATATATACATATATATATATTGCTACCGTCTGCCTCTGAAAATGAACATTTAAAATTAAGATGTTTAAATTCAACGTTATTTCACGCGGTTAATGGTAGCCGAATGGATTAGGTCATCGCTAATCGAGTGTTGCGGGGATTAGATCGTTCGACTGGTAGTAATCGTGACACCCTGCACTGAAGATTCCCGAAAGGATGAAACACTAGTGTCTGTAGGTATTTAATTATTTTAGTAAAAATAATTATATATATATATATATATATATATATATATATATATATATATATATATATATATATATATATATATATATATATATATATTGTAGTTGGCGGTGCCCCTGTAGTTCGTTCCTCGCTAATAGTTTCGTTGCGAGATTCGAATCCCACACACAGTGCAAATCATAACTTCTAGCACTGATGAATCCATAAGGATGAAACACTAGTGCCTGTAGTTATTAAAAATAATTATATATATATATATATATATATATATATATATATATATATATATATAAGCAGAGAGACGATACGTGCCTGCGATTGAATGAGAATAAAAATGTTCCACCTTTCCACAATTTTATTGTCATCGAAATTGCCCATTTTTCAGTTAAATCGATTGACTGCCTGCTCTAGTTGGGAACCTATTGCGATGCACCGGAAAGAAGGTTCGCACGCCTCCCCGCGCTGAATTCTTACACAATACATTGTAGTCTACATTGCACCGTAGAGAACCATAATGTTAATTTTATTAAATTATGTTTATATAATGGTTTGAATTAAAGTTTGAAAGGCAAAAGAAAAAAAGAACAAGTATCATAGTTTAATTGTGATCTAAAAAGAAGCATTCATTTCCAACGCGCTTCTGTCTTATCAAAGAATTTACTGTTCATTTTATACGTCGGACCTTCTGCTTGTGTAGCGATAAAACTTCACAAATGCAGTTGTGATCTTATGCTTTATTTGTTCAAATTCGGACTGTTCTTTCTTTAATCGGGGTTTTTCGATTATCGATTTTCGATACTTATCAGAGGCATTCCAATAGAAAACACTATTGACTAACATTCCCAGACACATAAAACACATTTGTTTGACATTTTTTTAAATCGACTCAGCCGTTTCGAAGTCCATAGGGAACGAACTTATACACACACAGACAAGGATGATGATAAAGATTGTATCTATCTATTATTATACAGTATAATAGGAATTTTTTCTGTGCGTATATGTGTGTGAGTTCATTCCATATAGACTCGAAAACGGCTGGGTCGATTTTTTATAAAATTTCATACGAAGGTATTTAATGTGTCTGTCAGTGTTCTTAGATAGGTTTTGTATCGGAATATTTTCGATAAGTATTGATAATCGATAGTCGAAATAATTCGATTAAAGAAAGAACAGGCAAAAAAGTTAACATTTTACACAGCCGAACATAAGTGCATTTGAGAAATTTTATTACCACACAATCCGAAAGGTCCGGCATATAAAATGAATGTTTCTGTTTAAAGCACAATACTTGACTTTTTCATCTTAAACTTAAATTCCGTTTACTCTCAGCGCACAAGCAATAAGGCCAGAAAAATATGAAAATAACTGTAGGTTCTTTTATATGACAAGGGTGCTTTGTGGCACTATATGTTGTAAGTGCCACTGCGTTGTCACTCCCTCTCCCCTATAGCCGGAAGGTGATTTGGTCACTAGAGGAGGGATACGGAGAGTGGACAACAATGCAATTCGCCAGGAATCACTCTCTTTCGTCAGCACCAGCATGAGATAAGAACGCACATTTTTGTCTCTCCGTAACCCTAACACTAACCCTAACCCTAACCCCCCCTTCCCCAATACAACAAATAGTTAGGGTTAGTTAAGCCTTTTTAAAGTTTAATTGTTCCGAATTGTTTGTTGTAATTGTAATATATTGTGAATATTTTTTTGTAAAAATAAATAGTTAAGATTCTCTTATATATATTACAATCTGTATTGCGTGTTGTTTAATCTGTCCTGATCATCAAGATGAGGTCTGCCACTTTCTCAGCCAGAACCCGACAGAAAGAAGTCATCACCAGGGAATGGAGAACTGCCTAGAGAATAACCACACCTAATTCCAGGTATGCATTCACTCTTTGTAAAAAGACTTCCAAGTAAATATACACATAGTGTATGTGACCGACTCATCGTGTTACAATTTGTTGCCGTTTGCCAGGATTTCAATCGTTGGTGTTCCCATGGGATATCAGTTGATATCGTGTCTAACACTCGGGGAACTGGTTTCCTCAACCAAGTAACTCTTTCCCGGTAAACGATATATTGTCATATTGATTGCCGTTCCCAGGACATTTCTTGGTCAAGTTAACCCTTCACGGGTTGACGTATCGTGTAATATTGGTGCCTGAAAACCTGGAAATATCCTGAGAAAAAAGCCACGGACACAACAATCCAAAAATCAATCAGTAGGCGAAAACCCACACAGCAGCCATCCACTTTATAAAGACACAAGATTCAGCTTGTATAAAATCCACGGTTAAAAGCTCTTTCTAGCCATGGAAAAAATATTCCAGGCAGAGAAAAATTCTAGACGTTCTCAAAAATTAAAATCCACGGTTAAAAGAAAAATCCACAACGTTCCACTGTCTGTGAGGAAAGCAGATTTTACAAACGCGCACAAACACTCAGATCTGAGTTTTAAAAATTTGATTAAAAAAATTTTCATTGAAAAAATTTCATTTAAAAAAATGTCATTAAAAAATCTTATTAAAAATATTCCATTAAAAAGATTTTTATTGAAAAAATAATTGAAACAAAACTGGTCTTAAGAAAGCAAAACCCCTTCAAATCTTTCTGCTCCAGAAAATAAATGTAAAGAAAATGTAAAGAATTCTTCTTCATGAAAAGAAATGAGCATTTTAAATAATTCACCACAAAGTTGAATTGGGAAATTCCATATCACATTGAACTGTGAACAAAATGTGTTTATGTTATATAAAAAAAAACAACTTAAAATAAATGAAAAGATGACATTTGAAAAAAAAAGTCCTACATAAGTTGATGTCAAAAAACTCTTCATCACATCGAACCGTGATTTAAAAAAATGTGTATCTGTTCCATGAAAATCGATTAATCTATTTTACATGTTGATAGTGTCTCATTTCAGGCTGAAAAAATAGGACTTATGATTGATAAACATTTTTTGTCCACAGATTTGTTTGCTGTCTTTATGTGTTTTATGTTATGAGAAATGTGCTTTATTGTTTGAAAGTAACTAAAAAAAAATATAGTGTATGCACGTATACATACATGAACGTACTGAGACATTGAATACACACGCGTACTGAGACACTGAACTCACACAAACACAAAAAATAAGGGTAAATAAAATAGGAAATGTGGTTATTTTTTATATTACGAACGTTAAAAAGCTGTTAAAAAATAAGTACTCACAACCTGTGCTTTAATGAACTATTTCCTCGTGTGAAAATCTCTTTCAGGGACAATTTCATTGATTTCGTGGTTATTTCATTTTAAATGAATCTCAGCAGATTTTTTTTAATTGATTTTTTAATCTGTTTGAAATATGTTTATTGGTTATGGAAAATGTTATCGTTTGCTTAAAACAAATGGGAAACCTTACTTAAAATGTTATTGAGAAACGAGTAATCCATTAAGGCTTTCTTTGAATAGAGTAGAAAAAAAATTATTACGAAATGTATCAGCCACATAGTTACTTAATCTTACTCAGCAGACGATTAGCTGATTCTCTCTTTCCTTCTCCCTCCCCCCCACACACGCGCTGAAAAGATAAGTATCGAAAATGGTTAATCAGAAAAATCGCATTAAAGGAAAAACAGATTTTAACCTCATGAAGCCTAACATCACAAGTGCATTTGAGAAGTTTTATCACCGCACAAGCAGAAGATCCCGGTGTATAAAATCAAAATTATATACTTTGATAAAACAGAGGTGACTTGGAAATGGATGTTTCTGTTTAGAAGACATTGAACCATAATATTTGACTTTTGAATTTAAAACTTTGATTTTAGCCATTATATAAAAAAAATTCATAAAATCCGTCTTTGATAAGGCAGAGGTGCGTTCGAAATAAATATTTCTGTTTAAGGCAGAAATGAGCCATGATACTTGACTTTTGGGTTTAAAACTTTACTTCAAGCCATTATATAAAAATGATTTTCTAAAATCAACAGTAAATTCTCTTCAGCGTAATGTCGACTACAATGTATTGTGGGATAAGCCACTGCAGGGAAGAATGTGAAGTTTCCTCCCGGTGCACTGCAGTGGGTTCCTTACTAGAGCAGACAATCGATTTAATTGAAAAATAAGCAATTTAACCGATTTCGATGGCAAAAAATTGTGCTTCGGTTGATCCTCATACAATCCTGAGAAACGCCAATGAAAAGAATATACGTCATATATGACGTCTTCTGCTATAACGTCTTCTGCTATGCCGTCATAGGTAACATCATCTGTGATGACGTATGTTGTAAATGAACAAACCAAAAAGCAAACAGGTATACAACGTTATTATAATTTATATATATATATATATATATATATATATATATATATATATATATATATATATAACTACTTCATTTACTCACATAAAATTAATATACGAAAGTATAGATTTATGCGTAAACTTTAAGTATTTACTTCAAAAGTGCTCAATACGTAGGTAGAGCTAGTTAGTAATTAAATCGTCATATATATTTTATAAATTACTAACTATATATATATATATATATATATATATATATATATACACATATATATATATATATATATATATATATATATATATATATATATATATATGCGCATAAATTTGGAAATTTGGATTAAATATAAAATAGAATAATTGTGACCTGTTGGTGCATCCATATACAAAAGGTCAGATTGTTTCAGTCAGGAAAAAGTGAGTTTGTAAAATCAGTAGTATATTAAAAAATAAAAATAAAGACAACGCCGAAAATTATGTTCCTCTATAGTTGTAAAACTTCCATTTTAAACGCATGTATAAAATATCATTTGTGTGAATATATGCCTTCTGAACTCATTGTTTTGTTTACCGTATGACAATGTATCTCGTTTTTCTCGCATTTGATTTTAAACCCTGAAAACCTTTTCACTGAAAATATTTCTCTGAATCCGGCTCATCTAAAAGATATCTCCCTCCTTACAAAATATAATAAAGTAAAATCTCCAAAGACCTGTCACGAAAACATCCCTGAAATCTAATAACCGCCTTACCAAAACTGATATTAACGAAAACCCCACAACTGGTGAACACTCGACGTTATATGAACGCAAAACCTTCTGATTTCAACAACAACAACAACAACAACAACAACAGAAAACCCCCTCATTGAACAAAAAAAATTTGAACTCCAGAAGTAAAACACTTGGAATTCAACAACAACAAAAAAATAATGTTCCCTAAAAAATAATTTGTTTACAAAAATATGCAAAAGTTTAACACTTCAAACAAAACCCCTTCATTTTTAAGACACAAAGAAAATAATTCTTTAAAATAAAAGTGTTCCTTTCACATAGCGTTCCACGAAACAAAGATACAATTCAATAACAAAAAATTCCTTTAAACACAGCACAATCCTTCTTTTCATTTTACTTGTCAAAAAAAATGTGTATATACACTCAAACAAAAAAAGAGCGACAAAATTCAGCAAAAAAAAAAAGATGGTTTTAACGAGAAACAATAAAAATATGTCTTTTACAAAAGAGAAATTTATTTATTCATGTAAAACCACAAATATAACTCAGTATCTAGGCGGGAAGTTATTTTAAAAAAATGTTTATATATCGACGTACAAAATTAAAATGTATAAACGTGTTTGTACGCATATCGCCTGCGCACATATATTTAATAAAAACAAATAATTATTTTGGGGATCAATCACAAAACTCTCTAAATTTATTTGTAATGGGGTTTTCTGGGAGCTACCCGAACCCTTTAAAAGCCAACTTTTTCTTCAATAAACCAGTGGAACCCTATTGACTGGAGTTTACGGATCAGTGTCGCTGGATGCCCTACTCTGTGCGCCCATCTCTGCAGCATCTCTCTCTACTCACGCGCACACTAACGTTAATGATCACGCAGACACACACGCAACTCGTAGACTAACTGTCGTTTGGCAACTTTATTCATTGAAATATTCCAATCTTTTTCACTGAACTTCAATTATAATATAAAAACAATTGAACATTAACTCTTATAAATAACTTTCAATGAATTATAATTTTTTTAATGGAACAGAGAAATTTTGAATACAATTTTCTTGTCCCTGAAACCCACGGCTTTTAAATAATCCATAAAAATTTCCTCTAATGCCTCAGCTAATGAACCCCCTTGTTTTTGTAAGAACTCTGAAAATATTTCTGAACATTCTGTGTTTCCCTATTGCTGTAAACCTTCCATATTAAACATGTATAAATTATCTCTTTTTTGTGAATATGTGCCTTCTTAACTCATTATTTTGTTTTTTTACCCTATGACAATGTCTTTCGTTTTTCTCACAGCGAATGACCACCTCCCCATATAATTATGGTCTTTAAACCGGCCAAAAGAGGTGCATGTATATGTATATGAGGGCGCATCCGTATGCATGTGTTTAGTTATTTATATATTTCTTCTTCCTTTTTTTTTTCTGAGGATAGGGCATCCTACCGGATGCTAGGCATTCACCCGCTATTTCAAAGGAACGTTTGATCGATGTGTGTTCACATTTTATATTATAATTTTGTTTTACCGCATGCTAGACATTCACCCGCTATCTCATACATTTCAATCAAAAGATCTTTTTTAAAGATGTTAACCGTCCTTTTAAGTGCAATTGTTTGCATTTCTCTTGCACTTGGTTCATAGGGTATATTTGAAATTATTCCTTAAGAGTCCCATTGCTCATACGGAATGATAGAATGATCGAGATCTTCCTAAGTTCCAGTTTCTTTTATATCGTACATAAGATCTTTTCATTTTCCTATGTCTGTGTGTATCTATGTATGCCTCTATCTACGTGTGTATGACTATGTACATGTGCATATGTGTATGTGGGTAGCTATGCAGGTGTCTATGTATGTGTGTTGGATAGTTATGCAGGTGTCTATGTATGTGTATATATATGTGCGTATGTGTATTTGTGTATTTGTGTTTGTGTGTGTATCAATTTGTGCGTGTATATGTATCATTGCGTGCCTGTCTGTGTGTGGCTATGTATATATGTATATCTGTGTATGTCTATCTACATGCTTCTGTACGTGCGTTAACGGACATTTGTTTTTTTTTGTTTTTCTCTGTTGTTATTTTGTTAATCGTTACTTATTTTTGTAGATTCCAGTAAAGATGGTATGAAAATACCGACATTTATTTTTCTTTACTTTGTTTTTTTTACTTACCAACATGTTTGGTAATATCTTTGCCCCTCCCACCTCGCAGGTACTTTCCTTCATCACCCTACCCATCCACCACTGAGATGCTGCGCACGGATGGTTAATGTAAATAAGTGCTGTTGACATAAGTGAGTGCTGGGGCGTCCGTCGATTTCCAGCCGTCGCCATCTTTCTTTTTCTTTTTTTTTTTAATCTTTTTCTAACACTTCCTTTTTCCCCCTTTTTTTCATTCCCTCTTTTTCTTTCTTTTTCACTGTTTATCTTTTTCTAACACTTCCTTTTCCCCCTTTTTTTCTTTTTCACTTTTTCTTTTGTTTTCATTTTTCTTTTCTTTCTTTTCTTTCTTTTTCACTTTTGTTATCTTTTTCTAACTCTTCTGTTTTTCTTACTTGTTCTTTTTTTCTTTTCCTTTTTCTTCTTTTTAATCTTTTCTCGTTTCTTCTTTTCACTTTTCTCTTTCTTGTTTACCTTTTCTTTTTCACATTTTCCTTCTTTGTCAGCTTTTGTTTTTCACTGTCTTCTATTTCATTTTTTCGTTTTTCTCATTCGTTTTAATATTTTCTTTCTCTCCACTTTGTCTTTTTCATTTTTTTTTAATTCTTTTTTTTCGCTCTTTTTAATGTTTTCTTTTTCGTCACCTTTTCTTTATTAGTTTTTCTTTGGTTTTCTTTCTTTTTGTTTTTTTGTTTTTTTTTTTAGGTTTTCTTATTTGTTCATTTTTTTCTTTTGTTTTTACTAGTTGGTCCAAAGCAACTAATGTTTCACTTGACTTTTGTACGTTTGTCGATCCACAATTTATTCAATAGTTACTGGTTGAATATTCCTGAAAATGTCGATCCCTATTTATTCTCCTCCTAAAGTTGGACTCACGGTCCGTTTTTAGTGTAAGGAAAGCCCAGGGGGAATCTGGATTGAAACAAAAATAAAGAAAAATTGTCCCAATTTAGAAGGACTTCTTCACTAACCGAGGATAGAATAGACTAAGAACAGCATCAGAACAGATACTACAGTTTGTTTCTAGTTAAAAAGCACGCATACAGTAAAAAGAGCTTATTCAAAAGTACACTATCAATAGAGATGTATAATTAACTACACTGGGACACCAATTAACCCGAAACATTTTTCATACTACTACTACTATTATTATTATTACTACTACTACTACTAATAATAATAATAATAATAATAATAATAATAATGATAATAATAATAATTCAAATCCTACTTCTACTACTACTACTAATAATGCAAATAGTACTACTAATAATAATACAACAACTATTACTATTAATAATAAATAATATTAATAATAAATAATAATAATAATAATAATAAATAATAATAATAATAATAATAAATAATATAATTAATAATAATAATAATAATAATAATAATAATAATAATAATAATAATAATAATAATAATAATAATAAGCGTGATGTTTTCTTTGAAGATTATTTTCATACGTGTTTATTATACAAAATTAAAGACGGCTGGGCGTTTTAGAGTTTAATTTTGGAGAAAAGTATTTAATAGACGAGAGAGACAGAGACAGAGAGGTAGATATAGAATAAGATATATATATATAAAATTCTTTTAAATAACTAATTATCTTATTAACAAATAAATGAGTTGACACAGTGAACAGCGATCGTACAGGAAAGCTCGCGCTTGGCGATTATCAAAGGTTTCCTTTCAGTTATAAGAGCATTGTGACCAATTGACTCGCACGCCATCCCATGAGCAAACTGGTTTCAAACCTCCATTTCTCTATCAATTTCGATATCCGTGACGTCATGTCTTGCTCTACTTTCAACCTATTTGACCTCACCTCACATTCTATGACATCTCTTTCTGCTATCCCTCCGTGTAAATCAGTTTTCTACAGGGAGGGGTCGCTTTTTTACGCCGATATTTTCGAAAGTCATTCCCTCTTTTCGATTGATTAGCATTAATTTAAACCTTCGATACTTCCGGTTTGACGAAGGACGCAACAGCAAGGACGTCACTTTTCTTCTTTTTTTCACGTTCTTTTCCTCCTTCGCGTTACGGGTTCGACCTGCCTGCCTGCCTACTACCACTTTTTTGTTGTTGCACAACACACACCTCCAAACACCTGGGCAACATTGGATAATAGAACATGTAACAAACACCTGATAATAACATACGCTGCATAATACATGCAAAATACGTGTATGATACTAAAATCATAATAACAATAAAGCATACTTGACATCAATAAACATAGTTCTTACGAGTAGTGGCAGCTCTCTCTCTCTCTCTCCTTTCTCTCTCTCTCTCTTTTTATGTAGTCTATAAATTTCTGAATGGTATACCCTGCATTCTGTTGGACGTTAAGACAAGACGTCCTACATTACTGACTCTCGATTACTCTTTACGCCTGCTTGAGTCAACAAAGGGGCATAACTTGTCGGTGTAATTGTGGCGGCTGAATCGTGAAGTGATTCCTACGAACGCTAAAAAGTAAGTGGCTCTATTTGCTTACATTCTTTCTTTTTCCGCTTCGTTGGAATTCGCTTTCTTCGTCACTCCCTAAAGTAATCAAGTTTTGACAGAAACGTTTGAACTCAAACTATTTTCAACCAATGAAAATCGTTCTAAACACCAAAAAAGTAACAAGTACATGTGAAAGTCATAAGCCAGTGCCAATTTAAAAATTCCTGGAAGACATGGTGAACAAAATCAGTTTTCTCCAGAATTCTTAAGTCGACCGTACTTTGAACAGGTCTCCAGAGCGTCTGTTCTCCAAACACATTCTCTCATGCCTTTGAGTCAGGGTAGGCAAGTCGCAAAAGAAACGGACTCAATGACTCACATACTAGCTTTTGCCGTCTCACGCACACATTCTTACACATAAAAATAGTTAGGCAAACAGAAACGAATTACTACTTACAACTATACACGCACTAACAAGAACAAGGTAAACTAACGCACATAATACTACCACGCTTCCAAATATTCACATAGTATATTACTTATATACGTATAGTCACATTATGTACATATTGACCGACGTCGTGACTATTTATTGGACTTTCTTTACCAAATACGTGTTTTCATTATGGTCATTTACTAATATGAAAATAAATTTCATATTTTTACAAAATTTTAAATATAAAAGTGTTTTCTTATAAAATACCGTTTCTTCTCCAATTTTCATTTATAAAAATCTATTTATGTTTTTGGTGGCACTTGCTACATGGTGACGTCTCTATTTTCTTCAAGGTTACATTTTACTTTCATTTGAATATGCATGCATGTCTGTATATACCCCTTCGTTTTCTTCCTTTACTAAAACAATAAGTTTTGGCACTTCTGCATGACAACAACATGAGGCTACTGAGACGAGTTATCGACCTCTGTTCTTTGAACGGGAAACGCCCTCTATCGGCCATTCTGTGGACCTCAAATATAAACAAGTGTCCCCGAGAACGCAAAAATATAGAATAACGAAATAAATAAGGCAAAACCATATAAAAAGCAAAAGAATTATTGTATAAAAAAGTATTGTATAAAAAATATAATTTTGATGTTTTAATATTATTTCTTTTAAATGAGTGATTTATAACTAAACAAAAAAAAATTTTTAAACATGAAACATGTATAGATTGTATTTAGAATTATTTGTTTTTTCACACTAAGATTGTATAAAATGTAGCCACATATAATTTTTTAATCGGCAATCATGATATGGTCGGAATGAAAAAACATGTTAAAAACATGAAACATTTTGGTTTTTAATTATTTGTTTTTTGTTTTGTTTCTTGTTTGTTTGTTTGTTTTTTTAACACTAAAATTGTATAAAATGTAGCAACATATAATTTTTTAATCGGCAATGATGTGGTCGGAATGAAAAGACATGTTAAAAACATGAAACATTTTGTTTTTTAATTATTTGTTTTTTGTTTTGTTTTTGTTTTGTTTTTGTTTTGTTTCTTGTTTGTTTGTTTTTTTTTAACACTAAGATTGTATAAAATGTAGCAACATATAATTTTTTAATCGGCAATGATATGGTCGGAATGAAAAAAAACATGTTAAAGACATAAAACATTTTGTTTTTTAATTATTTGTTCTTTTTTGTTCTGTTTTGTTTGTTTTGTTTCTTGTTGTTTGTTTTTTTCACACTAAGATTGTATAAAATATACACAACATATAATTTTTAATCGGCAATGATATGGTCGGAATAAAAAACACGTTAAAAACATGAAACATTTTGTTTTTAATTATTTGTTGTTTGTTTTGTTTTTGTTTGTGTTTGTCTTTTTTGTTTTGTTTCTTGTTTGTTTGTTTTTTTTTTTTCACACTAAGATTGTATAAAATGTAGCAACATATAATGTTTAATCGCAATGATATGGTCGGAATGAAAAAACATGAAACATTTTGTTTTTTAATTATTTGTTTTTTTGTTTTTGTTTGTTTTTTTGTTTTGTTTCTTATTTGTTTTTTCACACTAATATTGTATAAAATGTAGCAACATATAATTTTTTAATCGGTAATGATATTGTCGGAATGAAAAAACATGTTAAAAACATGAAACATTTTGTTTTTTTAAATTATTTGGGTTTTTTTTGTTTGTTTGTTTTTTTGTTTCTTGGGTTTTTTTTTCACACTAAGATTGTATAAAATGTAGCCACATATAATTTTTTAATCCGCAATGATGATATGGTCGGAATGAAAAAACATGTTAAAGACATGAAACATTTTGTTTTTAATTATTTGTTTTTTGTTTTGTTTTTGTTTTTTGTTTTTTGCTTTGTTTCTTGTTTGTTTGTTTTTTTCACATTAAGATTGTTTAAAAATATATAAAAATATAATTTTAGTTTGTCAATGAAGCAAAATATAAATTAAAAAAACATGAAACATTTATAGAGGTTAAAGAATAATTGGTCTCATTTTTTTGTACAGAAAGATTGCATACAACTGTATCAAAATATAATTTTTAAAGTGTAAAAATGCATCGAAATTAAATTTCAATTTTTTATAATAATGTTTATTTTTATTTTTATTTTTTTTTTTCAATGCTTTTCCATTTTTTCGGAAAAAGATTTGCATGTACTTTTAGAAAAATACGAGTTACACCATCTATCGGCCGTTCTTGAAACTAAAATACCAACATTCGCCTAATATTGTTTTCGACGTTGCCCGGGATTGAATGATGATCAACGAATATTTCACATTCCTATATTTTTATTGTCATTGAAATCCGTGAAATTGCCCGGGAGGAAGCTTCACATGCCTCCATGCAGTAACTTAGTCCAAAATATATGTTAGTCTACATTGCGCTCTAGAGAATCTACTGTTTCTTTTATAAAATTATTTTATTAGTCCTCGCGCGAAAGAGCAGGACACAAAATGTTTTAAATAATAATAATAATAATAATAATAATAATAATAATAATAATAATAATAATAATAACAATAATAACAATAATAACAATAATAGAATAACAATAACAAAGACTTTCGCTGGCGAGGACTACAATTGACCGTAACCAGTTATACAGTCCTTTTGAAATTTTCATCTCTATTTTTCTCGTTATGTACTGAATATTTGTTAATGAAACCTTTATGAAATATGTTCCTTATTAAATTTTAAAGATTTTCTATTTTGAAAGAAGTTTTAAAAAATTTAATCTAAAAAAGTTATTTTTAAGTTTTTGTTTAAAAAATTCAGATTTTCTCATTATTCAGACCTGTATTACAAAGAGGGGGTTGCAAAAAATGTTGTGGTGTGAGGAGAAATACAAACTGAAACAGAGAGAATATTCAGACCTGTAATAATACAAAGAGGGAGTTGCAAAAATGAATTGTGGTGTGAGGAGAAATACAAACTGAAATAGAGAGGAGAGTTTTAAAATATAATCTTAAAAAGATAAGATACAACTTAGAAAAGCATTTCATCCAAGGCATGAAAATTGTTAAACAAAATGTTTTTACTATAGGCTTTAAAAATAAAGGTACAAGATTCAATTTGAAATTTATTTATCTTCAAAGTGCACTTTTATAAATTTTACAAAGTAAGGTATAAAAATCAAATTTAAATTGAATCAAAAAATTACCTTGGATCTATTTTATGTAATGTACATTTCGTTGCAATTTAAAAACATTATCTTTCATCTAGCAATTAATGATATAGATATAAAATCTTCAATGATTTTTTTAAGTGCAACAGAATGTACACTTATAACTAAAGTTCTGTAAATTTTAAATAAAATCTGCTCAGCCGTTTCGGAGTCTATAAGGAACGAACTAATACACACAGACAAAGCTGCATTTATATAATTGTAGAGATTAATGTTTAATTTTCGGTGAGGCTATAGTCGTCAAAAATGGCAAGATGCAACGTTACATAATATCACCGATATAATTGAAAATTTGTGTCATTGCGTCGGGCTTTTTGAGACTAGTAACGTTTCTAACACAGATAATTTCTAGTTTTGTTATGCTATACAGCGTCAGTATATCTAACAAAGTGATAAAACTTTCAAGTCATGAATGCATGAGTTCGGTTATCATAATAATGCAATTTCCAATCCTCTCTGATCCATTCGGGCGGAATAGAAAATAGGAAACATTAATTTTAGAACGCCCTTCGTACATACAATCCGTGAACTTTTCAATACATTCTACATACATACCGCAGACAATGAAACGATTTTGGTGAACGCCTAATTGGTACCATTAAAACAGTCCTACATGCTTTGCTTGGGTCGTTCATCACGCTAAAAGCAATGGCGTCACATATTACCGGAAGTTGTATTCACATAAAACACACTAGTCAAAGTTTCGTTACGAAATATACTTCCTGCTTAATAGTATTTGAAAGGAAATCCATTTTATGACGAGATCTAGCCCTTGACGAAAGTATACACCAACATAAACACAATTTAACAGTAATAAAATATATGACAGATAAAAATACTTTTGGCTAAATTGCAAAGCAAAGGCTAATTCCTATCTACTTGCTTCCCCACGAGGAAGTTGAATATTGTGGGAAGGGACAAATCCAGCTCATCCAAAAGAGGCACTCTACATTTGTGACAAAAATAAAAATGGCATCAGTTTGGAATGAATTTTTTCCAGTAATCAAGTTAATCTTTAATGGGCGACAAAAAAAAATTAAACACCCGAAAGGTTGAACTGTCCAATGTTAGACCTTGTTAAACATTAATTTATTTATTTATCTTCCTCATATGGCCGCCTGATGTGCGGAAAGTAGGATTTGAGATGCAAGCAACTTAGACGAAGAACACCTGACAAGCCAAAAAAAATGTCTGAGCAATCCTGTCGACAGTCCCCAATAGGGGCACCTCAAGTGATTAGCAATAAACTAACCTCTTCTCAAAGAGTGAGAAGGCAAAGCCTGGGAGAGTGACTCTCCAAGGACTGCATAGGACGATATTTAAGCCAACACAAAACAAGCTATCTCAACAATGACCTAGAATAGTAGGTTTATGACGAGGGGAAATACACGGACCATCAATGTAATATGTAATTGACAATGTCTGGCCGCAGTAAGTCAACGAGAGACAAGTGGTGTTAATCACGATTCTCTAACGGTAGCTTGAATGTTGGCATGAATGTTGATCAAAGTATTTGAAGGGGCGTTCTTCAAGCATCAGCTGAAGATCAAAATTAGATGTGGCAGAGATTACCTTACGGTATTTGAAAAAAAAATGTTGGATACAGGTAGTGAGTTTATAAGTACGAAAAGGAGTCGTGTACGAGTACGTGTTCCCTGCCTGAATATAGCGCACAGGATTTCTGGTCCTATTGGATCCCAGTCCACTGATTAAGGTTAGCACCTTAGTTAGTCGAATAAATATATATTTCCAATAGAAATCCTCTAGATGCCCAATCCTAACTTTTAATATTTTTCTCGGCATCCCCTAAAGTGGATTTACATAGAAAGGAGATGGCACACTCTTCAAATTCTATCTAATTGTTTCTTTTTCTCTTCCACTAGGATCCCATTCTTATTCATGGTACAATTTATTTGTTTTGGGGTTCTGAACAAACTAGAAAATAATGGGCTATCTATTATTTAAAAAGCGTTGGTGGGTCTTCGTAGCCGATTTTGCGGTTATCTTTAGTATGGCGGTCTCTAGTGTAAATGTGGTATTGTGGTGACTGAGATGAGTCTAGTTAAGAATAGGTAAGACATTTTTATCTCTTTAAGCCAAAGATGATTACTGAAATACATTTCACAAGATTTTAATGGCCTTGTGCCTAATTTGTGTTAAATGTATCTGTTTATACATTCGGTAAATAAATAATTCAGCAGCATTACCGCAACACCAGGCATATTACTATCGACTAAACGATTGTATATATATATATATATATATATATATATATATATATATATATATATATATATATTTAAAGCCAAAAACAATGCGGAGGAAGACCGGAAAAGATGAAGTAAAAAAGAAAAACAAACAGACGTAGACGAGTATGGTTGAGTAGAGGAGTGTCTAACCTTTATTTGACTATCATTATTCACTTTAATGCATAATTATTCATAACCAAGTTGCTGGTATGCCCGGTGTATGTAAAGTCCGTGGGTGGTGTGGAACTTTGATTAATTTCGAGAGAAAGGTACCTCTCTGTCTTCTATTTTGAAAAAGTTCCACACCACCCACGGTCTTTACATACACCGGACATACCAGCAACTTGGTTATGAATAATTATACATTGAAGTGAATATAGAAGAATGATAGTCAAATAAAGGTTAGACACTCCTCTACTCAGCCATACTCGTCTACATCTGTTTGTTTTTCTTTTTTACTTCATTTTTCCGGTCTTCCTCCGCATTATTTTTGGCTTAAAAAAAATGTATATATTTCTTTACCAATAATGCTTCAAGCAAACTACTACCTACTCTTATATATATATATATATATATATATATATATATATATATATATATATATATATATATATATATATATATATAAAGGTTGAGAAGAAAATTCATGCGGAATTTTTAATTTTGATTTCAAATGATGTATTTTCAAATAAGTTTTTGTTATAATACCTGCACTTTATATATCATTTTAAAGAGCATCTTTCGCTCTATCTAATTGTTTATAAATTATAATCGTTTTGACACAATTATGTCTTTTCAACGCGTTGAATATGAAGGAAAGGGAAATTCGCACAATTTTCTTATTTCAGTTCAAAAGGGCGAAAAGCTGCTGAAACAGTACGCGATATCAACGAAACGTTTGGCCCAGGAACCGCTATTGAATGCACAGCACAATTGTGGGTTAAGAAATTTCGTGTCGGCGACGAGAGTCTTGAAGATCATGGGCGTAGTGGTCGGCCATCGGATGTTGGCCTTAGTCGAAGCTAATCCACGTAGAACTGTTTGAGAACTTGCTTCTGAATTAGACATAATGTATACGACAGTTACCAACCATTTAAGAGAGATTGAAAAGACAAAAAATTGATAAACGAGTGCGTCACGAATTGAACAACAACAGAAAGAAACGCCATTATGAAGTGTAATCTTCTTTCAACAAGAACGACCCGTTTCTCGACCGGGTTGTACATTGCAATGAAAAACGAATTCTTTACGACAACTCGCAATTAGATCGAAATAAGCATCATCAGAATCAACACACTTTTGTCAATGTAAAACAAGTGTATTTATGCCAGTAACGTACAAATCTTGCGTTCTGGTGGAGATGAAGTCGCTGAAGTTGTTTTTCATATTACTTAGATATTTTAAGCATTTCAAAAAGCTGTCGAGATGCTTGAAAAAGTGTTGTAGTCGACAGGTGAGGAGTCTGGAGAGTATGGCGGATGAGGCAGAGTTTCGAAGCTAAATTCGTTCAAATTCTACAGAGTCAGTTTAGCAACATGCGGCCGGGCATTGTCGTGGAGGGGAATTGAACCTTTTCTGTTGACTAAAGCTGTAATGGATGAGTTCGATCGATGACAACCAAACGGTCAGCATGACTTCCTTTTGATGCAACTCTGACTTCGGAAAGTGTCGTGGAGATTCTTAGGCCTCTAACCACTGAACTGAGCCTCACCGGTTGTCGTAAAGAACCCACTTTTAATCGCAAGTCACAACCCGATCGAAAAACGGGTCGTTCTTGTTGCGTAAACGAAGTAGAGATGACACTTCATAACGTCGTTTCTTTTGGTTGTCGTTCAATTCGTGACGCACCCATTTATCAAGTATTTTTGTTATTTCAATTTCTCTCAAGTGGTTGAAAATCGTCGTATACGTTATGTCTGATTCAGGAGCAAGTTCTCGAACAGTTGCGCGTGGATTGGCTTCGACTAAGGCTTTTAATTGATTGCTGTGAACATCCGATGCCCGACCACTAAGCTCATCATTTTAAAGACTATCGTCGCTGCCACGAAATTTCTGAAACCACCATTGTGCTATGCGTTCAGTAGTGGTTCCTGGGCCAAAACGCTTCGCTGATATTGCGAGCTGTTTCACCAGCTTTTCGGCCTAGCTTGAATTGAAATTTAAAAAAATGTGCGAATTTGCATTTTTTTTTCCATCTTGTATTCAACGTTCTGAAAAGAAGACATAATTGTTTTAAAACGATTGTAATTTAAACGATTAGATAAAGCGAAAAAGGCTCTTTAAAATGATATGTAAAGTAAAAGTATTATAGCGAAAACTTAATAAAAAAAATCAAAATTAAAATTCTGCAAGAACTTTCTTCTCAACCTAATTTGTCATTAATTTATTGCAGACTATTATCCTTATCTTTCTTAGTTGTTGTTTCACGACGGTTTGGCAACTACTCCTCTCTGACCGTCGTCAGATGGTAACCGCGACGGGATAGGAACCCGAATCTCCTAACTGCATCCTCATCAATCGCTGCTATTTATAGTTGCTGTGGTGAAACGACAACAACTATGGATGGCAGTGATTGCTGGGGATACAGTTAGGAGATTCAGGTTCCTATCCCGTCGCGGTTACTACCTGACGAAGGCCATAGAGGTAGTTGGTCAAAACGTCGTGAAACAACAACACAGAAAGATGAGGATAATAGTCCGCAATAAATAAAAATTAATAAATAATACTCATCTCAATAATGAATTCCAATTAAATAATATATACTAATTTTTCATGTTTGAGAAGCCTTTAATCATGAAATCATCAACTAATGCCAGTTTTACACAGAGAAAAAAAAGATCCGTAAGTAAATACCAACATCTGGAAGGTTTAAACGCAGATCGCTAATATTGTAAAAGGAGATATAATAGTAGGTGTTCATGTTGAGGAAGTAAGCTATGTTTAAGCTTATTTTTTGTTTGAGATGTTTTTGTTTTGATGTTGGGATTTTTAAGATTTGTGGAAGACATCCAGTAGATGGACTAAGAGACGACACGCAGAGAGAGAATGTAAGCAAATTCTTTTGTAAACTATTGAAGAAAAAAAGTCCACACAAATATGGTATCGAGTGACTCACCCCCCCCCCCCACTTCCCCTAGAAAACTGCTGCTACAGGCTCTATTCACGAACTAGCAATATAGCAGCCCCGATGTTTTGCACCTGCTGATAGGACAGCCTCCAAAGCCTTACATCACGGTTCGGGTCCTATATAAAACGTTTACCTTCGGACATGAAAAGAAAGATATAGGAAAGAAAATGAACTCAAGTCAACTCCACGCACAGCTGAGAAATGTTGCTTCTTCCGAACAAATTCAAACAATCTAGTTGAAAAAAATAGTGAGGCAGTTGAATCAGTATTTTTTTTAACTAGATTCGCTGAATTCAAAGGTAATGGGGCTAATTCGTATTTTATTTAAGTGACCTGTATTTGAATTTGAACTCGATTGTTTGCATATATATATATATATATATATATATATATATATATATATATATATATATATATATATATATATATATATATATATATATATATATATATATACAAAATGTAATTCTTGGTTCGTTCAAAGTCGATAGAACCATATTTCTACATTACCAATTTAATTGAAATTTTCAGAAAATCTATTTTTAAAGTCAAGGAATGTTTACATGTTATTAAAATAATTTAACATTACGAATTATAAAAATATTAAATTAAATAAAAATATTTTTCGTAACTGCGAGATTGTCCTCCATTTCATTTCCGATAGAAATTAGCTTTTCACTTATTGAGATAAGTATTATTTTTATTAATTTTTATGATACTCATGCAGAGAGTGGTCCGTGCTGAAATAATAACGTTATTATTTAAAAAGCCATTCTTAACATGGGGAGGGGAGGGTGTTTTTACCTATTTTGTACTTTAACCTTACAATTGAATAAAAAACATATCGTAAAATTTTAATTAAACGTGGAAATACGATTTAAAAAATAGCGCGGATCACTCTCTGCATTAGTACCATTTTTATTTATTGCGGACTATTATTCTCATCTTTATTAGTTGTTGTTTCACGACTTTTCAGCCAACTATTCCTCTGGCCTTCATGAAAAGAAGTAAGTACGTGAGAAATTATTTTTTCCTTTTTATAAATGTTTAGTAACTTTTTCCTTTTCTTATTCTTATAAGATATATATATATATATATATATATATATATATATATATATATATATATATAAGAGTAAAACTTTTCTTAATCATGAAAAGAGTTAAGCTTGCGCAAATAAATAAATAAATAAATCTTTGTACACGTGACAAATTATCAATAAATTGTTTAGTTACTTTTTTTATTATTTATGAAAAGAGTTAACGTAAATAATGTTTGTAAAAGTGCGAAAGGCAACGTAAGTGGCGTAGTTGTACAACCATCACCCCCATGCGTAATTTCTATACTTATAGCTTTTAGGATTTTTTTTCACTGTATTATTATTGATTGGACACTAATTAAGCAGATTTTAAAAAAAAATTAAAAAAAAGAAATCATTATTTCGACATTTGAAAGTGGTGCTCACTTTTTAGTTACAACGATGCACTGAGACTAAAGCTGCTTTCAGGTCTGCCAGCAACCACTGTAAAAGAGTAATAAAAAATGCAAGAGAGCTATATGCCCAGTCTGTTAAATCCAAGGTAAGCTGATCAGCGGCTTGGATCCCACCAGTTTTGGCAAATAACAAATAGGATCCTGAACAGAAGTGTGCGTTCTATCCCAACCATTATCAATGGACCAGAGGTCATCTCGTCAGCGTCAGACAAGGCCAAACTATTTGCAAAGAAGTTTGCAGCTAATTCTACCCTATGCGACGAAGGCCATCAACTCCCCATATTTCCTCCTATAACACAGAACAAGCTAGGTAACATACAAATATCTGTGCATGAGGTCGCCAAGCTAATAAAGAACCTAGATTCCAGTAAAGCAACTGGCCCTGATGACATCCCAATTATAGTGTTAAAAAAGCTTCAACCAGAACTTGCTCCCATACTTACGAAACTATTTAAGCGCTGCCTTAAGGAGAAGTGCTTTCCGACTCCCTGGAAGACCTATCAGTTTGCCCTGTATTTAAGAATTCAGGTGATAAGTTATCTCCCTCTCAGTACAGACCTATAAGTCTCCTGTGTGTTATGAGTAAGTTGCTGGAATCCATATTAAATAGAGAAATAGTCAACCACCTCAGCAGGAATAACCTTCTTAGTGACACACAATATGGTTTCCGCTCTGTAAGATCTACCGCAGATGTGCTGACGGTTATATCTATATCCCACAGGATTAGTGAATCTCTTGACAAAGGCTTCCTTTCTAGGGCAATTGCTCTTGACATATCAAAGGCCTTCGACAAGGTATGGCATAAGGGTCTACTTCACAAGATTTCCAGCTACGCTATAACTGGAAATGTTTTCTCAATCATTAAATCATTTCTCTCCGATAGGCTCATGAGAGTAGTGGTAGATGGATAAAAATCGGAGGCCTGCAATATAAATGCTGGAGTCCCTCAGGGGTCAATCCTGGGCCCAACTCTCTTCCTGATCTACATCAATGACCTTCCTAAACACATACTTAAATCATTCGTTGACATCTATGCTGATGACACGACCATCTACGGCAACACATCAAAGGCTGTAAATGACAAAGTTCTCTCTTATTCTCTCTCCTCTGATCTCGAGCGCGTGGTTCAGTGGGGGAAGATGTGGCTGGTTACCTTTAATGCATCCAAAACCAAACTCCTATCCTTACATCATCAACGCTCTGATCCCCAGCTGGCATCAATTGTGATGGATGGCTCTCGTCTGGGTGAGGCCCCGTGTTTTGACAAGCTTCTGGGTTTGACCTTTACTCCTGATCTGAAATGGAACACGTACATCAAGTCTGTTGCCAAGGTCGCTGGAAAGATGGTGGGATCCTTCTGCCGCTCCAGAAGATATCTCACTACTGATGCAATTCTCTATCTATATAAAAGCCAAGTACGTCCAAGGATGGAATACTCTTGCCATATCTGGGCAGGAGCTGCTAAAAAAAAGCCTATCCTGCCTTGACAGAGTACAAAATAGACTTCGTGGCTTAGTGGTGGATGCCCTTTTCTCTACCCTGCAACCTCTCTCCCACAGAAGAGACGTCGCGAGACTATCCTTGTTTTATCGTTATTTCCATGGCAGGTGCTCGTCTGAACTCCAATCTCTGGTCCCCCCCCTCGCCAATCTTTCACGAAAAACACCCGTCTAGCCGAATCCACTGTGAAAAATTTCCCCCACTCTATATCTGTGCCTAAATCAAAACGCGGATTCCATGAGCAGGGCTTCTTTCTTAGAACTGCATGTCTGTGGAACTCTGTTCCGTCTGCCTGCTTCCCTCCGGACTACAACTTGGATGTCTTCAAGTCCAATGCTAACAAATTCCTAATGGACCGCCCCCTTAATTAAACACTTCATTAAATCTCCACACTAACGTAATGTACTTGCAATAACCTTTATCCCTGAGTGGCTTCCGGGCCTTGATAAGTGGTGATCACTGTGTAAAAAAAAACGTTATGATAAATCAGTCACCCATTTTGTAACCAATAAAAACTGTGTATATCAAAACCATAGAAAGTAAAAATAATATGAACCTCTACCGCATTTGTAAGTCAGAAACATATTTGTTTCTTAAAGAAAAAAAATAGATTGAACATGAATTTTTTTATTGCTTTTATAAAAATAAAGTTTCGAGGTTTTTAATTTATTTTTTTTACTTATTTAGTTAAAAGTCAGTTTGTAAGTGTTTTTTTGTTTGTTTGTTTGTTTGTTTTTATGAAAGGTGAGTTTGTTGGTGTTTCTTTACAATAATTTATCTGTTTTTATGAAAGGTGAGTTTTTTTTTGTCAAAACTTTTGTCTGTTTTTTTTAATAATTCCACCCACTCTCTATCGGCGCCTAAACCTTAATATGGATTCCATGAACAAAGCTTCTTTTTTAGAACTGCCCGCCTATAGAATTCTGTTGCGCTGGTCTGCTTTTCAGCTGACTACAATATCGTTGTCTTTAAGTTTAACGTGGGCAAATCATCTAATTCTACCAAATTGCTTCTATAACAACACTTCCAATGACTACAATGCACACATTAACACTTATCATCGAGTAATCCCTGCGTTTTGACATGATTAAAATCCGAAAATTGGAAGAAAAGCAGTAAATACCTTATAATATGTTTCCATTGCGCCAACTTTCGGATTTTAATCATGTCAAAGCGCGCTTTATTTCCTTTTGATGGATTGATTGTTGCTATTTCTTCTGGTGAGTTAAGGGCTAAATAGATTCACTAATTGATATAATAATTAAGCGATTGATTTTATGCTACGAAACAGATACTGTCAAGAATTGTGAATGTCAACTGAATTTAAGGAATAAATTATAAGATGGTTAACATCATGAACTTTGAAATATAGACTTTTGTCATTCATTCACTATATATATATTATATATATATAGTTACTGTAATAATTATTTAAAAATATTATTAAATTTTTATTTATTAAATACCTATATATGTGTGTATATATATGATGATTGCAACGTCTTGTTTGATGAGTGCCACTCCCTCAGATACTGAAAATCCATGAGCCCGAAAATGACATTTTTTAGTCCTGCCAACGTATTCACACGCTCAAACAGACATGACACTGAAGACGGTCATTGGTATACATACATATATAGATGCATGCACGTATACATACATATATACACATACATACACATACACACATATACACATAAATATCTATAAACATGCACAGATATATACATACACAATACACAATACATAATACACATACATACTTATACATACACACATGCATACATACACATATATACACACACATATACAAATACAAACAAACATATACATACATATACACAAACAAATACGTACACATATATGCACATATATATATATACATGCACATACATTTGCCTACATATACATACACACATATATATGCATTTATACACATACATATATACGCATATATACACTTACATATACATATGCATATATACACATACATATACATACACACATATACATACACACAAAAACATATATACATATATACATACAAACACACATAAACATATATACATACGTATTTGCATACATATACACATAGATATACGTACATATACATACTCATGTATATATATACACATACATATACATATACATACATATGCACATACATATGCATACACATGTATATATATATACTTACATACACATATACATACATCCATACATACATAGATACATAGATACATATATAATGTCAGATCAATTATTACATGCTTCCATCATTTCAGGCCTACACGCGTCACAACTTTTCCATCGCCACAGGACTATTTTTATAGACAAACGCCTGAGAGAGTACCTATGCAAAGATGATGTTACAGAGTTTTAGATTTGTACGACAGCTAAATCTCTCTCTCAGTTAAAAATGTTGACATTCAACAACAAGCAAGAGCAAGATAGCTAGCAACAAGTCAAACTTCTGACCATCTTAATGCGAGTACTGGTCTCCCGCTTTATAGTTTTTTTTTAATCAGAGATTTGCTTCTCCTAGAGGGCTTGCCTTCACCCCACATACACATGGAAATAAACACATGCATGCACACATACATGCATACATACAGATGCACGCAAACATAAATATGAATGTACACACACATGCAAACATACGCACATAGAGGCACACATATACGCACATACATATGCATATACACACGTACACATACATTAAAATACACATGAAGGAACGTTCCAAAAGTCATAAATCTTCAATGATCAGGACGATGATGATGGTGATAGGTACGCTTAAATGAGTTTGACATAAATAAAAAAAAAAAGAAAAACAATCCAATACAAACAATTTGTAGAAGAGATAGTCACTCCTTGTGCAACTTTACAAATGAATGAACGTCGAAATCAAACGAAAACAACATCCAAACGATCAACGTTTAAAGCGGCTGGACATTTTTTTTAAATAAAAAGTTTATTTATAAGACTCACATTTCTGCTGTAGATAATGATGATGATGACAAATTCACACATTATTTTACAAATAAATAGACGTAAGAATCAGACGAAAACAAGTATCCAACTGATCAGGACTTTTTTAAAATTAAAAGTTTGTTTATAAGACTCACACTTCTGCTATAGATGATGATGATGATGATGATGATGATGATGATGATGATGATGATGATGATGATGATGATGAATTTCATACATTATTTTAAAAATAAATGGACGTAGGAATCAACTGATCAATATTAAAGACGCCTGCGAGTATGTTTGTGGGATGAGTGGGTGTCCAATTCTTAGTTTTGAATAGAGGCCACACAAGTTTCTGACCATTCCAAGTCAAAAATGTTGGAAGAGTCATATTCAAATAGATCTTACCCTTAATGACTATACCCGTGTCCCTCCTGTTGCCACCATTCACACTGAGGAAGATCGAAGGATCGGTTGAAAATAGTGTGCTTTTGAAGGAAACATTCTTGTTTTTTTCAACAAACTTTTTGTATTCCTACACGTCAGGAAATAAATACAGAAAAGATATAAACATTTATATATTTTTCGTATTGATTTTTCATTCATTCATACATATATGTATATATATATATATATATATATATATATATATATATATATAGAGAGAGAGAGAGAGAGAGAGAGAGAGAGAGAGAGAGAGACGTAAGATATGAAATACAATAAGAAATAGTACCTGTGAAAGAGAGAAATTGCAAGTGATTCAGGTTAATTCGCAAAAAAAAAACACAAAACTCCAGGTGATTGAGAAACCATTACTTGAGTTGAAGATATGTTCTTCCTGTTATTTCATGCTGGTTTTGTGGAAAGCAGATGGAATGTAAAAAAAAAATACAAAATAAAATTAATAATAATAATAATAATAATAATAATAATAATAATAATAATAATAATAATAATAATAATACGAGGGGCGTGCAATAAGTAATGCCCCTGACCCACTTTCCATAGCAGTAGAGCAACGAAACTTGGCAGTTATTAGTCGTTCTCTACATAGGAACCACCCACAGTTATGCATTTCTCCCATTGTTTGATGCAGCTCTGGAAACCGTTTCTGTGGTCCTCCAATCACAACGTGACTTCAGAAATAAGGCTGCATCATCTGGGAAACGTTTTCCTTTAAAAAACAACTTGATGGCTGGGAAGAGGTGAAAGTCAGAGGGTGCAAGGTCAGGAGAGTAGGGAGGATGGGGAAGGATTTCATAACCACACGCCCGTGCTTCTGATCTGGCGACATGCGAGTTGTGGACCGGGGCGTTGTTCTGCAGGAGGAGGGTACCTTTGCTGATCTTGCCCCGCCTCTTGATTTTGATAGATTCCCTTAATTTCCTCAAAAGTTAAGCATAATATGTTCCTGTAATTGTGGTACCCTTTGCCAGGAAATCTATCATCACTACTCCGTCCTGGTTCCAGAAGACTGTGAGCATGACCTTGCCAGCGGAGGGCTGCACCCTTGCCTTCTTTGGAGGTGGTGAGTCCAAGTGCTTCCACTGTATTGACTGGGCTTTGGTCTCTGCATCATAGTGATGGACCCAGGTTTCATCCTGTGTAATCAGTCTTTTGAAAAACTTTGACTCATCTTTTTGGCACATCTCCAAATTCATCATCGAGCACTCGATGCGTTCTCGCTTCTGGAATGGTGTGAGCAACTTGGGAATCCATCTGACAGACACCTTATGCATATACGCATATATGCATATGATCATGAATGATAGTTTCCACAGACCCTGTACTAATCTTGACATCTTGGGCTATTTGGCGAATAGTCATGCGCCGATCTTCCAAAATCGCAGCCTCAACTTGATGGACAGATGCTTCATCAATGGCAGAAAAGGGGGGCGACCAGGTCTAGGAGCTGTTTCTACAGACTTCCGGCCAAGTTTGAATTCATGATGCCAGCGTTTTACAAGGTCATATGATGGGGCATTATCACCATAAGTTTCTTTCATTTCATCAAAAGTCTCTTGTGGTGTGCGTCCTTTCAAATACAAAAACCGGATCACTGCTCGACATTCAACAGGCTCCATTTCACACCTCACTCAGTTCAAACACCTGTAAAACAGAAACCACAATTAGTTCAGAGCTGTAAATTTCCACATAACCTGTAGAGATATAAATCATTGCACATGCAAAATTTCAGCTAGATCAGACAACTGGAAGTGGGTCAGGGGCATTACTTATTGCACGCCCCTCGTAATAATAATAATAAACTACTCTCTCTCTCTCTCTCTCTCTCTCTCTCTCTCTCTCTCTCTCTCTTTCTTTCTCTCTCTCTCTCTCTCTCTCTCTCTCTCTCTCAAAAGTTCAGAGAAGATCGACATCATTTGCAATGGTTATTGAAAGAGATGAACAGTACTTGAAATCTCGGGAAACTTTTTGTCATTCAGACTCCAAGATACACCACCAGTTATTATATGTGAACAATCACTTATCTTGACCTGAGTGAGAACTTTTAGTGCATACTTAATAATAATAATAATAATAATAATAATAATAATAATAATAATAATAATAATAATAATAATAATCCCCTGTCTGGTCTCAAAAGAGAATAGATACCTTCTGTAAGGGTGCCTGTACATGTAAGTGGGAAGCAAGGACTGCACAATCTCCAACCACATCTTTCCTAAATCAGAACTGCCTAATTCTAGTAGCAAGGAAAAGTCCAAGACAACTGGAAACAATGCTGAGATAAGCAGAGAGCACATACAGCACCTGGTATTCCCACATGGTCACCCATTTTAATTCTGACCAGGCTCAATGTAGCTTAACTTCAGTGATATAAAGAGAACAGGTGTGTTTACGTGGTTATGTCGTAGTAGTAGTAGTAATAATAATAATAATAATAATAATAATAATAGTAGTAATAATAATAATAATAATAATAATAATAATAATAATAATAATAATAATATCACTGACACAGAACACGTAAGTATCCCCTCTAATTTCAGGTACTAAAACAATACAGATAAAACGCAGGAGAAATAAATTAACCACTAGAGACTAAAAACCCGAAGGAAGAAATAGACAACAAAAGGGAATAGACTGGTAATGGAATGCTATTACAGAAGCCACCTCAAAGACTGAGAATATCGAAAAGAGATGAAAGAGTTGTGGGATCTGCCCAGTGATTACTTTACATCGGAATAAAGAATTGTGGACCAAGCGAAACTTATTCTCAAGAGAAGTTGACTTTCAAACAAAGAACGGAGTGAAATACAAAAGACAGATTATGGAACAGATCAAGAAACGCCCTTCGATGGAACCTAGCACATAGAAACTCCAGTTGTAGAAGACCTGCAAAACTGGGATACAAGAAACATGGAGACTAAGATCTATGAAACAGCAGAACTTAACGAGAATGAAGAGGCTGGTGTATAAAACATCAGGCAACTTATGAACGAGGAAAAACAAAGCTCCCACCCTTAATCAAGAGTGGAAGAAATTAAAAGCTGAAATTGAGAAGCTAAACAAGCTCCTCCCATACAATTTAATTTATGCAAAAGCCAAGACAGTAAGTATGAAGTTTAAAGTAGAAAAAGACGGGAAAAGAAAATGGACCCACAAAATCTGAATGGGAAGTGAGGCTAAATCAACAACAAAAAAAAAGGAGTCAAAGCGATAATCCTATCCTATCCTGCCTTGACAGAGTACAAAATAGACTTCGTGGCTTAGTGGGAGATGCCCTTTTCTCTTCCCTGCAACCTCTCTCCCACAAAAGAGACGTTGCGAGCCTATCCTTGTTTTATCGTTATTTCCATGGCAGGTGCTCCTCTGAACTCCAATCTCTGGTCCCCCCCCCCCGCCAATCTTTCACGAAAAACACCCGTCTAGCTGAATCCACTGTCAAAAACTTTCCCCACTCTTTATCTGTGCCTAAATCAAAACGTAGATTCCATAAACAAAGCTTCTTTCTTAGAACTTCACGCCTGTGGAACTCTGTTCCGTCTGCCTGCTTCCCATCTGACTACAACCTGGATGTGTTCAAGTCCAACGTAAACAAATTCCCAATGAACCGCCCCCTTAAGTAAACACTTCATTAAATCTCCACCCTAACATACTGTACTTGCAATAACCCTTATCCCTGAGTGGCTTCCGGGCCTTGATAAGTGGTGACCACCGTGTAAAAAAAAAAAAAGATAAACAAAATAAAAACGACTAGAAGAGGATGGAAAAGTAGAAATGTGACAAGCGGGAGAGGCTCAGCAAGAAACAGGAAGAATTAAAGAAAAAAATAGTAGAAAAAGCGGAGATTAAGATAATAGCGGTATAAATCTGAACAGTGCAAGCAAAATAGGATCTTTGAACATAATGAAAGCCAGTTCTACCAGAATGTAAATGGAGGCAGAACAAAAAACAGAACAACCGTACCTAACAGAAAAAAAAAACGCTACTGGAGCCAGATATGGGAAGAGCGAAAGGATGATAATAGAAATGCAGAATGGCTGAAATAAATGAAAGAGCCACAGCAAATCGAAGAAGGAACAGAGAATGAAATTAGCAAGGAAACCTTCAAAACAGCCCTACGAAAAATGGTCAACTGGAGACCACCAGGTCATGGCGGAATACATGCCTATTGGTTTAAGAAATTCACAACACTACATAAAAGGCTAGTTCAGAACCTGAAAAGATGTATTCACGAAACACATGCACCAGAATAGATTACTAAAGGTAGAAGCACATTGATCCAAAAAGACACAGAAAAAGGAACCATCCCCAGCAACTAGAAGCCTATAACCTGTTTACCTACAATTTGGAAAATACTAACTGCACAACTGAGGGAACAAATTTATCAGTCCCTTCATAAACACGGAATACTCACAGAGGAACAGAAAGGATGCCAAAAAGGAAAAAGAGGAACACACGACCTATTATATATAGACCAAATGATCCTGAAACAAATTTAGTCATGGCATGGATCCACTACAAGAAAGCGTATGACAGAATCCCGCAAGCATTGATAATAGAATTCCTGAGAATGTACAAAATACCAGGCAAAATAATCAATTTGATAGAAAATACAATGAGAACATGGAGACTTGAACTGACAGCTGATGAACAATACATAACTGAGATTAAGATACAAAGAGGGATCTTCCGAGGTGATTCCCTAACACCACTACTGTTCATCATTGCCATGATACCTCTTAACAATATACTAAGAAAAATGACAAGCTGGATACAAGTGCACTAATGCAGATGAAAGAATGAACCACCTAATGTACATGGATGACCTGAAACTGTTTGTAAAAACAAAGACAGAACTACATGAACTAATGAATACGACCAGAATCTTCAGCCAGGATATCCAAATGGAATTCGATATGGAAAAGTGCTGATCATAAGGGGAAAACTGGAAGCAACAGGAGGTATAGTACTGTCCAATCAAACAAAGATGAGGGAATTAGGTGAACACGCTACAAATACTTGGAAGTTCTGGAAGCAGACACCATCGAAATAATAGAAAAAAGAGAAAATCGGAAAGGAATATTTCAGAAGAATAAGAATAGTAGAAACCTAATTAAAGGAATAAACACGTGGGCAGTGTCACTAGTAAGATACTCTGAACCGTTTATAAGTTGGATAAAAGAAGAACGGAGGAATCTCCATCAGAAAACCATGATATTCATGACAATGCACAATAAAGAATCATACTGACCGTGAAAAAGAAAGACGGGGAAAGATGGCTAATAATAGAAAAAAGAAAAAACCGTATAATTGATGCAGTATTTACCGCTTATCAAGACGCAAAGTAGTAGATGCAGTAGTTACCGCTTATCAAGACGCAAAGGCGACTCGAGGATAAGGGTTAATAAGTGTACATTGGTCATCGAGGCAACAGCATAGTAATCCCTAGTGGTGGAAATTTGGTATAGTTTAATTATTTAAAGGGGTGGTTTAACAAAAACTTGTTTACATTGGACTTGATTACAACCATATTGTAGTCAGCTAGAAAGCAGCCCAGTGGAGCAGAGTTCTAAAGGCGAGCAGTTCTGGGAAAGAAACTTTGTTCATGGAATTTGTGTTTAGATTTAGTCACAGATTGGGAATGGGATAAATTGTTGATAGTGTGTTAAGGAATAGAGAGAGGGAGAGAAAGAAAGAGAGAGAGGGGGAAGAGGTGAGTTATAGTGTAGACACGTTGGCCGGAAGTAAAAGATCAGCTGATTTGATTGCGTGTGAGTCATGTGATCAGGTTAGCTGAATCGTTGAGATTTTATTTGGACACAGAAGACAACGGACGGCTTTCCGTTGTCTCCTCCTCTTCACTGGGGGGGGACGAACGCTGACGTGTGTAGAAGAAGAACCCACACAGTCCGATTTCACTTCCACCTTCTGCAGGACATCTGGAGAAAGTGAAATAAAAACTATATAACTAATTCCTTGTCTTGGAGTGATGTAATCTTCATCCAAAAACAGGTATCAGGTCTCCCTCCAGGACGAGAAATTCCAGATGATTCAACATCGAAGAAGCAGAGGTAGGTTCTGAAAATAAATGTCATTCACACACGATTCCCTTTATGATACAACATAAATATATAATATAACACGTCATCTCTTCTAATCCATTATTAGAGATGACGCAACAAACACACTCAACCCTTTATTATAGAGCAACAACGTAACAAGTGGTTGTAGTGAAACGAGTGGTTTTTGTGAAGGTTTGGCAGGGGGGGTCATAGGTTGAGTTTCACAGGTGGACGATGAAAGAACAACACGAGAGAATGAGAAAAATTGTGTTAAATTGGCTTTGAGTTTGGTTAGTTGAGGGGGGACAGCTCGACAAGAATACGTTTGCATTGCACTTGAAAACGAAATGTCGTAGCCATCTGGGAAGCAGCTCCATGGTATTGTGTTCAACCGATGGGAAGTTCTGTGAAAGAAACTTTGTTCATGGAAGTTTTGTTTAGTTTTGAGTATACTGATGGTTGAATACAAGTAGCTATTTTTAGCGAAAGTTAGAAAGTTTTTTGGCTCGTATATTTCTCAACGATGTAATTGCGTAAAATGGTCGTATAAACTACCTCGTGAATATACTCGATGAACCAAGTGCAAGTGAGATACAAACAATTGCATATAAGGGAACGGTTAGAATGTTAAAAAGATATCGTGGTTGGTGTCTGTGAAATAATGAGTGTCTGGCATCAGGCAGGATGCCTCATCCACAACAAAAAAAGAATAAAATTGAAAAAAAAAAAAAAAAGATAAAATACTGTAAATATTTTTTGCTTTTGGGCAATCTATTCGAAAGAAAACGAGGGCACTAAAATCGGTTTCGTGAACCGCTTAGAAAAAAATGCCTCTTCGTCTAATTAACTTGACAAGTGGAATTAACAGTAATTTGCCGAGATTACAATAATTTCGCAATGTATAACTTTAATATATTTTTGTTAATTTTCAATTTTTTACTTGTATAATTGATTATTTTTTTTTATTATTGTTAAGCTTCCCTCCCCCCCCCCTAAAATATATGACAACTTGAAATTATTGAAAAACATTAGAGTATTTAGAAATTGTTGATCGGATCTAAAATTTCAACAAACGAAATATGTTTTGGTTTTAAACTTTCTGCTAACATGAGTAACGTTTATTTATTTATTTATTTATTTTAGTGAAATTGTGAACGACGTTTCTTCACCTCCTTCCCCTACCCCTGCATTCTTTTATCCTCTTTCTACTTCCTCGTCCTCCGGTTCCCTCCCTCCTCCTCATACAAACACGCGACAAACATGTACGTAGATGATGCATCACATACTCAAGCAGCTGTGTCTGCATATCGACTCATAAAACAACTCGACACCATTGCACCAAAATTGGCACGGAACATCCGTGAGACGCCAGATATGTCATGAAGGCATCTGAAATTTCTTCTTTTTCTTCTATTACAACCACCATCACCTTGTATACATAACAAACATCTATAGGGTCTAAAACTATTGATAAGAATTTGATAATTTATGTTACTGATAGAAATTTGGTATCTTTCTGTTTCAAGTCGAAACTATAACTATAATTATACCCGAAGTCTAACTATACTACTACTTCTATATTTTAAACAAAACTATACTATTACTGCTATATTTTAAAACGAAATCTCCTATAACTATACCTGAAGCCGGACTATTCTATTGCTTCTATATTTTAAACGAAACTATACTATTACTGCTATATTTTAAATGAAACTATAATATTTATGTTGTATTTTAAACGGACTATTCTGTTGCTTCTATATTTTAAACGAAACTATACTATTACTGCTATATTTTAAATGAAACTATAATATTTATGTTGTATTTTAAACGGAACTATACTATTAATGCTATATTTTAAACAAAACTATGCTATTTCTTTTATATTCCATTTATTTATTTATTTGCTTCCCCACTGAGCAAATTAGACACAAGGCCGTTTTTTAATGTGGGGAGGGAAAACCAGCTCCCGCAAGCAATTATCCGATATGAAGGGTTGCCCCCACATTGACCAGAACTGATTACTCCCTTTTCCTTTTTTTTAACTCAAAAAGTTGAAGAACTACAAAGACAGGAGTGGTACCATTAAAACGAACGACCTTTTGTGCTCCAGACTTTATATTTCTACATAGTTACCATCAAGAACAGCCTCTGCAAACTTCTAGACAATGCATTGTGGATGCGTTATCGGCAGCTCTCGTTACTCTCGCTTCTCCTTATTTGTCTTTCAGTCCTCGTTTTTATTTTCAATGAGTGATTTTTCTGACAAAGGGAGAAGAAAAAGCTGTATTCTAGATTGGCAGTATTTTGTGTTAACAGTCGCCAGAGATGCTGGAAATTCTGGTTCTTCGTCTATCCTTGTGGCCATGTCACTAGTAAGGGTGCTGAAGGTAAACATTTTAACTGGGCTGACGTTATCAGCCTGGTAGTCAGGGACGCGAACGTTGGATTAACCACTAAGGAGGCTATCCTATCACCAGGTGCAAAGTACTGGGGCTGCTGTATTGCCATTTGGTGAATGGTTTCTGGACCATGAGTAGCTTTTGGTGGGGGCCTCTCGATTCCATAGTAATTGTTACGGCTTTACCTTATCATGTGCCACACACAAAAAAGTTCTCCATTTCTTTTTCTCTTACTTTTCCTCTTTTTCCTGCTCTAAGCAAGTCTGTCGACCTATTCCACAAATACCCAAACAAATCATGAAAGGTTTCCAGAAAAAATACACGATTAAACCCAGATGTCCAACTTCCAACATAGACCCCCACTACCATATCTCCTTTTCCAACATTAGGAGTCTACGTTCCAACCTTCCAGAGGTTCAAACTCTATTACAGGAGACTAAACCAGACCTATTATTCCTGTCATTAGAAACTGTCATTAGATCGACTATTTCCCTAGATGAGTACTCTAACTTAACTTCTAAATCCGACCCCCAAGATCGCCATGTATGTGCCTACATTAAAGGCGGCTTTGCATGTAATAGGAACATCTCCAGAGAGAATCCTAACTAACCCTCTATGTGCTTCCAGCTTGCACTTGCTCACACTACTGAGTTTATATTTGCACTCTATCGCCCCTACAACAGTGGAGTTACTATCTTTAAAAGCATATCTGAGTAAATTGACCACGTCCTGTCTGCGTATCCTTCAGCAAACATTCACGTCCGTGGAGACTTCAATGTTCACAATGTGGAATGGTTAACTCACTTAAACAAAA
Organism: Euprymna scolopes; assembly: GCF_053919585.1. Classification (NCBI taxonomy): domain Eukaryota; kingdom Metazoa; phylum Mollusca; class Cephalopoda; order Sepiida; family Sepiolidae; genus Euprymna; species Euprymna scolopes. The sequence goes on along the minus strand of NC_136487.1, from coordinate 135,894,148 downwards.
CAGATAATGAGAGGAGGTTCCGTCATGATTTCTCCATTGCTGATGACCTCACTCAGATTGTTCACGAACCCACCCGTGTGCCCGACACTGACGGTCAGTATGCAAGTCCCCTGGGCCTTTTCTCACAACTTACCATGAGCTATGTTCATCTTCCGTTCTATTGTATCTGTTAAGATGAAAACGAAATATAATAGGTCCTCAAACGTACAGTATATCGATACTCTATGTCTGACTGGGATAGCTTCCGTACATTTATATCAGATCTACGTCTGCGTTCCATATTTAAAAAGATGAGTCCTTTCTAGTATCATACCTGAAGGAATGGTTAATTGTAGGTATAGACCGCTTTATACCCTCGAAAAGTTCCAGCAAAAACCTAACAGCCAGCCGTGGTTCTCTCCAGAATGTGCTGCTGTCATTGCGCACAGAAACTACTTTGTCCATTGCTTCAAACGTAATAGATGTACTGAGACTAAAACCGCTTTCAGGACCGCCAGCAACCACTGTAAAAAAGTAATAAAGAACGTGAGAGAGTTGTATGCTCAGTTCGTCTAGTCCAAAGTAGCTGAGCAGCGGCTTGGTTCCCATCATTTTTGGTAAATAGCAAACAGAATCCTGAACAGAAGCGTGTGTTCTATCCCTACTATCATCAATGGACCTGAGGTAATCTCTTCAGCATCGAAAAAAGCCAAACACTTTGCCAAGAACTTTGCAGCTAATTCTACCCTTTACGACCACGGCCATCAACCCCCAGTATGTCCTCGTGTATCTGAAAACACGCTATGCGACATGCAAATATCTATACGTTATGTTGCCAAGCTAATCAAAAACCTCGATTCCAGTAAAGCAACTGGCCCTGACGGCATTCCAATTATAGTACTCAAAAAGCTTCAACCAGAACTAGCGCCCATACTTACAAAGCTATTTAAGCGTTGTCATAAGGAGAATCGATTTCCAACACCGTGGAAAATCTCATCAGTATGCCCTGTATTTAAAAATTCAGGTAATCGGTCATCTCCCTTTCAGTACAGGCCAATAAGTCTCCTGTGCATCATGAGTAAGTTGTTGGAATCTGTGTTAAATAGAGTAGTCAACCATCTTAGCAAAAATAACCTTCTAGTTGGCATGCGATATGGTTTCCGTTCTGCTAGATCTACAGCAGACGTGCTTACAATTATATTTCATAGGATTATCGAATCTCTCGACGGAGGCTTTCTCTCTAGGGCAATTGCTCATGACATATCAAAGGCCTTTGATAAAGTATGGCATAAAAGTCTACTTCACAAGATTTCAGCTATGGTATAGCTGGAAATGTCTTCTCAATTATTAAATCATTTCTCTTTGATAGGTTCATAAGAGTAGTGGTTGATGGGCAAAAATCAGAAGCTCTCAGTCCCTCGGGGTCCATCCGGGGTCAAACTCTCTTCCTGGTTTACATTAATGATCTTCCAAATCACATCCTTACATCATTCGTATATATTTATGCTGACGACACTACCATCTATGGAAGCACATCAAAGATCGTAATCGACCAAGTTCTCTCTGATTCTCTCTCTTCTGATCTTGAGCTCGTGGTACAATGGGGAAAGAGGTAACTGGTTACTTTTAATACATCTAAAATTAAGCTTCTGTCTTTATATCAGCAACGCTCTGACGCTCATCTGACATGAATGGCTGTCGTCTTGGGGAGGCTCCATTATTTTACAAGCTTTACTCCCGATCTGAAATGGAACACATATATCAAATCCATTGCCAATCCATTGCCAAGGTTGTTGGGAAAATGGTAGGATCCTTCTACCGCTTCAGTAGATATCTTACTCCTGATGCAACTCTTTACTTATATAAAAGCCAGGCACGGCCAATGATGAAGTAATGTTGCCACATCTGGGCATGAGCTGCTAGAAGCAGCTTATCCTGCCTTGACAGAGTTCAAAATAGACTTCGTAGCCTAGTGGGAATATCCTTTTATCTTCCCTGCAACCTCTTTCCCACAAAAGAAACGTTGCGAGCCTGTCTCTGCTTTATCGTTATTTTTATGGCAAGTGCTCGTCTGAGCTTCAATATATGCCCCTCCTCGCCAAACTTTCGCAAAACACTCGTCTAGCCAAAACCACTATCAATAATTTCCCCCACTCTTCATCTGTGCCTAAACATAAATGTAGATTCCATGAACAAAGCTTCTTTCTTAGAATTGCACGCTTGTGGAACTCTGTTCCGTTTTCCTGCTTTCCAGCTGACTGCAATCTGATTGTCTTCAAGTCCAACGTAAACAAGTTCTTGATTAACCGTCTCCCTAAGTAATGCCATTTACAAAATTTCCACTACTTACTACGCTATAATCACATTGACTAATATGTACTCATTAACCCTTATCCTCGAATGGCCTCTGGGCCTTGATAAGTGGTGATTCCTGTGTAAAAAAAAATATTTTTAACGACGACTATGCTATTGCTTCGATAATTTAAACGAAACTATTTTATTACTTCTATATTTAAAATAAAAATATACTATTACTTCTATATTTTAAACTGAAACTATACCATTTCTTCTATACTTAAAAAGAAAGTATTTTATTACTTCAATATTTTAAACAAACCTATACTATTACCTCTTTATTTTAAAGAAAACTAAACTATTACTTCAATATTATAAACGAAACTATTTTAAACTTCAATATTTTAAACAAAACTATACTATTACTTCTATATTTTAAACAAAACATGGACATGTGTAAAACTTTGAATTTTGATTTGAGACCAAAATAATAAATGTTAAGGGGTCGAAACTGGGGTCAAAGTTAATTGACCTCTGCGGTCTCTACGAAATTACTCGGACAAATTTTGGTCTAAACATTTGAAATCTTGTATTAAGTGTATTTACACGTAGGGCAAGTTATGAACAGTACATAGGGCCCGAGCAAAGCCGGACAAACTGCTAGTTTTAAACAAAACTATAATATTATTTTCATATTTTAAACAAAACTATAATATGATTCCAAATGTTTTAACTAAACTATACTATTATTTCTATATATTGAACAAAACACTGCTATTTTTTTAATATTTTAAACGAATCAATACTATTCATTCTATGTTTTAAACGAAACTATACTATAACTTCCACATTTTAAACGAAATTATACTATTACATTTATATTTAAAACAAAATTGTAATATAACTTCTTTATTTTAAACAAGACTGTACTATGCTGAACGATACTAATACTTCTATATTTTAAACGAAAATATACTATTACTATACCTGAAGCGTAACTATTCTATAGCTCCTATATTTCAAACGAAACTGTACTATTACTGCTATATTTAAGACGAAACTTTACTTTTCTTGCTATATTTTAAACGAAACTATACTTTTACTGCCATATTTTAAACAAAACTATATTATTACTATATTTTAAACAAATCAATACTACTTCTTTTATATTTTAAACGAAACTATTCTATTATTTCTTTTATATTTTAAACGAAACTATTCTATTATTTCTATATTTAAAACGAAACTATTTTAATATTTTTATCTTTTAAACAAACTATAGTATTACTTGTATATTTTAAACAAAACTATACTATTATTTTCATATTTTAAATGAAACTCTTTCTTTCAATATTTTAAATGAAACTATACTATTTCTTCTATATTTTCATCAAATATAAATATTTTGCTTTCGATTTTAGAGGATGCTTCATAATTTATATTTTTTTAACTTTTGAAATCAATACACAATATAATCATCGATAGAGAATTTACTCTATAATAATAAATACGAAATTCGCATGTATTAAATTGTACTATATTACGACATAGGAAACCTCGGTCGGGCTGGTAGTAACTATATAAAACCATTATCATTCAAATACGGTAGTGCTTGAATATATGGTTAAGCTTACCCCCTCCCTCATTTTTCGACCTAATTTCAAACAATTATTACAGTTTATAGATGACCTTTTCAGCTATATTGTAAAAAATATTATAAATTTTTGTTCAAATGTTATGATGAAAAAAACGTAAGGAGGTGAGCGACGTTTTTTTATAACTGGTTTCCATAGCAACTACGCTTCAACGACTACTGTTGCTACCAATTCACCGCTTACGCGAAGAGAGAAGCAACAAGTGAAACAGAGAGAATGAAAGAATAAAAGAGAGCTAATTGGGGAATTTTTTTGAAAGCAGAAAGGTAGCCGTACATTGTTATTACATATGTGTATGTTATGTTTATGGGGGCAAAAAATAAGACTGAAATTAACAAAAGAATAAGTAAATTTACTGGAAGCCTGGAAAAATCATGATTACAATAGAAAAATTCATGGAAAAGTAAAGTGAAAAAAAATTATGGATTACAATAGAAAAATACACGGAAAAGTAAAGGACAAGTTGTTAAAACTGGAAAAGAAAAGAAAAGAAAAGTACAAGATATTCTAGTAAAAAATATAATAAATTTATAACTTGAAATATTTCAGCATTAAGAATTTTTTTAATTTCAATTTATAAAATTATATAATGAATTCTTAATGCTTCAATATTTAGTCTTGTGGATCGGCGCTGAATCCTGCTTCCACGCCCGTGGCCTGCCAGCGACCACCTGATTGCACCAAGGGATCATCACACTCTTCAGCACATCCAGGTACACTTTGGTGTTGACTATCAAGCCGACTACAAAGATATGAGGTGGCATGATGTGGCCCTCACTTGAAACCACACCAAAGAGCAAAACTGTGGCCGGAAACTTTGTTTTCATCATCCTGGGTACGTCCCTGTTATTCATGATAATCCAGCGATGCATTTTGAGGGTGCTGACAATGGTCTGTTGTCATAACTTTGATCGGTAGAGAGCATGAGTTGTACAGCGGCACATCTCCGATCTCCGATCTCGCTTGCTGGACATTGTGGCACTTTCAGACGTTAGAAGGCTCCTATCGCTCTTGGAATTTTTACACCACTGACCAACTAGTAGACGGTTTGCAACAGATAAAGAAAATCAGTTTTTATCAAATGGAAATGGAATCATGTTGTCTTTTCTAGGGCGACAATTTTATCGTTCCACGTTGTACTTACCTTTTCATTTTTATTTATTTCGCCGTTTATCTTCCAGGGTATCTGTTTTGAATAGCGCTTCGCAGTCGGGTGCACATCTTCGTTAACTGCACTTGCGCGCCTCGACCCAAACAGAGAAAGGTGAAAAAATTTACGCTGCACTGACTGTGGAGATTTCTGTTTGCTTTGTTATTCTATATTCTGTCGAATAAGTTGTTATCCCTGTCTTGTCACTATCATATTACCAAGTGCATACTCATTTACGTGTGTCCGTTAAATGTAGAGGCTTGTCTAAAAAGTAACGGGGCTTGTGTCAGAAAATAATTTATTTCAATGTATTTTGCTTAGTCTATGTTTTTTGTTTTGTTTTGTTTTTTCTGTCACCTTCAGCTTCACGCTGCGATCTGCTAAGACGGTAAGACGTATTATTTGCCATTATTTACTTCTTCTGGGCGCAGGAAGATATAACACAAGGTCAGGGGTGCAGAAGAGTAAAGCCAGCGCCCCTAAAGAAGGAGCACTCTAACATCTTAGAAATTGACCGAGTAACCTCTTCGGTATTCCCCGGTCATAGCGTCTCAAGTAGTAAGCAATAATCTTACTCCAACCGAAAGACGCGGGCAAGGTTTTAAAAGAGGGGGGGTCCCCTATGACTATTCAGGACAAATGTCTCAGCCCGACAGATAAAGGGTTACCGAAATGCCTCAGTTGTTGTCTGACTGAATTGTTGAGGTCGGAACCTCGACTATCATGTATCCGCTATTGTTGTTAGATTATGCTGGAGCAACATCGGGTGGCCTTGCTGATAGTCGATTTAGAAAATCGACTTTTGTTATTAAAAAGTAAGATGTTAGATAATGAACACTATTTTTGTTTTGTAACTGTTATGTAGAAGAAGCTATGCAGAGAGAATGTTTTGGAAGAAGGAATGTTTGGCAAAATATTTAGAAACTATCGAGGAAGGAATGCGCCCTTGGGAGTTGAGTGTTTAAATACTAAACAATAAATTGGGCCAGAAAACGTGATTGAAAGTCACGTGTTAGGCCTAAGCAGAAATGGTTAGTTTGGATATATACAAGCAGAGATCAAAGACAGGACTAAATAGAGAGCTAGACGGACGAAGAGAGTTGGAGTGTTGAAGACAGTGCCTGTAATGGGAGTGAAGCAGAGCCTAAGACAAGCATTAAATCTTCCAACTCGGAAACATAGTGAAATATAAGCTGTCCGAAAATATAACCGGAGACTTCTGCTCGTTTCTTTGGAAGGAATGTTTAATTCAGTTACTGACAACAGATTTATCAACCAAGTCCTCAGATGAATGAAGGCAATGTTTCCCTGTTTGGCAAAATATAATTCTCCAGAATACGTTCCGTCCTTTTGTTGTTACATTTCCCTACGCAATAAATCTGTCAATTTTCAGTCTACATACACGAAATTTGATATACAGGGTATTGAGATTTGGGAAAATCTTTGTAATCCGTTCTCGGCCATTTGACCATCTGCGGTCTCTACCAAATTACTCAGGCAATTTTTGATCTAAACATTTGAAATTTTACATAAAGGGTATTCAGAGATAGGGCAAGCTTTTTAATCGGTTTGGGTCGAAAATTTGAGCTACCAATATATAAATGTATGTATGTATGTTTGCATATCAGTCTAAAACTTTCGACAGAGGCGACGGATTTTCACAAGATTAGTATCGTTTTGAAGCTCGACCCTTCAGACAACAAATACCGAAAAATTGGCTAAAAACATTAGTATCTTCACTTTCAACTGGGCACTTTTCAACAGGGGGGTCACTTTTTTCGCCGATATTTTTGAAAGTCATCTCTTCTTTTTGATTGTCTAGCCTTAATTTAAAACTACGTCACTTCCAGTTTGCTAGTGGTCGTAACAGCAAACTCATCACGTTTCCCCCCAATTCTTTTCCGCCTTCGCGGTACGGGTTCGAGCCTGCCTTCCTACTACCACTTTTTTTTTTTTTTGCTCAACACACACCTCCAAACACCCGGGCAACGCCGGACTGAAATGCTAGTATATATATATAAATATATATATATATATATATATATATAAGTGAAAGTGTCTGTCTGTCTTTGTGTGTGTATGTGTGTGTACATTTCCCTACGCAATAACTCTGTTAATTTTAAGTCTACAGACTCGACATTTGATATCTAGGGTAGTGAGATTTAGGAAAATGTTTGTAATCCGTTTTCGGCCAGAAATTTGGCTGTTAAGTAGTCAAAGTTCAACGATTTGACCATTGAGAACTCTACCAAACTCCTCCGACAATTTTGGGTATAAACACTTGAAATTTTAGATATGGATCTAACTTAATAACTTGATTTGAGCCCAAAAAAATAAATGTTAAGCGGTCATCATAGAGGGGGGGGGTCAAAGATTTTTTTTTAAATTGACCTCTGTGGTCTCTACCAAATTTCTCAGACAATTTCTGATCTAAACATTTGAAATTTTACATAAAGGGTATTCAGAGATAGGGCAAACTTTTTAATCGGTTTGAGTCGAAAATGTTTAGTTACCAATATATAAATGTATGTATGTTTGCATTTCTGCCTTAAACTTTCAATAGAGGCGACGGATTTTTACAAGATTAGTATCGTTTTTAAGTATCGTTTTTAAGTTCGACTTTTCAGACGACAAATATCAAAAGGTTCCAAACTGCTTTTCTACTACCACTTTTTTTTTTCAACATACACCGCCAAACACCCGGGCAGCGCCAGGTACTCATGCTATTATATATATATATATATATATATATATATATATATATATATATATATATATATATATATATATATAAGCATTTATGAACACTAGACGACACGAAGAAACTTAACTATATAGACACTTCATCATATACAGCGCCTTACATACATAGACCTTATACCCCCACAACGTAACATTGTGATCTGACGCCAAACGAATGGTGCCGACTCTACTTGTTGTCAATTAGCATGTCCAGTCTTTTTTGCTTGGATAAATTTGTCCTTTTGTATTTCCATATCTATATGATTTTATAGCTTTAATTTTTTAAGTACTGGTTCTGATTTGTGTCAGTAAGATTTGTCTATGTATTCAAAATTAGCATTTGCAGAATTCTTAGTATTTTCGTCCCAGTCATGTCGGGTTTTATACTTTTGATGGATTAGATTGCTACATTTACGTATGACGTGGTTTACTGTTTCGTATCTTGGTCCATAGAGTTTGCATTTACTACTTTTGTAATATTGCCTTTTTTTAATATTGTTAGTTCTGATTGGCGTTCATTTGTACGGCTGTCGGTGTAGATTCTGTGTCTCTGTTAAAGCGTCCTTACCGTAAACATATTAATTAGCTTTCGTTCGTTATTTCTTTGGTCAGTCTTATGAAATACTTCATGTTTCTTTTTTAGTCTCTCTGTATTTTCTAGTCATTGTTGTCTTAAATACAGTCTGTGCAGTATTAAATACTTACCAGGTCCCTTCCTCGCTCCCTCCTCTCTCTCTCTCTCTCTCTCACACACACACACACACACACACACACACGCACACTTACATACACATACATTTTCTCTCTCTTTTCTATGACTAAAAATTTAAAAGAAATTAATTATATTTTATACAGTGACTATCTGACCTTATTGGTTCGTTTTTATCATTCATGGCTATGGATATAATCGTCCAAATCTTTGTTATTATTAGGTTGGTGCAACAATAATGTTATCTTTTATCAGATATATATGCGTCAAAAACGACATTATTTTTGCACCAACTTAATAATAACCAGTAGAATTATAGCAAAAATATTGCATCCCCTTTTGGGGGATTTAATGGGAAGGTCTTTATAGTTTCAGTTTCCATTTCTTTCCTTCTTTATTCCTCTCTCTCTCTCTCTCTCTCTCTCTCTCTCTCTCTCTCTCTCTCTCTCTCTCCCACACACACACACACGCACACACTTTTTTCCTGCGTCCCTTTAAGCCCTCTTTCTTTCTCTCCTTATCTACGTTGCTTACGAATCACTTGTGCAGTAAAATCTCCAATAAGAAAAAAAGAGAATAATGAGGTTAATTGATTACTACTACTAAAATATGAGTGTCTGGTCCGTTTTGACAAATATCAAGCAGATATCTTCTATTTTATAATATGTTCTGAAATCCATTGATATTTACTGAATTCAACTTATATACGAACTTATTTATAAAACACAAGGGGCGTTCCAAAAGTAATGTCTACTATTTTTATTCCGCCAGAATGGATCAGAACGGATTGCAAATTGCATTGTTACGATGACTGAACTTGTGCATTTATGACCTGAAAAATTTCGTCTCTCTATTGTAGATATTGACGATGTGAGGCTCTAAGAACGCAACTTCTGTCATTAATATACGTCAGAAGCAGAGATACGCTATTGAATTCATAGAAAAAGTTCATTGAGAATCGTGGTGGCTATGCAGAAAAATAAAATCTGGGGCACAAGAGGTCGCTCGTTTTAATGGTGCTATTCCCGTCTTCGTGGCTCTTCAACTTTTTAGCTAAAAAGTAGGATGATTTACTTTTAGAACGACCATCGTATGACAAGCGCCCTCCAAACGCCAATGCACAGCCATCGTTCATTGTTGGCAAAAGCGGTTGAGAATGGTGGTGACTATGTAGAAAAATAAATTCTTGAGCACAACAAATCGCTCGTTTTAATGGTACCACTCACTTCTTCGTAGCTCTAAAACATTTTGAGTTAAAAATAGGAGGCTTTACTTTTTGTAATGACCCTCGTATATGACAAATACGAGATAAAATACCCGACGATACGAATTAAAATAGAAAAGGCGAAGACTTGAAATTCAACGTTTCACCCAACTCTTGTACGGGATTTTTCAAGGGTGAAAGCTAAAAATAAATTCAAAATTTTTGCGATTTCACACAATAAAAAACCTCAATTTATCCTTTGATATCTTTTAGTATATTGAGCAAAAAAATACCACTGCAATGTCACAAATTAGCCGACGAAAAGTGTTAGATGGATAAATTCTGATCCAGGAAACAGCAATTCTTCCTCCTTAGTTAGAAACATCGCTCATGGAATGTGAGAATTAAAGGACAAAAATAAGGAAAACGAGAGTTATGATGACGAAAATAAACTCGAGGTCAATTTTCTACTCTCTTTGTTTACATTTATTAATATGGTTAGAGAATGGATTAAGAGAGGGAGGTGTGTAAATTATATTGTAGACACGTTTACAGGAAGTGAGGGTCAGCTGATCGGATGCGTATGAGTCGCGTGATTAGGAGCTGAATCAAAGAGGTTTGGTTTGGACTTAGCAGGCGACGGACGGCTTAACAGTCGTCTCCTCCACTCCACTGGGGGGGACGCTGACGTGTGTGGAAATGAGATCAAGAAGAAACCACGCAAGCCAGAAATTCACTTTCCATCCTTCTGCGAGACATCTGGAAAGTGAATAAAACTATAAACTCAATTCATCGTTTTGGAGTGATTGAATCTTCGTCCAAACAGGTACCAGTCTCCCTCCAAGACACGAGATGGTTCCAGATAGACCAACATCCACGACGCATGAAGGTATGTCTAATATACATGTACCACGCACACACGCACGCACACACACACACACACACACACACACAACGACATATGAACGAATAGACTGAACAACTAGACGATCACACAACGTTAACCCTTATTAGATAATACAACAATATTACTCCTTATTAATGTGTTTTATATTATAGTATTTATATCAACCTTGATCCTATGTACCTCACGAAAACGTCATACATACTATGATCAATTAAAATCTTTTGCAAAAGTTACCAATTCCTTGATTGTGTTATTAATGAAGATCTGGAGTGTCACATCATAATCTAGTATTGAAGGAACGAGCTCCAGTTATATTATTAAGAAATATTGATCCACCTAAACTGTGTAATGGCACACGCTTAGCAATAAAATAAAATAATGTTCTCAAAGTCATTATAATAACTAGAAACTTTAAAGATGAAACTGTTAATTCCTCGGATTCCTCTTATTCCTGCCACTTAAGTTCAAGCGTTTACAATTCTCAATAAATTTTAGTTTTGCCATGTCTATAAATAAAGCTCAAAGACAAAGCCTCAACGTTGTTCGACTTAATCTTCAGACATCTTGCTTTTCTCATGACCTGTTGCGTTTAGCGGCGCAGGAACAAAAAACAAACAAACAAACATAAATAAAAACGACTCGACTTTACTTTCTGTTGTAACAAAAGGCATTTATTGCTATTACTTTCCAAACAATGCCTGCTTCTTATTTTTTCGTCAGCCATGAGATGAACAAAACTCCGCCGTTTCAGCACGAGGTTAAAAGTCTCTCGCAGAGCCACACGTCCATTTCAACCGGTGTTTTCTTTCTGCCGACCTCATGCTGGCTACAGCCAGCCATTTATTGCCTTCGACGTTACACGTCCATCTTGTTTTCGGGGCATACTTTACTTCTCCTCGGCCTCGTGCTGCATTTTTTTTAACTTGTTAGACAAGTCCGCGCACACTTCCAAATTTGCATATGTGCTTTTGTCGGCTACTGCTGCTAATATCTTAGCAAGCCAGCTATTGTACAGCTCCTACTAATATTTTGCCACGCGCTCATACGCACACTGTTACATTTATTATCTTTTTCTTTTGCCGAAACTTCTTCCGATCCCTATCTACTAAAACTTCAAATGAAATGCCCCAATTTGAAAGCTTTGGGAGACACAGCATCTTTCACGACCACCACAACGACCACGACGACAACAACGACAACGATGACGATGATTGCCAACCAGACGTCTCTTCTGCCAGCCATAATCATTGCAGCATTGATCGCGACACCAACAACATCAACTCATTTTTTAAAGGCATTGACCATTTTTTTTTTCTATGCGGTAAGTTTTAATTTATCGGTGTGAAATATTTTCGATTACTTCATGTATTTTCTTTTTAATTCTTTAGAATATTATTAATTAAACACTGAATTTTTTAGATTACAAAAACATTTAAAAAGAAAGCTCTTATTCAGTTTTTAGAAAGAAGCTCGGTTTTTATTTAAGTTTAACGTTAAATAGTACTAATACTTTATTTTTAACCAGCTTTTCATAGCAACAATAAAATTCTAAAAAATTTTTAGTTTTTTACAGTTAAAAAGACTACGTTCTTATGTGATTACGTAAATTATATTGTTCTATTATATATTAGCTGTGCTTATTCTTTTAAGTTTGAAAGTTTTTGCTTGTACAAGTTTTAAAGCTTGGAGAAAAATAAACATTTTAGCTATAAGCGAGACTATTTTTTATAATCTCTCATTTAAAATATGAGTTATGAACCTTGTGGATTATGGTTTTCTTTTTAGTTGTATTTCATTTCGTAATTTCTAATATTAGTCTTGAACATCCAGACACTCAAAAATGGATCTTGCATAGAGGAAGTGGGCGTATCCTACACTCCCTTAAAAATTTACTTCCACTCTCACATAAAACACCGGAAAGTCCCTGTTGTTGCATAATATTTCAGACTTAGTCCGTTACTGTTTCATTTTCTTATTCCATTATATTACCTTCCAGCATGTACAACTTTCCTCTGTAAATACAGACCGCTCTCTAATGCTCATGACCTTATTTTTGCTGCGTTCTGATTGACTGAGGGCAACCAAATTCCTGGAATATTCTTGTTTGTATTAGAAAATGACATGTTTTCGAGAAATATATTTAGTTGTCGGTCTTTGAATGCTAGCTTCGATCTTTTTATGAACATATTTGACCTCCCCGCTTACGAATTACTAGTATGACATAGTGGTTAACTGGGTGAGAGAGTGGGTGAATACTCGAGATACATGACTAAAATACTAAGTTCCAGTTCCTGTTTCATTGGCACAAGTTCTTTACAAAATAACTTGCTGCACTCGTGCCCTCTCGGCGTCAATTCCCCAGCAAAGTCGACAATGGGCTAAATCCCACGCATCTAGTGTAGAAGTCTCCAGATATCAGCAGGCTTACTACTCTAATAGCCTCTTTCCGCTCGTCTTTGGAATTCCCTCCCTACTTCCTGTTTCCCTGACTGTAGCAACATGCAGAAGTTCTAATGCAATGTGAACAAACATCTCGCTGTTGTACAGTTCCACGCCTAGGATGCTTCTATAAATATTAACAGTAGCCCTTGCGTTTCAGTTGCAATGTGTCTTGCTTTAGGTGGGTTGAAGTAAAAAAAAAAGGGGGGGAAGCATTGGTCCAAGCAAGAGTAGTGCAAGTATGAGGCGTTTCCCTTTTTATTGGCGAGGTCCAGCCGCGACAGAAAACAGGGCATACAGTACACATAACGCGTCCACTCTCCATGGGCAACGAAAAAAACATTAAAAAGTTTGTTTTTAATTTCTGGCACTTTTGCACTTGCAAGAAATCATAGCCGTTTTTTTTTTGTTTGTTTTTTTTTTTGTTTTTTTTACTAACGATAAAAATTGATCTTTGCACTTCATTATTCGTTTAAGTCAACGAGAACGTTTTCGCGATGAAAACTGCGCAATCAATATGTTTTATTTAAGTGTAAGGTTTGCTCAGCGTGAATGCACTAAGCAGAGGAAAGCTGATAGAATGTTATGGATAATAATTACGATGAAGTTGGTTGGTGGCAGCCATGTTTTTTAGCTAATAACCGTATATATATATATATATATATATATATATATATATATATATATATATATATATATATGAATATTTGTGCATTCTCACTTTTGTTGAAGTAAATAATGAAAATTTACGCATAAAATTATATTTTTGTATATTAATTTTTGTGATTAAATGAAGTACTCATATATATATGCATATATATATATATATGTGTGTGTGTGTGTGTGTGTGTGTGTGTGTGTGTGTGTGTGTGTGTGTGTGTGTGTGTGTGTGTGTGTAATTCTTGGTTCGTTCAAAATCGATAAAACCATATTTCTGCATTACCAATTTAATTGAAATTTTCAGAAAATCTATTTGTAAAGTCAAGGAATGTTTTAATATTATTAAAATAATTTAACATTGCGAATTATAAAAATATTAAATAAAATAAAAATATTTTTCGTAACTGCGAGACTGTCCGCATTTCATTTCCGGTAGAAATGAGCCTTTCACTTGCACCACGTGTTGACGACTTTCGAATTACAACATTTTACTATTAACTTAATAGTAGCCAACGTAAGTACATGAGAAATTAATAAATGTTTAGTAACTCTTTCCTTTTATTATTCTTAAAGAGTAAAACTTTTTATTCATGAAAAGCGTTAAGCCAACGTAAATAAATAAATAAATGTTTGTACACGCGATAAATTATCAATAAATGGTTTAGTTACTTTATTTCATTATTTATGAAAAGAGTTAAGCCAACGTAAATAATGTTTGTAAAAGTGCGAAGACCAACGTAAGTTAATAAAAAAATGTTACGTGCGCATGTATTAACCTTGACTAAGGGGGGACTAAGGAAACGGCCATTTAATAATTCTGCAGATCGCCATGGAACTCAACGTCCAAGGAGTACCAAAAATAGTTTTCATGATATGAAGAAATTACTTTTTCGAAAAGTGGGTGATCACTTTTCCATGTAAATTTAACTTAAAATGAGCACCCACTTTCTGGCCACTTGAGCGAGGGGCATTTATTTTCCTGTTTATTGGCTAAAAGGTTTTTTGACAAGGCAGTTTGGTACGCGGCATCTAACGACATTCGATTTCCAAGAATCCTTTTTTTTTTCTTTTTTTTTTCTTGCCTTAAAGCTTTCTTTGCGAAGCCTACCTAAAATAAATTTGTCTGATTCTTAATTTCTTATGTTATTGAAAAAAAATAGAATCCCGAAATTTTGATAAAATTTTCCATTAAGGTCCGTCTCACGTTCGTATATAACAAAATACTTTGGGGGTGGGCGTTTGAGTTCCATGCCGACCAGCAGACTTATTCGCTCATGTAAATTAAAAATGTTTGTAAGTGAGAAATTATCAATAAACGGTTTAGTTACTTTTTTTTTATAATTCATGAAAAGAGTTAAGCCAACGTAATTACGTGAGAAATTATTAATAAATGTTTAGTAACTTTTTCTTTTATCATTCTTAAAGAGTAAAACTTTTTTATTCATGGAAAGAATTAAGCCAACATAAATAAATAAATGTTTGTACACGTGACAAATTATCAATAAATGGTTTAGTTATTTTTTTTATTATTTATGAAAAGAGTTAAGCCAACGTAAATAATGTTTGTAAAAGTGCGAAAGGCAACGTAAGTAAATAAATAAAAAAAAATGCTATGTGCGCATGCGTTAGCCTTGACTAAGGGGGACTAAGGGAACGACCATTAAATAATTCTGCGGGTCGCCATGGAACTCAACGCCCAAGGAGTACCAAAAATAGTTTTCATGATATGAAGAAATTACTTTTTCGAAAAGTGGGTGATCACTTTTCACGTTCGTATATAATAACATTTTTTTTTTTTTTTTTTTGTAGATTTCGGTGTGCTAAAAACGAATCTGCAAACCGTTTCCGTCGCAAAAAAATAGTTTTTATGATATGAAGAAATTACTTTTTCGAAAAAAGGGCGATCACTTTTCCATGTAAACTTAACTTAAAATGAGCACCCACTTTCTGGCCACCTGAGAGAGTGAGGGGGGTCCCCATGTTTATTGGCTAAACCGCTTTCGTTTATGCTCGCGCATAGCGTAAACGAAGGCTACGGCTGTGAAATGGAAAATAGTCCCAGAGTTCAGGGGTTATTACCATGCAAAAGAAATCAAACAAAAATCTTTTTAGCCAAGAAACACACAGAAAAATGCCCCTCTCTCAGGTGGCTAGAAAGTGGGTGCTCATTCTAAATTAAGTTTACATGGAAAAGTGATCACCCACTTTTCGAAAAAGTAATTTCTTCATATCATGAAAACTTCCTTTTTGCGACGGAAACGGTTTTCAGATTCGTTTTTAGCACACCGAAATCTACAATAAAATATTTCGTTATATACGAACGTGAAACGGGCCTTAAAGTAAATAATACCGGATTTTTTGGGGCAGATTTGCCGTTTAGTTGTACAAATATCCTCAAACCAGGTAATCACTAAAAGGGACTCACCTGTATCGAGCAAAAGTTTAAAGCCACCGATTATATGCCAGCCTACGCCACGGTAACATATATTGAGTGAGTTCCTAACAGTATTTTGTATAGTTTTTTAGTTTAAACTCATTTTCCCAAAATTTCACCAAACTTAACGTGTTCGATACAGTCTGCCGCCATTTGTATTTTTCAAATATACCGATAAACATTGAATGTTTTTGAACCGATTAAACATCATACATTACATAAAATACTACAATCTTATCCAGTTAGGTAGAACATTTACTTTTCTTGCCTTTGATAACATTTATTTGTTATATATTTATTTTTTGACAACTTCTTTGCATCTGTGTTTAGTAATAAAAACCCTTTTCATTTAATGTAACGTTTAGTCGGCTCGAAAAACAGTGTTTATCGATGTATTTGAAAGCTACAAATGGTGGCGGACACTGTTGATTACATGAAGTTTTAGAAAGTGAGTTAAAACTAAAAAAAAATATACAAAATACTGTCAGAAACCCACCGATTATGCCAGCCTATGTCATGGTAACATATATTCGGTGGGTTTCTGACACTGTTTTGTATAGTTTTTAGTTTTCAACTTACTTTCCCAAACTTAACGTATTCAACAGAGTCCGCGACCATTTCTGTTTTTCGAGCCGATTAAACATTTTACATGACATAAAAACACTAAACAATTATCCAGTTAGGTAGAAACGTAACTTACTTTACCTTTGCTTTCATTTATTTGTTTTTGGACAACTTTTACGAATCTGTGTATAGTAACCCACCCCCTCATCACCCAAATATTAATTACTAGCTCACATTTTTGTATACAGAAAAAAAAAAAAAAACATTTAGCGTTTCAGCATTTTTGCTACGTTCGGCTTCATCCACTAATTGTTGGTCGAGCCCAAACCATGATTGACAGAAACTCCCGAGGATCCAGATCAAATTCTGCAAGAGTACCATTTTTTTTTTTTTTTTTTCATTTTCGCCTTCTTTTTGCACTTTTTGGAGTGGATTGCTGTACTAAGAATATAAGAAACATGCATTTTCTCTTTTTATTAGAATTTTCCATTACACTAAATTGAGCCACTGCAACGCGTGGCAGGGTACAGCTAGTATATATATATATATATATATATATATATATATATATATATATATATATATATATATATATATATATATATATAGCACAGGATCAAAATTATGGATCACCAATGAAAAATCAAAATTATGATTCAAACACATATTTCAAGGTTAAGAATGGTTAAATAAACGTTAATAAATCTATTTTAACAACAATCAATATTTGGCATGTCCTTCTTTTGCCTTTATAACAGCTTTTATTCTTTTTGCATTTTATTGGCTTAATTGTTGCAGGTGGTAGGACTTAATATCTGCCACTTTTCATGAAGTTTGGCCTCTAATTCATTTATTCTTTTTGCATTCGTTATTGGCTAAATTGTTACAGGTAGTATGATCTATTTTCTATCATTCTTAATGAAGTTTGGTCTTACATTTTTATGAATATCTGTGCATTCTCACTTTTTCCCCTTGATGAGACCACAGAGTTTCAATGGGATTTAGGTTTGGGATTGAGGGGGCACTTCATCACTGTAATCCTTTTTTTTTTTTCTCTCAGGCCAATCATTAAAACTTTTGACGTATAGCATGGGGCATACCATTTTCCCTCTGAATTTGACGGTTGAAACCACAGAATCAGGATGAAATGCTTATCCTTTCCTACGACGAACATAAACTGCTACATGGGTGGGCTAAAATTTGGTAAAAAAATGAAAATTTGCTACAATTTTGAATCGATGTTATGGATGTGTATTCACATAAAAATTCCAATTGTTCCTTTCAAATTTAAGGAAATAGAAGCTGTCAACTTAACCTCTAAGTTACTTTCGTCGGACCAAACAATTTTGGCCCAATCATCAGGTGTCCAATTTTCATGTTTTTTTTTGTTTTTTGTTTTTTTGTTTTATGTTTTTTGCATATTCCAGTCGTTTTCCCCCCTTGTTGACCCGAGACAAGTATGGCTTCTTTCTTGCTTTACATCCTTTAATCCCGCTTCTAATAACCTTCTCCTCACTGTTCGAGCTGATATGTTTTTGTTTGCATCCTCCCTAAGTTCAGTAGTAAGATCTGAAGAACTTTTCTTTTATCTGCAAGGAATGGTCTTTTCAAAGATCTATCCTTCCTGTCGGTTGTAGACTTTTTGTGGCCTTGTCCTTTTCAGTTTTTTTTTTAAGACTTTATTTCCTTGCACCTTTGAATCGATGTTTGAACTCTCTTCCTTGAACATGTCATCTTCCTAGCAATTTCTACCTGAAAATATCTTTCGCCAGATAAGACAACAATTTGTGCCCTTTTAATCTCTAAAAGCGTTTTTTTAGGCATTTTGAATTAAATATACTATTATAGCACTAGAAGGAATCAAATATTACCTGGAAAATAAGAAACAACTATTAGTATGACAACGAATCATTTTGAATACTAAAGTTTTAACGGAGTTAAACTCTTGAAAGAGGGTTTAAAGCAAATAAATACTACAATCTACTGTTAAATATTTTACATTTTCTCTCAACTCTTCAGTGTACAATTCTTAATCTTTAAATGCGTAGATTTAAAGTATTATCTAAGTTTTTTATAGGTGCTCCTAATTTTGAGGATGGCTATATATATATATATATATATATATATATATATATATATATATGTATATGTATATATATATATATATATTAATTTGCTTCAGTTTGTGTCTATCCGTTACATCTCTGCATTGTATTACTTTCTATAAACTTAGTTTTTCATAAATTTGTTGCAAACACAAGACAAAAATGTTTGTATTTATTAATATGTATGGATAAATATTGAGTTATTTTTATGCAAACATATTTAGACTTTTCTCATTTTTATACGATTTTATTTCTGTTTAATTTCAGTCTGTAACTGAAAAAAAACATCTATTTTTTATAGATAAAGAAGACCATAATGCACCTACAAATAAATGTACAAGCGTATGTATACTACATGCAGATTTTGAATTCCAAAATGATTAAATTCGGTATTAAATAATAAAAAAGGATTGATATGCCGTACGATAAAAAACAACTAAACTAATTTTTCCTTCATAGTCTCTTTCTTTTTACTTTTTTTATCTTCTTTGCTATTGCACTGCTTTTCTTTTCTTTTCTTTTTTCTTTTCCTTTTTTTTTGTTTCTTTTTCCTTTCTTTTTTTTTTTGTTGTTTGATTTTCAGTTTATTTTCATTCCCTTCTTCAGTTTACTTCTTTCGACTTCCATCCTGAGTACATTAAATGTATTAGTCACACATAAACACTGCAAGAATCTCATCAGATTTCCATCTCTACACTTGCGTCATTAAGTCTTTTAAGAATATCGCGATAGTGCTTGCAAATCTATCTTTGAAAACAGCAACCATTGTGCTGATTTCGCCAACGATGCTAATTAAGGGAATACGCTTCAACTGGGCCTAGCATTTACATGATTCATACCTCATATAACAGCCGTAATGGAGGATTGAAAAAAACTTTAATCAATAAAATTAAATATCGATATGAGAGGTTAATGTAGTTTGCTTAAAGCATTATGTTGTATATATATAAAGGTAATTTGTAAAAGGCAATATAATGCAGAGACGTAACGGACCGACACAAACTGAAGCAAACTACGACATATAACGGTGAAACGAGTTATGCAGATTCATTTGTTTGTTCATAAAATATATTAGGACAGTTGTAAACTATCGTAATATATATATATATATATATATATATATATATATATATATACATATATGTATATATATATATTTATACACACACACAAACACACACACACACATATATATATATATATATAGAGAGAGAGAGAGAGAGAGACAGACAGAGAGAGAGAAAGAGAGAGAGAGAATAAGGGACAACGTAATGAAGTATCAAGAATAATTGTCACAACCTTTCTCATCAATTCTCATCTTATTTCTCATCAATTCTCGTCTATCGCACCAATTCTGACTCTTTTTTAATTAATTCTCATTGACTTTGTTATCAAGACTCATCTTGATTCTCGCGATTCTAGTCTTTTTTATTAATTATCACTGGCTTTCTCATCAATTCTCATCCTCTTTCTAATCAATTAGCATCGTCTTTCTCATAAATCTTCATCCTCTTTCTCGCAAATTCTCATCCTCTTTCACAACAATTCTCATCCTCTTTCTCATCAATCTTCATCCTCTTTCTACCCAATTCTCATCCTCTTTCTCACCAATTCTCATCCTCTTTCTCACCAATTCTCATCCTCTTTCTAAACAATTCTCATCCTCTCTCTCATCAATTCTCATCATCTTTCTCATCAATTCTAATCCTCTTTCTAAACAATTCTTATCCTCTTTCTCATCAATTCTCATCCTCTTTCTCATCAATTCTCATTCTCTTTCTCATAAATTCTCATCCTCTTGCTCAACAATTCTCATCCTCTTTCTAATCAATTCTCATCCTCTTTCTCATAAGTTCTCATCCTCTTTCTCATAAATTCTCATCCTCTTTCTCATCAATTCTCATCCTCTTTCTCAAAAATTCTCATACTCTTTCTCATACATTTTCATCCTCTTTCTCATCAATTCTCATCCTCTTTCTCATCAATTCTCATCCTCTTTTTCATAAATTCCCATTCTCTTTCTCAACAATTCTCATCCTCTTTCTATACACTTCTCATCCTCTTTCTCATAAATTCTCATCCTCTTTCTCATCAATTCTCATCCTCTTTCTCATTAATTCTTATCCTCTTTCTCATCAATTCTCATCCTCTTTCTCAACAATTCTCATCCTCTTTCTCATCAAATCTAATTCTCTTTCTCATCAATCTTCATCTTCTTTCTCATCAATTCTCATCCCCTTTCTCATCAATTCTCATCCTCTATCTCATCAATCTTCATCCTCTTTCTCATCAATTCTCATCCTCTATCGCATAAATCTTCACCCTCTTTCTCAACAATTCTCATCCTCTTTCTCATCAAATCTAATCCTCTTTCTCATCAATCTTCATCTTCTTTTCATCAATTTTAATCCTCTTTCTCATTAATTCTCATTCACGTTCTCATCAATTCTCATTCTCTTTCTCATCAATTCTCATCCTCTATCTCATCAATCTTCACTCTCTTTCTCATCAATTCTCATCATCTACTCATCAATCTTCATCCTCTTTCTCCTCAATTCTCATCCTTTTTCTCATCAATTCTCATCCTCTTTCTCAACAATTCTCATCCTTTTTCTCAAAAGCTCTCATCCTCTTCCTCATCAATTCTCATCCTCTTTCTCATCAATCTTCATACTCTTTCTCAACAAGTATCATCCTCTTTCTCATTAATTCTTATCCTCTTTCTCAACAATTCTCATCCTCTTTTTAAACAATTATCATCCTCTTTTTCATTCATTCTCATTCTCTTTCTCATCAATTCTAATCCTCTTTCTCATCAATTCTCATTCTTTTTCTCAACAATTCTCATCCTCTTTCTCAACAATTCTCATCCTCTTTCTCATCAATTCTCATCCTCTATCTCATCAATCTTCACTCTCTTTCTCATCAATTCTCATCATCTATCTCATCAATCTTCATCCTCTTTCTCCTCAATTCTCATCCTTTTTCTCATCAATTCTCATCCTCTTTCTCAACAATTCTCATCCTTTTTCTCAACAGCTCTCATCCTCTTTCTCATCAATTCTCATCCTCTTTCTCATCAATTTTCATACTCTTTCTCAACAAGTATCATCCTCTTTCTCATTAATTCTTATCCTCTTTCTCAACAATTCTCATCCTCTTTTTAAACAATTATCATCCTCTTTTTAATTCATTCTCATTCTCTTTCTCATCAATTCTAATCATCTTTCTCATCAATTCTCATTCTTTTTCTCAACAATTCTCATCCTCTTTCTCAACAATTCTCATCCTCTTTCTCATCAATTCTCATCCTCTTTCTCATCAATTCTCATCCTTTTTCTCATCAATTCTCATTCTCTTTCTCATCAATTCTCATCCTCTTTCTCAACAATTCTCATCCTCTTTTTAAACAATTCTCATCCTCTTTTTAAACAATTCTCATCCTCTTTCTCATCAATTCTAATCCTCTTCCTCATCAATTCTAATCCTCTTTCTCGTCAATTCTCATCCCCTTTCTCAACAATACTCATTCTCTTTCATAAATTCCCATCCTCTTTCTTATCAATTCTCATACTCTTTCTCATCAATTCTTATTCTCTTTCTCAACAATTCTCATCCTCTGTCTCAACAATTCTCATCCTCTTTCTTAACAATTCTCATCCTCTTTCTCATTGATTCTCATCCTCTTTCTCGTCAATTCGCATGCTCTTTCTCATCAATTCTCATTCTCTTTCTCAACAATGCTCATCCTCTTTCTCATCAAGTCCCATCCTCTTTCCCAACAATTATCATCCTCTATCTCATCAATCTTCATCCTCTTTCTCATTAATTCTCATCCTCTTTCTCAACAATTCTCATTCTCTTTCTCAACATTTCTCATCCACTTTTTCAACAATTCTCATCCTCTTTCTCAACAATTCTCATCCTCTTTGTCAACAATGATCATCCTCTTTCTCATCAAGTCCCATCCTCTTTCTCAACAATTCTCATCCTTTTTCTCAAAAATTCTCATCCTCTTTCTCAACATTTCTCATCCTCTTTCTCATTAATGCTCATCCTCTTTCTCAACAATTCTCATCCTCTTTCTCTAAAAAATCTCATCCTCTTTCTCATCAAATCTAATTCTCTTTCTCATCAATCCTCATCTTCTTTCTCATCAGTTCTCATCCTCTTTCTCATCAATTCTAATCCTCTATCTCATCAATGTTCATCCTCTTTCTCATCAATTCTCATCCTCTATCGCATAAATCTTCACCCTCTTTCTCATCAATTCTCATCCTCTTTCTAATCAATTCTAATCCTCTTTCTCAACAATTTTCATCCTCTTTCTAATCAATTCTCATCCTCTTTCTCAACAATTTTCATCCTCTTTCTTATGAATTCTCATCCTCTGCCTCACTAATTCTCATCCTCTTTCTCAACAATTCTTATCCTCTTTCTCATCAAATTTAATCGTCTTTCTCATCAATCTTCATCTTTTTTTTCATCAATTTTAATCCTCTTTTTCATCAATTCTCATTCTCTTTCTCATAAATTCTTATCCTCTTTCTCATCAATTTTCATCCTCTTTCTAATCAATTCTCATCCTCTTTCTCAACAATTTTCATCCTCTTTCTTATGAATTCTCATCCTCTGCCTCACTAATTCTCATCCTCTTTCTCAACAATTCTTATCCTCTTTCTCATCAAATCTAATCCTCTTTCTCATCAATCTTCATGTTCTTTTTCATCAATTTTAATCCTCTTTTTCATCAATTCTCATTCTCTTTCTCATAAATTCTCATCCTCTTTCTCATCAATTCTCATCCTCTTTCTCATCAATTTTCATTCTCTTTCTCATCAATTCTCATCCTCTTTCTCATCAATTCTCATCCTCTTTCTCATCAATGCTCATTCTCTTTCTCATCAATTCTCATCCTCTTTTTAAACAATTCTCATCCTCTTTCTCAACAATTCTCATCCTCTTTCTCAACAATTCTCATCCTCTTTCTCATCAATTCTAATCCTCTTTCTCATCAATTCTCATCCTCTTTCTTAACAATATTCATTCTCTTTCATAAATTTTCATCCTCTTTCTTATCAATTCTCATCCTCTTTCTCAACAATTCTCATCCTCTTTCTCATCAATTCTCGTCCTCTTTCTCAACAATTCTCATCCTCTTTCTCAATAATTCTCATCCTCTTTCTCAACAATTCTCATCCACTTTCTCATAAATTCTCATCTTCTTTCTCATCAATTCTCATTCTCTTTCTCATCAATTCTCATCCTCTTTCTCATTAATGCTCATTCTCTTTCTTAACAATTCTCATCCTCTTTCTCGTTAATTCTCATCCTTTTTCTCATCAATTCTCATCCTCTTTCTCATTAATTCTCATCCTTTTTCTCATCAAGTCTCATCCTCTTTCTCATCAATTCTCATTCTCTTTCTCAACAATTCTCATCCTCTTTCTCAACAATTCTCATCCTCTTTCTCAACAATGCTCATCCTCTTTCTCATCAAGTCCCATCCTCTTTCTCAACAATTCTCATCCTCTTTCTCAACAATTCTCATCCTCTTTCTCATTAATTCTCATTCTCTTTCTCAACAATTCCATCCTCTTTCTCAACAATTTTCATCCTCTTTCTCAACAATGCTCATCCTCTTTCTCATCAAGTCCCATCCTCTGTCTCAACAATTCTCATCCTCTATCTCATCAATCTTCATCCTCTTTCTCAACAATTCTCATCCTCTTTCTCATCAATTCTCATTCCTTATCTAACACTACTTATCTTTTTATCAGTAATTCTCATTTCCTTGGTCATCAATTCTCGTCCTGTTTACTCGTCAATTCCAATCCCTTTTATCATTACTTCCTGTCTTAATTCTTATCAATTTTCATACTCCTCATCACTCCTGTTCTTCTTGTTCATTTATTCCAATTTTCTTGCTCAGCAATGCTCGTGTTCTTTCTCATTTTCAGTCAAGCATGGGAAGCAAACTGAGAGATAAGTTACAAAAAATTATTTTGTATTAACCCATTCCAATTGTGCGTGTGTGTGTATATGTGTTGTTTTGTCAATATATAATTTTCAAATAATCAAATTTTTTTGTCCATACATTATTATTAAAGTATCAATTTTGTAGTCAATATATTATTTTAAAATTATCAAATATATTTTGTCAATATATTATTTTCAAAT
The DNA here is from genome assembly GCF_053919585.1 of Euprymna scolopes. Lineage (NCBI taxonomy): Eukaryota > Metazoa > Mollusca > Cephalopoda > Sepiida > Sepiolidae > Euprymna > Euprymna scolopes. Next base: position 135,869,125 of record NC_136487.1, on the reverse strand, counting down.
CATCAAATTTGTTTTGTCCATATAATATTTTTTTAAGTATCAATTTTTTTGTCAATATATTACTTTAAAATTATCAAATTTGTTTTATCCATATATTATATTTAAAATGTAAACTTTGTTTTGTCAATAAATTATTTTCCAATAATCACATTTTTTGTCCATGCATGATTTTTAAAGTATCAATTTGTTTTGTCAATATATGATTTAAAACTATCAAATTTTTTGTCAATATATTATTTTAAAAATCATCAAATTTGTTTTATCCATGTATTATTTTTTAAATATCACATTTGTTTTGTCAATATATTATTTTTAAAATATCAAATTGTCATTATATGATTTTAAAAATATATATATATTTCGTCGTTGTGTTTCTTCATGTTTTTTTAACGAAATCCTCATACAGAATAACGGCACTTAGATTCCATTGTAAGCTCAAAGCCGCCTGTACATATTGTTAAAGCTAAAAGTATCCTAATTGATAGTCCCTTAAATTAACTTATTATGCTACCACTATGATTGAGCAAAGTGGTTCAATTGTTTGTTGATCGACCCTTTCAGGTGTTTCATAGTAGGGAACCTACGCCAGTAAGTAGCGATTAAGTTAGCTACTGTGAATTTTGACGAGGGTAACTCTAAGTGCATGTCAGATTAACCTAAATGCAAACAGATGTGTTCTCAGAGATGGGTGATGTGAGGAAGTAGGGGAAGCAACATGTCGAACTCCCTAAGCAAAACATAGTTGAACAATATGAGCATATGATGACGTTTTTTGAGCGAAAAAAAATTAAGGAATTTCAGTTCAGTCTCTCCGTGTAAAGCATTCCAATGATGATCTAAGTTGAATGTTACCTCGAAACTCTGTCTGTTGCGTCGCTCATTTCTTCAGAGTAAGTTAGGAAATTAAGAATTAAAAAATTTTAGTACTGTGGCCCTTCTCTCTCTTTCTCTCTTTCCTAAGTCCATACTCTCCAATAAAACCTTGAATTCGGCGAACGTCTTTCTTGTGTGCCTTTTCATGCATGAGAAGTTACATTCGTCTAAGTTAAAAAACGAGACAATTGTCGGACACCAGACAACATGAAATGGCGATCATAAAACGAGACGTAAATGAAAAGAAACGACGACGCAGATAAATAAAAAAAAACTCACATGTATGCATAAAAAAGACATTATTTTATTTCTCTATTTTATCGCTTGTAGCTGAGACCATAAAACATCTTTCCTCGGTTACAACAGAACGCGGGTGCGCGAATGCAAATGCGTGAAATAACGTCACCGATAAAGAAAAAAAGACTATAAAAAAGGAGAAAGAGAACAATCACCTTAGCGACGTAGAGCACGGAACAATATAACATTCGAGATCACGTGAGTGATATCACAGCCGTAACAATGCGGAAATAAATGCCGTTGTTGCAAAAGAAAAAGCGAGTTGAAGTTCTTTCTTATTCTTAGTCTCCTTGCGACGTAAATTGAAATTACAACGTGTTGGTTCTCGGACAATGTTACATGATAGTAGCCCCACCAAAGTGGCAATTTGCCTTGTTTGGGGTGAAAATGTAAAAGAAAAGAAAAAAAAATATGGTTAGTTAATTTTACTTGAAGTGGTCTTGAAGAAAATTTTAAAAAAAACACACTTTAAATCATCTGTCTATGATATTTTTTCTAAAGTGACGAGCAGAGAACTTGCTCAAGTGACAAAAACGGCACAGGCTTATAATATATTACTCTGAAAGGAGCACTTTTACATCAGGAGTAAAAACAGCGGGTGCTTCAGCACTCCTAGCACCCCCTCTGCACGTCTCTATCTGTCTACAATATTTTTTCTAAAGAGTCACCACTTATTGAGGCAAAAATCCACTGCAGGATAAATGTTAATGATATTATCAATTGGATGATTAGTAATACTGTGGGGGATTTGGAAACAATGGATAGAATTGGCAGAATGTGATTAGCCTGAGAGGATAGTTCAATATTGTTAACATAGGCTTGAAGACGACCATCAGTAGTCAGAAGAGGAACAGTTCCGTGATATTGCGTTCCAAGATCTTGAAAATAACTTTTTATGCAAGCTCACAAAGTCTCCTTTTTGTGAAGGCACGAAACGTGGTATCAAGTAGCTCATAATATCGTTTAGGAATTAATCACGACGTTAAGTGGTTCATATTATCGTTTAGACTCAAATGACGACGTTTGTGCAAATATCCACTTGCGAACTTAACACTGTCACCTACATACCGATGTAACGGAAACAGCAAATCGCTGAGTATGAATCATCGTCAGAATATACACACTGAAAAGAGGGGGACACATAAAAGGCCAAACGCCCATAAATGCGTCTCTATTCCATGTGAAATGTACAAGTTAATTCCCGGGGGGGGGCAGGAATTGTCCATACAATATAATACAGCATGACGCTAGCAAGGGCATCTAGTGTCGCGCGTGTGATCAAACTAGTAGAATTCAAATATTCACAAATAATTTTTAATTCGCGCCAAATTGTTTATATATTATATTATGTTTTTTTTTCTGGAATCATTTGATGTAGGAGATAAAAAAATAATACTTTAAAGTCAAAAACTAGTCAACGATAAGTGTTAGATTGATAGAGAAAACAGAAAATCTTACCCTCTTTCTCAGAAACATCGCTCATGGAATAAGGGAAGCAAGAGTTACAAGGTAACTTAAATACATACGCAACATTCTCGCAAGTTCGAATTCAAATAATCGTTAAAATCGACACATTTCAAGGATGATTTTACTATGGAGAAAATCTCCATAATATTACGAATATTTTATATTATTTGGGACTACTATTTTCAACTTGGTTGCTATTTTTACACCGTTTCAATCGAAATGTTAAAGATTGGGGCCCTACGATAACGATAATAAGTACGTTAATTAGACAAGTATACAATTTGCCCAGCGAAACCAAATAGATGCAAATCAAATATTTAACAGGAATTGAATTTGTAAACAAATCGGGCTGAATGAGAGAATATAAATAATTACAGTCCGAGGACAATGATAAACATGACACAATTGTGGTTTCGGGGATATCAGTTTACAGGACAATGAAACAGTTTATTATGTAGTTAAATAGAAGTGACGACGAAACTGGGAAAAGGTATGTCAGTTATTGTTATTAAGAACTCTACCATATCATGTTAAGTGAATATTACTGTGAACAGTTCTTTGTGTTATACATACATTTAATAAGCACACATTGACACGCAACTCTTTCTAAGATATGAACATTGATAGGTTTATAAATATACAATTTCTTATATATATACATATATATATATATATATGACGTGAAACAAAACATTTATATATATGTGTGTGTGTGTGTGTGTGTGTGTGTGTGTGTGTGTGTGTGTGTGTGTGTGTGTGTGTGTGTGTGTGAATAAAATAAAGCAAGATATAAACGATGCTTTAGACGTTATGTGAATAAAAAGGAAAAACCTAAAAGAATAAAAACAAAAATAAAATCAACGTTTCATCCCTATTTCAGGGGACATCATCAGGATTTCTAGGCGAGGATGTACAGGAAGACGGTCATATATCACATGCGAAAGCGGAGAAGTTCAGTTCTCTTTATGTACTGGAGAGAAAAAGATTTCATGATGAAAAGAGAATTTATATCTAGTGTGTGTGGAGGGGGTCGGGTTATATACATACATGCATTTTCTTTTGTCAACCAGGGTTTAAATTAATGTTTTGTTCATTTATTATTATATTACATATGATTGGGGCTACATTATAAAATCCTTTTCTTTGTTTGATGGTGTTAATGTTTGAAATTAAAGCAGATTCAATAAGTCTCCGTTTTGCTCTATCTGGCATCCCAGGAACCTAGAACATTGAAGCCGCATATTTATAAGTTCTCTAACCCCACCCCATCTCTCATTATCACATCACTGCCCTCCCTTAAAAAAGTGAGACAAAACAGCCAAGTAGAATCAAAGAGGAAGGAAAGGGGAGAGAGCATTGACCAGATCTCGGCTGGATAAGTGCGAAGAGAACTGGGACCTTGGGAAGGCTTATTGCCACTCAAATTCTAGTGAAGACCAATAACCGCTGCCAACGAGAAATCAATGGCAAGCAGCTGTTACGATAATGCAAATTTATTTGCATTATCATAACGAAAGGTGGAGAGTACTGGAAATCATAGGAGACCACAACAGACTATTTTCAAGGAGAGATCTTTGATTACCTGTGTGAAAGCTTCTTGTGAGCCAATAATAATAATAATAATAATAATAATAATAATAATGATAATAATAATAATAATAATAATAATAATAATAATAATAATAATAATAATAATAATAATAATTAGCGGGACCTGTGGAAATTCCACATGCGACTCATTCCTATGTGATATATAGATTTTGGCATTCTGTAGATGTTCAGCGTAAATGGAAACGCTCTGATAAATATTATTGTAACTCTTCTTAAAACTGCAAAAGTATTTATCTAAGCTAGCAGGGACGCTCGGCGGATCCCGGTTCTAAAGTACGCTTCAACATGATATTTTAATGCTTGCACATTCCGTATATATTATTAATTAGTTAATGTTCCATCAAGTTTTATATATTATAAAGTTGCGATTTCAAAACTAAATCCATATGACTTGGATGCATCAGCTTGAATCGAAACCGAAACCAAAACTTATGAAGTATTCTTGATAGAATTATTTATGAAAAATAGATGACTTAATTAAATGACTGTTATAATCGAAACCGAAACCAAAATTTATGAAGAATTATTGACAGAATTATTTATTAAAAAAATAGATGACTTAAGTGCCATCAGCTATAACCGAAACCGAAACTTATGAAGAATTATTGACAAAATTATATATGAAAAAAAATGACTTAAGTGCCATCAGCTATAATCGAAACCGAAACCAAAACTTATGAAGAATTCTTGGTAAAATTATTTATTACAAGAAATGGAAGTTCATTACAATTAAACGGCAGTCACATGGATGTAAGCATTACATACAAAATAACACACACGCTATCCTATTAATATAAATGATGATGATGATGATGATGATGATGATGATGATGATGATGATGATGATGATGATGATGATGATGATGAAATCAGAGTAGACTAAACCGTCCAATTCCTCACGGGTTCGTTTAATATTTATTTTACAACGCAAATAAACTTAAATTGTACAATTAACGGGGGGGGGTTATTAATATTTTCCGCTAAATTTTCGGAAGTTAGCAATTGAGATAATTTAATATAGTTTATATTCCTTCGTTTCCGAACCATTTGAATTATGTAATAAAGGTAAAGTGCCACGGATAGCCTTTTCAGTGTGCTGTTGCTGGATGCAAGAGTTGGAGACCATGGATAAGGAGAAAGTGATCTGCGTCACGCTGATTTGCATCGAATACTAAAATTCTTAACCTGCGGATTTTGGAGAGAGATATGGACGTCAGAGTGGTGACAACGGGTAAAGCGCTGAACAAAGATCTCTGCAACTCCTTATACAAGACTCACGGGCCAAGTACTGTTGTGTTACTAGATCAGGCTGTCTGAAGATAACAACCTCCATTGCCTAAAATGCAGCAAACTTTGATGGTATTGTTTTTTCTTCTTTCCTATTTGCAAAATTCAATCATGTTCTGAAAAGCCCCCCCCCAAAAAAAAACAAGAAAAAAAAACAATTTTCCTCTACAAAACAACCAAACAAATATGGATAAATATTTGATGATATAAAGTATATAAAATCTCTTACCAAAATGACTGGATTCGACATTAATTAATCCGAAAAGCGTTGATATGCCGTAAATCAAAACAACCAAACCAATCAACATAAATAAATGTTTGAAGGTATAAAAGAACTTGAAGCATAAAAACTTTTACCGAAATGACTGGACTCGGCATAAAATAACTCGAGAAAAAAAATTGATATGTCAGATATAAAAAAAATGAAGTGGGAAAAACTTTTACGAAAAATGATCCGGCCAAAAAATTATATATATTATTATAAATAGCCCGAAGACGACTAAACAACCAAAATGAGCTAACTGCTTATTCATAGGCGTAAGAGAAAAGTAACTCTTCAATAAAGTCAAACACCAAGTCGAACCTAGGATGTTCTGGTTCTGAGAAGGACCATTGAACAACGCGCGGAACAACCTACAGTTCGCACGAAGTTCTGTCCGTCATTAAAACATACTTTCCTGAAATTGTGATAAGTTTCGAGTGTTTTTCCAGCGAAAACCACGTCATGTCTCCTCACATATTCGAAAAGGGACTTATAATCAATTCAGATGGCTACATTGAGTTGCTGAGCACTGTTGTCAAACGTATGGCTTTTTAAGATCATACGTGTGACACTAGGACTCTGCTAGAAAAAAAAACAGACAGGGCTGTCTGAAAACTTGATGAATTCACTAATTCTAACATATATCCCATAACTCGCCTGATTGTAACTCCTGAAATATTTTGTGTATGGCACAATTGAGAAAAAACATTTACCTGTAACATCAAGGATGAGCTTACTGCCTGGTGTTCGGATGTCTCTCCAAGAACACTATGGAAGTTCCAAGTTCTAGTCCTGACTGGTGGCGGTTGTAAAGATTCAGGGCGACTTGTTTGAATTTCCTCAAAGTGATGCGCTGGGAATTTTTCAAATACATCAATTATTCGTATTATTTGGATTATTCGGACTACTGTTTTCATCCTGAGTGTCACTTGGATAAAGCCTCCGTGTAAATACATACTTCGGGTGGGATCTGATATTATCGATACGGATTCCCGAATTCGACCGAAAGATTTCCAAGTTCGACCGAAAAAGTCCCGTGTTCTACCGAAAGATTCTCGAATTCGATAAGATCTACATGAAGAAGGGTGATGGTCAACTTGACTGAAACGTTGTGAAAATACCATTCGAGATGAGAACAATAGTCCGAATGATTCAAATTATACAAATTATTAATCCTCATCTAAAAAAAATTAAGAAACTTAACATTAATTATTGGCCAAGATATGACTTTTTTTTTCTTTTTGTTTTTTCAAAGAGGATCAGATTTGTCTGAAATAACTATGGATAATGCGTTATTAATTACTGGTATTATTCTTATATAATACACGGGCTACGCCATGTAATCGTGCTAGTTTCAACTATATATCTTACAACAGAGAAACCCCTTAGGCGAATCAATTCCTTTGAAGTTATCTTTTAAATCCAGTGTTATTGCGTTTCTTTCTCATGTTGCTTCATATTAAATGCGGCCACACTTTTTATCACGTTTTCTTTCTTATTTCCTTTGCACATGCGCAAAGGCCTTTTCCTTGATCTTTAACTTCCGGCAAATATAATAATCTATGGATTACATTTATATTTGTCGTTCAACAACCATATTGCTTTTTAAATATTAGGTTGGTGCAAAAATAATGTCGTTTTTGACGTGTGTGAAAATATTTAACCGAAAAACTCTTAAACTACTCTTAAAACACTGAAATTAACAAGAAATAATAATTATACACCAAAACCGGTGCAGAACGAGTAAAATATTTGTTTAGATGGATTAATAATGCGTACAGGCATATATCGGCGAGTTGAAATGAAAACTATTCATTTCAACTTTCCCACATATTTTTACTTCTTTCTGCGCATGCTCAAATTCAATTCATTTCATCAAGTCGTTTAATATTAAACCTTTCTTACTTATCTGTCGATAGCTACACTGGTAGGAGACGCGACTGGGGCGCTTTCTCCTTTGGTTTCGATTCTAGCTGATAGTACCCAAGTCATTTTTTAACTTTTAGAATCATTATTATATATTAGCCATAATATAATATTCATTGGAGAATTAGCTTTGTGGTAATGAATACGAAATCTGAATGAATTAAAGTATATTTATGCGTATTTTACGACCCTGCAAGGCCGTTTCTCCCGTTAGTATAATATATGAACATGCTATTAGACATCAAATGAAATTTAAAAACATTACGGTATTCAATGTTTATGTATCATCATAAAATAGTTATTAACTGACACGTGTTTTCTCGCCACCTCGCCTCATCATATTTATGTATATAAGGATGATATTATCGTCGTCATCATCATCATCATTAATATTATTATTATTATCATTATTATTATTATTATTATTATTATTATCATTATTATTATTATCATCATCATTATCATTATTTTTAATATTATTATTATTATCATCATCATCATCATCATCATCGTTATTATTGTTCTTGTTGTTATTATTATGTTCGTTAACTTATGACGTTTTACACCGTTTTTTTTTGTTGTTGTTTTTTTTTGTTTTTTTTTACTCAAGAGAGGGCTTTACCACCAAAGCCAGTGAGCATAGTCAAAGAATAAATTAGATGGAAAGTACTTGGCGTAAGATGTTTGCTGTACCAAGCAGAACTGCCTTCTGGAGTACAGTGATGTTGTACTTGATTCTCAAGGAGTTCAGCTGTTTCTCAAGATCACCTGAAATTGAGCCAAGCGCACCTATGATGATTGGCACGATGGAAATTTTTTAATACCACAATTTAGTAATCTCCACCATCAGTTTCCGATAGTTCCGTAATTTCTCATTCTTTTTGCCTTTTAAGTTGATGTCTTTTAGCAAGCCACATCAATAATTTGGTATTCATTGGTCTTTTTATTCACATCTACAATATCCGGTTTCCTGTGAGTTATCTCCCGATCATACTGAACCGTTAAATCCCAGAGAATTTTAACGTTCTCGTTTTCCACTATCGCTCCTGGGTGATTTTAGAACCACTAGTTTGTCACTTGAATTCCAAACTTTTGGCACAAACTCCGATGTATATTTGCACATACTTTGTCATGGCGATGTTTGTACTCTTTTTTAGCAAGTGTAGAACATGCACTAACAATGTGTGATACTGTTTCAAGAGTTACATCACACAGCCTGCACTTATCAAAACAGTCCTTCCCAAAGATGTTTCGATTGCGTTTGTATTTAGTTCCTGTTCCTGAGCAGCAAATATAAGATTTTCTGTCTCTCTTTTCAAGTCACCTTTAGACAGAAAATTCCACGTGGCCTGACATTTTAGAGCCTTAGTATCTCGCTCAAACTGACCACGAAGTTTCATTCAACTTTTCTGATCGATTCTTTTCTTGTACTTCTGATTATCTCCCCATAATTCTTTATCTAGCTCTTCTTCCTCTTTCGCTACTGCTACAAGTAACACTTCATAATTGTCAGCCAAGTAGTGGTGCACACTTCTAAGCTCTCCTCCGACATATTAGTATTATTAGTAGTAGTAGTAGTAGTAGTAGTAGTAGTAGTAGTAGTAGTAGTAGTAGTAGTTGCTCACTAAGAGTTCTCACACATTCACTGATAGTAACTAGACACTCAATTGAATCAAGGTGACAATAAATATTCCCAGATTTCCGGTACTATCCACCTCTTTTGATAATTATGGCAAATGATTTCGCGTTATTGCAACAGCTGCTTACCAGTAATTTCTCAATCTAGTGAGATGAGTTTTTCTGTTCTCTACAACGGAGACATTGTTAGTTTTTTTTTTCTTCTTTACTCTATCGTTGGTTTTATAGAAAGTGCTCGACTGAGTTCTTATCTTGAGTTCCTCCTTGTTCGATATTCACAACTATAACGCGTCCTTCTACCACAGATGCAAATAACTTCTTCTTATTCCGATCTGTGCTTAACATCGAACAGAACATCCATCAGTATACGCAGTTTCTTTCTGTAGAATTCATTACAACAGAACTGCTTCCAAGCAGACTACAACTTGGTGGTCTTCAAAACATGTGTCACCAAATAATTGCAATAAACCGTTTTCATAAATAACAAAGTTTTGTTCAATGCCTTCATCATTTTTAATCCTCTCATAGTATTCTTCATGAGTCAACTAACATCTGATTAATTTTTATCAATAGGTGACTTTCAGCCTTAATAAGTGATGATTAATTAGTAATATTAGTAATAAAATAAACAATAATGAACACCAGTCTGACTTAGAGCAAATCCAATTAAGCGCCCAAGTAAATTTGCATCTTTTAATATTTTACAGTTTTCAATCATCATCATCATCATCATCATCATCATCATCATCATCATCATCACTCTGATAAAAAAATGTCGATGGTTGAATAATATGTGAATATGTTTTAGCATCGTTCTATTAGACATGAACCAAACTCGAAAAATATTACGCTATTCAACTCTCTCTCTCTCTCTCTCTCTCTCTCTCTCTCTCTCTCTCTCTCTCTCTCTCACTCACTCTCTCTCTCTAACTCTCTCTCTCTCTCTCTCTTTCTATATATATATATATATATACTGTGGCGGCCAAAAGAAAGTCCGCACTTGTAATTTTTCCAAAAAATGCAAATTTAAGCTAAATTTAATGTAACTATTTAAACAACCTCTACCTCATTTGATTCGCCTTTTATTCCTCTATAATATTAATATATATATATATATATATATATATATATATATATATATATATATATATATATATATATATATATATATAGTAATTTATAAAATATATATGACGATTAAGTTACACTGAATATTCCGCATTTAATCCACTCTAGGACTCTTCAGGCGCATAAGCCAGTGTAGCTTAATCGCCATATATTTTTATAAATTAGTAACTAGCTTGAGCACTTTTGAAGTAAATACTTAAAGTTTACGCATAAATCTATACTTTCGTATATCAATTTTATGCGAGTAAATTAAGTATATATATATATATATATATATATATATATATATATATATATATGATTTGTTGTTAAGGTTTTCATTAGTTATATTAACAACTTTGAAACGCTGTTATTTCTTTTATTTTTCCGCTACCTTAGCAGTTTTAAAAGGTTTTTAAGCTCTTCTTGTTATTCATGTGTGTGTGTGTGTGTGTGTGTGTGTGTGTGTGTGTGTGTGTGTGTGTGTGTGTGTGTGTGTGTGTGTGTGTGTGTGTGTGTGTGTGTGTGTGTGTGTGACTGAATCGGCCTTATTTTTTAGCAGGTGTATTTATTTATTTATATTATTAAATATTATTACGTGCATAAAATTATACTTATGGACACGCATGTTTGTAGCTTTAAGCGGTCGTCAGCATGGGGTAGGATTCGGACTCATGACACCAGTATCCGCAGTTTGATACTGTACAAATGTGCCACTATAGATCACCACTTAAAAGCACGATTTTTATCGCTTTTAAATTAAAGATTTATTGGTGGCGTTTTTTCGTTTATTTTGTTGTTGTTTACATTGTTTTTATTTAATAATTTGTTATTATGTGCTTTAATTATCATCTCTAAATTTTCGCAGCAGCTGTAGGATAACTTTAAGGTATTTTTATTGAAAATTTTGTGTAAGGGATTGGTTGCGGGAAAGTGTTTTTCATTAAGATCTAGAAATTTCTTGCCAAGTTTTGTTTTTAACATTTGATTGTATGGGGCCGTATACCAAATTATAGTTCTTTTTCTTCTATTTTTAATTTCATTATAGTTATTGGTGTTTTGTTGCTTATCTTTGATATCGATATTTTTGTATCCACTATTTTTTTATGTCTGTTTCATAGGTATTGGTTGATCTGTTAAATGCATTTTCATCGCTTGAGTTATTACTGAGTCTACTTACGATCAAGTTAGGAATCTGTTTTATAATTGATGGTGGGTGATTGGACTTAGGCTTTACGTATATTGGAGTAGTGTTATCTTCTAAGTAGGGTTCATATGTGTTTTTATTCAAATTTAACGTGACGTCCAGGAAGTTTGTTATTTTTATGTTAGCTGATACATCTGCTTTTAGGCCTAATTTTTTTCATTTCCTTGTGTATGATTTTCTTAAAGTTATCTCCCTTGACTTTGTTGGAGTCTTTTGTTATAGCTAGTCCGTCATCTCTATATAGGCTGATATCCGTACTATCAAATATGCTTGTGAGGGTATATTTCTGGTTTAGTTGTGTTTATCAAGCGGGTGCTGGGATTATTATTAAAGTCCCATTTGTGGTCTTTAAGCAGAATGTATGCCTCTCTAGGTTTCATCGCTAATTTTTAATTGATCGGTAATTTGTTTACTTGCAGTATTTATTATATCCATGTAGTCGCATTCGTTTGTATCTAGATTTTTGTAATGTTCTCTGTGATTAGTTTGTTATATTCTTGTTTATCTATTTTATAAAAAATTCTAGTTTTTTCTGCTTTTACAAAGTTTTATTAGAGTTGTTTATGTTTCTAACGATTTTGTGTAGTTTCCGTTGGAAATTGTTAGGTTGATTGTGGAGTTCTAAGTTTTTAATTACGATTAAAAGGTCATTTCCAAAGTTTATCAATAGAAGGTGCGTATATAAAAACGACAGACAACCACAAAATTCGCGCATAAGCATGAAGAGTCCTAGAGTGGATGAAACGCGGAATATTCAGTGTAGCTTAATCGCCATATATATTTTATAACTTTATATATATATATATATATATATATATATATATATATATATATATATATATATATATTTTAATGAATCGTCCTAATTTTTTATAGGACGTATTTTTTTTTAATTCTTATTACGTGCACAAAATATACCTATGGATATGCATGTTTCTAGCTTAAAGCCGTCGTCAGCATAGGTTAGGATCGAACTCATGACACCAGTATCCACAGTTTGATACTGTACAAATGTGCACACATATATACATGCTTTGTGAATGTTTCTGCTTTTGCGAATATTTTCTATTCTTCATATATATGAATCCTTTTTAAACCATGTTTGCAAAGAAATATCAACTAATAAGTTGGACAAGACGGCGGCCCACTGTAAAGGGATTTATGTGAGTTGTTTTGTTTCTTTCTGAATTTTACCTATACTATCGTTATGCGCTTTTCTCTTTGAGAATTTTCTGATGAGTCAACGGAGAAAATATCCAGTATTGCTGTGCAAATATCAGTTGTTCTCAGTGGGCGAAACAGATCTGTAACGTTTGCCGAAATTTTTATTTTGGGAAAAAAATGATTGCTAAAATTAATTAAATCTTGGACTTTGGAATCTAGCCAAATTGTTATATATATATATATATATATATATATATATATATATATATATATATATATATATATATATATATTGTTATACTTGCCTTCCTTGAACAGAGGAATTTACACCGATTAGCACTATAAATAGCGCTAGTAATTCCAACACGGGTGAGAGTGATGCGACCGCACTTCAACTGCTAGCGTAGTGCCCAACAGATATACACGCTTTCCTATCTTTGTACATTATTGTTAATACACTTGTTCCTTAACCGAACCTCGACTTGATTGTTCTTATTTTCACTGTTGTTCCACGACACAACATATATATATATATATATATATATATATATATATATATATATATATAGTAGGTTATAGAATATATATGGCGATTAAGCTACACTCTAGGACTCTTCAGGCTTATGCGCGAATTATATATATATATGAATTGTATATATATATGTGCATATATGTATGTACATATATATATATATATATATATATATATATATATATATATATATATATATATATATATATATATATATATATACAGTGATGATCATATTTATTGGCACGGTAAAATAAAAGTTAAATTTTGTCTAATAAATTCTAAAAAAGGGATTAAATTAAAGAAAATAACAAAGTATATTATGTATTTTTAACTGGCCTTTCCGATGCAGCAATCGGATTTTAGAAAAAATAAATAACAAAGGAACAACAAACATAATTGCAAAAAACCCTTGTTCAAAATTATTGGCACGATTTATTTAATAATCAATTGTATAGCCTTTGGCCTTGATTACCTTCCTCAGTCGCTTTTCATAGTTTACAACCAAGTTGTTGCACTCTTCAGTAGTAATTTTAGCCCACTCTTCCTGACAATAATCCTCCAATTGAATAAGATTCTTAGGCTTCCTTTGCATTACCCTCAATTTTAATGTTCTCCATAAATTTTCAATTGGATTAAGGTCTGGGCTTTGTGATGGCCACTCCAAAACATTAATATGATTGTCCTCAAGCCATTTCTTAGTCAGTTTAGCCGAATGCTTTGGGTCATTATCTTGCATGAACCACCAACGACGACCAAGTGAGAGCTCTTTAGCAGAGTCTTTCAGGTTTTCATCCAATATTTTAACATAATCTTCCTTTTTTATGCTACCTGTGACCTTAACAAGTCGCCCTGGTCCAGAGGCAGCAAAGGATCCCCAAAACATCAAACTGCCTCCACCGTGCTTCACTGTGGGTATGGTGTTCTTAGGCAGGAAAGCTTCGCCAGATTTTCTGTAAATATAAGACACTTTATTATGGCCAAATAACTCTATTTTCGTTTCGTCAGTCCATAGAACACGTTTCCAGAATGCAACATCTTTATCAATATGACGTTTTGCAAAGGCTAGCCTTGCTTTCAGGTGCATAGGCTTCAATAAGGGAGTCTTTCTCGGACGACATGCTTTTAAACCAGCTCTCTTCAAAACTCTACCAACTGTATGTCGAGATACATTCACTCCAGAGGTGCTCTGTTCATCAACAATCTCCCCAACAGAGATCCTTGGGTTTTGTTTTACTTGTCGAACAATTTTCCGTTCATCTCTTGGGGAAAGAATCCTTTTTCTCCCTCTACCCTCTAAACTCATAACGTGGCCTTGCGATTTGAACTTGTTTATTATGGCTCTAACAGTGGATTTGGGAAGGTTTAGCTTCTTTGAAATCTTATCATAGCCCTCCCCATTGGTATGGCATGCTACAACAAGCTTCCTGACGTCTTCGCTGTGTTCCTTAGTTTTAACCATGGCGATTGAAAATTATAATTTAGTCACTTATAATAGTTTAAATAAATCGCTATCTAAAAATTATCTGAAAAAAATTATTCACTGAATTAGCGTTAAACAAGCATAATATGGCTATAAAAAAATTCAGAAAGCACGTAAACCGGAAATTGATTGATATTATACTGATACTAAAAGAAAAACAAAGCCGTGCCAATAATTTTGAACAAGGGTTTTTTGCAATTATGTTTGTTGTTCCTTTGTTATTTATTTTTTCTAAAATCCGATTGCTGCATCGGAAAGGCCAGTTAAAAATACATAATATACTTTGTTATTTTCTTTAATTTAATCCCTTTTTTAGAATTTATTAGACAAAATTTAACTTTTATTTTACCGTGCCAATAAATATGATCATCACTGTGTATATATATATATATATATATATATATATATATATATATATATAAACTAATAATGAAAAAAACCCTAACCTAGATTTAAAACAGATCAAGAAACTAGATATCCAGGCTAAATAGAGCACACACAAAGGAACAGGTCAACCGGGGGTCAAATAGGTCTTTGTCCGATAAGTGCATGCTCATTGGCTGATAGGAAGGGCGCGGTGGATACTAGAAAGCTGATTGGCTAACTAAAATCTCAATAGAAGATGCGTATATAAAAACGACAAACAACCACAAAATTCGCGCATAAGCCTGAAGAGTCCTAGAGTGGATGAAACGCGGAATATTCAGTGTAGCTTAATCGCCATATATATTTTATAACTTACTAACTAGCTCTACCTACGTATTGAGCACTTTTGAAGTAGATACTTAAAGTTTACGCATAAATTTATACTTTCGTATATTAATTTTATGTGAGTAAATTAAGTAGTTATATATATATCGATATACATATATATTGTGATATATATGTACATATGTATATATGTATCGATATACATATATATTGTAATATATAAATAAATATATATATATATCGATATACATATATATTTTATATATATATATATATATATATATATATATATATATATATCATATAGTGATATAAAATCATATCAGGGGAGTAATGCAGGAAGGACCAGACAGTCAGCCGAACTCCCCCCTTCTCTATCCGCCCACTTACTAAAAACGATAATGGAAACAATCAAAACAAAGAACCACCACCTATCTCTCTCACGCTTCGCTCTTACGCTTCGCTCTCTCTCTCTCTCTCTCTCTCTCTCTCTCTCTCTCTCTCTGTTTCACTCACATGCATTTTTCCTCTTCCTTTCCCAAAAGTAAAAAGTGAGTAAAATATTGTAATGAGAGTGAGTAATTCAAGGATGGAATTAATCAGTGTTGGCGGGAACGAAAACCTCGCGCGACAAAAATATGTTCAGAGATCCGCTCTGTGTCTCGTTAACTGAGCTATGGCATAAGTCGACGGAATATCAACCCGTATGCTGTGTGCACGAGTCAACGTGTGGAGACGACTGAAAAGAGGCGAAGCCAATTTCAGATTTTCCTGTATTAAAGAGGAACGCAAAGAAACTTTAGGGACCATTCTTTTTTTTTTTCAATCGGATATATGTGTGTGGGGGGGGCAAAGTATTACAAAATCGCCATGATGTAATTCGATGCATCGGCCAGCATCATAAAGACAATCAACTCGGAACTTACACGAAGAAACAAAACGAATAATTGACCCGCCGCCGGTATATTTCTATTAATTTTGTGCATTTGCAAATTCATTCATAGCTTGAAATGCTTTACTTTTAAATTTTCCTTATCTTTCTGTCGATAGCTCAAACGGTAGGGAACGCGACTGGGGAGCTAAACGTTTTGGTTTCAATTCTAGGTGATGGCACCCAAGTCATTTTTAACTTTTTATATCAGTATTATATAAGTACTATATAATAACCGATAGAGAATTAACTCTGTAATAATAAATACGAAATCTGCATGAATTAAAATATATTGAAGCGTATTTTACGACCGGGCAAGACTGGGCGCCCCTCCCCCACTGGTCCCTATTAATAAAGAGAGTAGATAGTGGACGTTGAGTTTTCTTTGAACAGCCTTGTAACTTTCGCTTCCTTTATTTTGTCCTTTTGTCGTCACATTCCATGAGTGATGTTTCTGACTGCAAAGGAAGAAATCTAGTTTTCTGATCGGAATCTCACGCTTATAGTTGGCTTTTTTTTTACTTTGAAGTAGTATTTCTTTTTTAGCCTCTTATGTCAAGTGACTTTATGCCTTGTCTGTGATGATTTCTATAAAATAAAATTTCGATAACACTGTGTTCCGCATTCTATGATGATAATATGTGTTTAGAAATATGGCGTCTAACATCTGCAGACATTATTTTCGTCCCAATTTTGTCATTTTATGAACATTAAAATCAAGATCTAATGCTGTTAAACTTCATGTCTAAAATACTTATTCCAATTTTTATATTAATCTATTACATGTTTAAAATTAGTGGGTCTTTCAAAAAAAATTGATGGGTCTTTAAAAACAATTGTAAACAATGAATCTTGCTTAATTTGTCTCTAATTAATGTGGATTAATTTTGATACAAATCTACAATATTTAAATTTTCAAAGGTTCACTAACATCTGTTTAAAATACTTCAAAGAAACTGAAATTTGAGGAGTATTTATTAAGTCATGTCTAATAACTATAGTAAAGAGAATTTTAAATCGCACTCCCTTTGTTCCGTTTGCATAAAGTTAAATATAGTTCACCCTTACGCCGAGCAGTTGCTATCTAAAATTTATCATTATCGCTTAATTTGTTTCAAAGTAAATCTTATGCATCGAAATATCGAAACATATACTCATACTTTTGTATATATATATATATATATATATATATATATATATATATATATATATATATAATTATTTTCCACAGCCGAACCAACGTCGTAGCCCACAAGAACCAAGAAAGCCAACAAACCGGAAGTCCAAGACCCGAGTTTCGCCCTCATTTGGGCTCATCAGTTAGACACATCCGCGCTCAGGATTTGAAACCCCAACCTCTTGCATGTCTAGGCGAGCACTCTACCAACTGAGCAAACACGCCACACACACAAGAATGTCTATTAACTCACACAGATCAAACAACCCGCGGTACAGATCCGATAGTAGGAAGAACCTACCTCATATCGAACAAGGGACGAGGTATCAAACCAACTTTAACCCAAGCCGACGACTCACCAGTAGAAATTTATATACTCGAAAGGACGATGTCACCCCAACAAGCTAACCTAGCGAGAATAATCAGAAAGTGTGAGAGAATATATATACACATTCTTGCGTGTGAAGCGTGTTTGCTCAGTTGGTAGAGTGCTCGCCCAGCATGCAAGTGGTTCGGGTTTCAAATCTTGAGCGCGGATATGTATAACTGATGAGCCCAAATGAGGGCGAAACTCGAGTCTTGGACTTTCGGTTTGTTGGCTTTCTTGACTCTTGTGGGCTGCGACGTTGGTTCAGCTGTGGAAAATAATTATATATATTCTCTCGCACTTTCTGAATATATATATATATATATATATATATATATATATATATATATATATATATATATATATGTGTGTGTGTGTGTGTGTGTGTGTTGGTGATGTAGTCAAACTCCAAAGTAATTCTCGATGAATAGGCAGAATTTTTATCGTTTAAAAACGGAAAATTTTAAGAAAAATGAGTAATTTTCTAAGTAAACTTTGCATATATATATATATAATTGACCTTGTCTGTGTGTGTGCGGTATGCTTTCTACCAAACTACTCTGTCGATTTTTGGTTATATCTTTTTTTTTTTTTTTTTTGCAAACTAATACTATATATAGGGTACAATATGATAATCAATCGAGAACTTGCTTTATAATAATAAATACGATATCTGTCTAAATCAAAATATCATATTTTAGTGTATTTTACGACCAGGCAATGCCGGTACCGTACTCGTACATAATATTTTCACCAATGTGTAATCTTCAATTAAAGAGGTAAAGAAAAATTTTCTTTCCGCAAACAATTCCTTTGAAGTCATCTTTGAAGTATATTTTATATTTTAAAGAAAAAAATGAACACATCTTTTCTTTTTTTTCAATGTTTTCCTGTTAATTAAACACGGATATCCACCCAACTACTCTTCATTCTTCTTTCCCTATACACGTGATCAACAATTTTTGTCATCATCTCATTTCTTCCACCGTAAGTAATAACTTATGAATATTTCACATAAACTTCTTTGGGTATATTTACTGTTTTAGAGCTTATTCTTCATGTACAAACATTTTAATATCAGTAGTGAGCATAACATGTTTAGCGTCCAATCTGTGTTTGCATGTATCTTACGCATCAGGTTTCATGAATGAACGGTATATGAAGATAGTTTTCATGAATAAACGGAATTCGAAAATAGTTTCCATGAATGAATGAAATTCGAAAATATTTTCATGACTAAACGGAATTCGAAAATAGTTTTCATGAATGAATGAAATTCGAAAATATTTTTATAAATGAACGGAATTCGAAAATAGTTTCATTAATGAACGGAATTCAAAAATAGTTTTATGAATGAACGGAATTCGAAAATAGTTTCATAAATGAAATGAATTCGAAAATATTTTAATGAATAATGAAATTCGAAAATATTTTCATAAATGAACTAAAATCGAAAATAGTTTACATGAATGAACGAAATTCGAACATATTTTCATGAGTGAACGGAATTCGAAAATATTTTAATAAAGGCACGGAATTCGAAAATAGTTTTCACGGATTAATGAAATTCGAAAATAGTTTTATGAATGAACGGAATTCGAAAATAGTTTTCATGAATGTATTCACTGGCCCATCTCCACCCCGACCTGAACCCACTGGACTACTTCATTTGGTTATGCGTCGATAAAATCACCAACATGACCTCCCACAACACTAAAGTCAGCCTGATCGCCGACATCCGTCGACTATTCGCCGAGCTCTCGCCGGCGCTTATGAAAAAGGTATGCTCCCAGTTCCGGACTAGTATTGAGGCGGTGATTAAGGCTGAAGGTGGTTACATTGAATAGATGTCAGCTCTACTACATAATCACGTTATCTGAATTGATTTTTTCAATAAAAGTTTTAAAATAAATCGGTAGTGTTGTTTTCTTTATGGCGACACTTTTATCGTTCCACCCTGTAGTAAGCCACTAACTTATTGCCAAAGGTACACTGCAACTCTTTATGTGGACTGCTTTGCTTCTTATTATATTATGTACATTTTATTTTGAATTCAATAAGATATAGCATGTACCTAGTGTCCTACTTGTGGAAGAGGCAACATTTCGTTTGCGAAATGAAATAATTTTTTTACTTCCAATTTGTATATTCTAACCCATTTTTAGTTATTAAAAAAAATTTCAACTTAATAGTTAGATTACTTAATGGGTTAAACGGCGACTCGGTGAACATTTGTTTATTCCATTTCACCGTGACACAAAAACGCTGAGGCCAATTCCTTTAGCAGAATTTTCACTAACATTTTACCGTTTCTATCGATCAATTTTCTACTATTTGTTTGTCTATTTCTTTAAACGAATACTCGTGTGGTCGTAAAATTACCCGGCATTACAGCGTTTAATATTTCATTGACAAGATAAAAGACAAACTATCGAGTTTAATCCCTTTAAACTTGATTTTATTTTATATAAGTTTGGCAGAGGATCGCATTTCCTTCTTTTTCAGCGGAACTGTCCATATTTGTTTGTTTGTTTGTTTTATTTCGCTTCCGGGTACTCGTCTGCACATGCGCGTACATCTTTTCCGTTTCATTTACCTTTGCAGGTGATTTCCTATTTGCTTTGAGAAAATTCCTATTTCTCGTAATGCGATTTCTTTTATACGTTTTTAATTTCAGTGATATACACCAGATATTCTCTTCCGAAAATGAGATTCGAAAAAAAAAACGTTAAGTCATTCAATCCCTTTGAAGTTATCTTTAAATCTCGCCGCGTCAGTCGGTCTCTACTTATTTTAAACTTTCTGATACGCCATACTCATTCTTCTTCTACATCTACACTTACGCAAAAGAGTTTGTAACAAGGATTGTAAACTCTGGGATTATGTTCTGTAGTGTAAATGAACCCCTTTGTATAGGTAATGTGGTAAACGTAAAACGTTGCGACCAAAGCAGAATGAAAAATAAAAAATCCATATAGGGTTAAAAATAAGTGTGTGTGTATATATATATATATATATATATATATATATATATATATATATATATATATATATATATATATATATATATATATATATATATATATATATATATATATATATATATATATATATATATTGGGAAGTAATACACGGTATATTATTAGCGTATTCTCTTTGTGCAAACAAATCGAGCTTAGGTATTCGGACGATGTCAAAACATCGCTGATTTACTACCTGCACAGCATCTACCGATTTAGCGTAATGGTTCAAAGCCTGGACTGTCTCACTGGCGGTCGGGTTTCGATCCTGGCTTGAGGTAGTTACCTGTCTAACTGCACTGATGACCTGTGATACAGCGAAACAGTACTGTATGCGGATGACTATATATATATATATATATATATATATATATATATATATATATATATATATATATATATATATTCCGCACAATGTATGCCAGAGTTTGGCAGGGCCTAAAAGCCACCTTCGTGCGACCCATCACTGAATGTTTTCGTGTTTCTGTATATATATATATATATATATATATATATATATATATATATATATATGCGTGTGTTCATTACCGTTTTTGGTCTGCTTAGTTACATATGTTTCCACTACCAGATCGAGTAATAAACATTCAATCTGCGAAGTCTGACGAAACTATCGGATCGTGAACTCGATCTGGTAGTGGAAACATGTGTAACTAAGCAGACCAAAAGCGGTAATAAAAACATGTTGTTCTACTGTAGTATATATATATATATATATATATATATATATATATATATATATATATATATATATATAAAATAAAATAAAATTTGCATATACCGGCCTTCCTCTCCCCTGAAAAAAATTTTATTTTTTATTTTATTTTTTATTTTATATTTTATTTTTTATTTTTTATTCATTTTTTATTTATTTATTAATTTATTTATTCCATTTAGTGTCTTTTAATAACTCTTGCTGACATTTTCTTTAGTAATAACCTGTATATTTCAATTGACCTCGTCATTTGTCTGGGCCATTTCGACATTTGTTTTTCTATTTTATATTTTACTAGCGGGGGGTACCTGGCGTTGCCCGGGTGTTTGTAGGTGTGTGTGTGCTCGGGTGGGGGTGGGGGTGCTAATCACAACATAAGAATAAGCGAAGTAAAAAAAAACTAATGTAAGGCAAACGAACGATGTTGAATGTAAAAATGGGAAAGACAAAAAAAGAAAACAGAAAAACGAACGTTAAAACTTCTTTAAAAAATCTGAAAAATAAAAACAAAAAAAAAACACTAGCTTAAATAACCCTGTTTCAATATTTAAATTTTAAAAATCGGAAAAAAAGACATCTCACACCACGATTCGAACCCAAAACCTTTAGATAATGAGGCCGCGCTCTAAGTAACTGAGCTAAGACGACGTCAACGGAATTGTGTCGCTTTTTCAAATATTTAAAGTAAATCATGTTCCGACGTCGTATGACGCATGCGTAGAAGCGAACTCGTGATGAGAGGACGGTTTTTGCTGACCCCCTCCCTGTAGAAAACTGCTGATTTCAGGGTGAAGGAATTAACGTTTTTGGCCAATTATTCGATATTTGTCGGGCGAAGGTTGGACCTTTAAAATGATACCGATCTGGCGAAAATCCGTGACCTGTGTGGAAAGTTTTTGCGGAACATACAAACACCCATACATACAAACAAACATACATACACACATTTTCGCTTTTATATTTATAGATTCTATCACCATTTAATTTTTTCTCTTCTTCTTCACTGACTTTTCTTAATTACTTTTTGTCTCAGCTGCCGTGTCAAACGCAAATCTTATTTTTCTTTTATTAATATTATTGGAATTTTCCCCCTTTTCCTTGCACATATTTGTGAATTATTCCATGGATTTCGGCCTTTTGGATTATTTTGGACCATCTTCCAATTATGTGGTTTCCTTGGATTTTACTTGTGCGAATGGAAATTTAATTAACTTTCTTGGATTTATATTTTTGGATTTTACCGTCATTGGATAATTTAACTTTCACCAGACTATCGATTCACCTTTTTCTTCGCCATATTCCCTCTGCTTAACTTTTTGTTATCAAGTAAGATCTTTGACTTACTTGCAATTTTATCCAATACCTTTGTGTGCAAAATCCGATCCCGCATTTTGCTAAATCCTACCCTCTGGTGAAAAGGAAAGTATTTCTTCGAAACTCCGCGGATTAAGGACTATCCACTTATTAAGTGTTTCTTTTTCAGATTAAATATGTTTTTAACTCTTTTTCAAAGTGTGTTTTAACATGTTTTATTAACTATTTTCTCTTATATATATATATATATATATATATATATATATATATATAAACTTCCAAGACTATATATATATATATATATATATATATATATATATATATATATATATATATATATATATATGAAAAGGAAAACCTAAAATAGATAAATGGTTATCGACGTTTGAGTTAAAAATAAATGCTGAGGAAATAGGTTACCGACCACATGCGAGGGACGAGGGAAGGAACTTTATGTTTCTTCTTACTCTGGAAAGGAATGGACGCACATTTGTAAATTCTTTTCTGGAGTAAGAAGGAACAGAAAGTTCCTTCCCTCTTCACTCGCATGTGGTCTATAGTCTATTTCCTCGGCATTTTTTAACTTAATCTTGATGATGTCTCCTGAAATAGGGACGAAACGTCGATAACCATTTATCTATTTTAATCTTTCCTTTTCATTCTCATATATATATATATATATATATATATATATATATATATATATATATATATATATATATATATATATATATATATATATATATATATATATATATTACCAGATCTCATCCCGGCTGTGCTATTAAAAAAAAACTTTACAATAAATGCCTTAACGAATCTTGTTTTCCCGACTGCTGGAAAATCGCCTCTGTGGTACCAGTCTTCAAGAATTCTGGTGAAAAAACTGACCCACTAAATTATCGCCCCATTAGCCTCCTCCCGCTTTTCGCCAAAATATTTGAGTCCTTAGTTAATCAAGCCCTAGTCCAGCACCTAACAGCTGCTAAACTCCTGACTGACAAACAATATGGATTCAGGCAAGCCCGTTCAACAGCAGATATCTTAACTGTAGTTTCTGAACGTATATACCGTTCATTGGATAAAACAGGGGAGGGTAGAGCGGTGGCCCTCGATATATCTGAGGCTTTTGACAGGGTATGGCACGATGGTCTTCTAAGGAACATTAGATCATATGGAATCATTGGAAGAATTCATAATGTAATTAAATCCTTCTTAAGTAATAGAAAAATCAAAGTTGTCCTCGACGGTCATACATCCAAACAATACGACATAAATGCGGGAGTACCTCAGGGGTCTATCCTTGGACCTCTATTATTCCTGATATTCATAAATGACCTCCCTGAGAAAATTGTTTCGGAGATGGGTATATTTGCCGATGACACCACTCTCTATAACAGATATGAGGGGAAAACAAATGAACACATATCCAAGGAAATGGCAGAAACACTAGAGGATGACCTCCAATCCGTAGTGGAATGGGGACAAAAATGGTTGGTCACATTCAATGCTGCTAAGACTAAGCTTTTTTCCTTCAATAACTACAAGAAACATTCTCTACCACCAATAGCAATGGCCAAGAACACATTACCTGAAAGTACTTCTTTTAAACTCCTCGGCCTAACGTTTACAGGGAATATGAACTGGAATAGATACATTGAGAGCATTGCCAAGGCTGCTGCAAGGAAGGTTGGCTCCCTCTACCGTGCTAGAAAACTACTTACGCCTGACAGTATCCTATACCTCTATAAGGCAACCATTCGCCCATGTATGGAGTACTGTTGTCACATCTGGGCTGGTGCATCTGCTTCTTGTCTCTCGCTCCTGGACAGGGTTCAAAAGAGAGTCGCCAACCTGATAGGTCCTGAACTGTCATCTAGGCTTCAGCCTCTGTCCCATCGACGAGTTGCATCCCTTTGCCTGTTCTACAAATACTTCAATGGTGAATGCTCTGACGAACTGCAAGCACTTGTACCTCCCCGACGTAACTACCCCCGACAAACCCGACAAGCTACTAAGTCTCATCCCTTTACAGTAGAGATCCCTAGGTGCAAGAAGGCCTTTTACTCCAATAGTTTCTTCCCCAGAACTGCGGGTTTTTGGAACTCCCTTCCGGGATTCTGCTTTCCCAACTGCAATGATATGCAGAAGTTCAAGTGTAATATTAACAAACATCTTTCTACTCATCTCCCTTCATAATGACCCCGCTAATTAAGTCCCTGATAGTAGCCCCCTGCTTCAAAGTGGCACTGTGCCTTGTTTGGGGTGAAAATTGAATAAAAAATAAAAAAAAAAATATATATATATATATATATATATATATATATATTACCGTGGGGTCCCGATTTCGAATCTCGCTAGATCCAGCCACTCTGATGAGTCGTAGACAGCGAAACACGTGTCCGTGGATAATTATATTTTAAAAACAATATATATGCCGCTCCCAATATGGGGGTACCAAATTGGTTAAAGGGAAATTATTCCCAACTCGCATTTAGGTAAAAATGCACTTTCGTAAATAATTGAATTCATTCAAAACGTATCGCAAAAACAAAAACAAATAACATCTAAGTAAATCGCGATACAGTCGTGCGAGATGGACGAGTGGGTTAAAAGTTTAGGCTCATTACCCTGGGCTCCCGATTTCGTATCTCTCTAGATTCAGCCACTCTAATGAGTTGTAGACGACGAAAGACGTGTCAGTGGATAACTATATTTTAAAAACAATATATATATATATATATATATATATAATGAATGAGCAAGTGGTAGATGGTAAAAATGAAAAAACTACATTGTGGTAGGGCGGTATCAACACAGTGGTGTCAACGATACCTGGATAATAGGACAGTGGTGAAAATTCATGAGCAGTCGGCATTAGGGTTCGAATTTTAAAATGATGTAGAGGCAAAAACTCGAACATCAAATTAAAATATTATCACTGGTTTTGACTTCAAATAAAATTTTTAAAAACTTAAACGCAAAAATTTTACAAGCTGAAATTCAAATTAAAATACTGAAAGTTTCTTTCCTTTACCAACTCAAAAAATAACTTCTCAGCCACCGATTGCCATGACAAATAACACCCGGCTTAACATTCACAAGCAATATGAATGGGAACAAATACACGGAGGACATTGGCAAGCCTGCTGCTAAAAATGTGGGCTCCCTCTACTGTGCTAAAAAAATTACTCACACTAGAAAGTATCCTATATCTTTACAAGGCGACAATTCGCCCATGCATGGAGTATTGTTGTCACTCCTGAGCTGGTGCATCTACCACTAGTCTCTCCCTCTTATACAGGGTCCAAGTTGGATTCTCCAATATAATATGTTCCAAACTATTTGCCAAAGTTCCACCTTCGTCCTATCTGTATCTGTTTTGCAAGTACTTTAATGGGAGGTGTTCTGATAAATCCATAGCACTTGTGTTCCGTCAGCGTATATAACCCTGACTAAGCCGACAGCAGCAAACTCCCGCCCCTTCACTGTTGAGGTCTCTAGATACTAGAAAGCCTTCTACTATAATAGTTTCTTCTTTCGAACTGCTAGACTTTGGAATTCCCTTCCTGTTGTCTGCTTTTCTAAAGCTTTTGATTTGAGGTTCAACCAAAAAGCCAAAAAAAAAAAAAACTCAACCTCAAGTTTAAAAAAGCTCAACTTAACTTAAGATCTACCCTTTTTATGTGAGGTTGATCTAATCTTTTTAGAAGTAAATTAAAGCTTTTTCTAATTTACAGTATAGATTTTTTTTTTTTTTTTAGAGTACGAGCTATTTTTAACTTTAGGTTGAGATCTTTTACTTTGAAGTAAAGCTTTTTTTAATTTGAAATTCAACTTTTTCAATTTAAGGGTAAAACCGCGTTGTTTCTTTTGAAAAAAAAACTATCAGTATTCAAAATATAATCAATGAACTAGACTGGAACCGCGCACTCTTAAGGTAAGAGATAAACATACTTCCGCTAGAATTAAGAAAAAATAAACAAGATTTTTTTTCTCACGGAATTTTACGCTAATTTGCAGAGCTTTTAGCCGAGGGAATAATAACAGAAATAGTCATTTGTTGAACGACTTCCGCTCCCACAGGCGTTTAAACTGTGTACGTAAAGAAAAATCTCATATCTTTTGTAGACAAAACAAAACCAAAAGTGATTTTTTAACAGTATTTTTTTTTTTTACTGAAGTCTCTAAATTGGAAGGAACATTAAAAATATTGAAATTTAATGGCGAGCACATCTGTTTCTTTTTTATATATAGAAATCGCTCCAGACAATGCATGAAGCCACCTGATATATAAAAAAAATAAAGGTATTAAAAAATACTTTTTCAATGTCCTAATTACGTTGACACACTTAGATCGCCGAAGTCAAGCAATGCTAAGTCTGGTCAATACCAGATGGGTGACGATTTTGGAATATTAGGCGCTGTATGTAGGAGGATGTCGACAACTCTATACAAAAACTGCGAAAACCTAACATCGTCATCTCCTCTGACGAGAATATGCAAGCAACTAGGATTCGTTTGTGAATTTTATATTCCTATGAAACTTTCTCCTTCGAAGGGAGCCGATTCAACCAACTTCAGCTGAGTACAGCTTCAAGGTCATAATCACATTGACATACCGGTTCTCCTTAGATCACTGAAAATAAGCAATGCTGAGCCTGGTTAGTACCAGATGGGTGACCATTTGGGAATATCAAGCGTTGTATGTAGGAGGACGTAGACACCTTGCTGTAAGAACTACAAAAACCTAACGTTATCATTTCCTCTGACGGAGATATAGAAGCGATTGGGACTACTTGTGGATTTGATATTCCCAAGAAATTTCCTTCGTCGGAGGAAGCCAGTTCAACTCGTCTAAAGTGTCGTTAACATTAAGTGTTAGATGAATAGATTCCGACCCAGAAAACAGCAGTTCTTCTCTCTTTGTCAGAAAAATCACTCACGGAATATGAGGATTAAATGATAAGGGAAGTGAGAGTTTCGAGGCTGCCGAAAGTAAAACCAAGTCGATTTTTTGCATCCTTTTATGGGAAGGGGGTGAAAAAATATATGGTGGCCAAGTTTATTCTTTGGCATCCAAAATGAAAATGCTTAAACTCATTTCGGCGCAACCGAATTTGCGTACCCATCCATCTGAATTAATAAAAAAAAAAAAAAAATTTTTGGTCAGAAATAATGTGCCGTACCTGTTCTGATGCTACATCTACTTTATTCTGTCTTTGGTCAGTAAAGAAGTCATTTTAAACTGAGGCAATTTTTACTTTTGTTCTAATCTAGAGTGCCGCTTTAGGGAGAGCTGGATTTTCCCCACATTAAAAACTGACATTGAGTTTAACTTTGCCCTTGTGAGGAGGAAAGTTAAATAGGAACATTATTGGTCCAAGACCAATCAGAAAATTTTCTGAATTTGTTAGGAATAGCTGTTTGGGGATCACCTCCACCCCGTATAGAGCTAGTTTTTTTTTTTTTTTTTTTTTTTTTTTGATAAACAGTTGAAATCCATGACAGATTTAAAATCTTTATTGACTCAGCCCCTCCCTCTCTGCTTCTCTGTCGTGCCTTAGATCTGCTGTTATCTCAATTCACGCATATACAGTCATAAGCATATGCGCACAAACACACAACTCATTAACTCTTTCACATTATCGTATATTCATCAAAACCAATATATAAACTTATCCATTGAAATATTCTAAACTTGACACAGTGGACTTTCTTTTTATAGTGAACATTGACTCTTACTAATTAATAAACACACATACACACAATACAATTTTTTCCAAAAAATAGTTGTGTCGAAAACAACAGTAGATCTACATCGCATCGGCTCCCCTCCACCCCTCTGTCGAGCCTTTGGACTGCTGTTGTATCTCAACTCACGCAGATATTGTTATAAGAAGATATTAATGAACACACACACACAACTCATTGATTCTTTCATTATCGTCTGATCATTTGCCAGGTGCCCCGGGAATGACGTCAAAGGAAAGTCGGTTTTTCTCCACTTCTAAATACACCACCCAGCCATGTGCGCCGCCACTAATGTCATAACTGTTAATCTGAAATCGAAAAGCTTTATTTGAATAAACAAAATATTTTATATCCAGCTGTGTGTTTTAAGTCGCTGCCAAATGTATATATCGAAACAATTACAAAATTTCATAATATTTCTGACCTTCTTCATGTGTATCTTATAGAATTCGAGAATCTTTCTGTCGAACTTTGGAATCTACACAGAATTTCAAATAGCATCCTTTATTGAATTTATGTTTAATCAGCCACGATAGACGTCCTAAGTAATTCGCATTCATAGGTTCAGTCGCCTACACTGAGGATTGAGACTTTAACTTTCAAGAGAATGTCACAACTGAATTTTTCCAAGTATTCTAACCACTGCGCCACAGTACAAATTTCAGGAGACTTAAACTTATTCATATAAATATCACTATTTATTACTATAGCTCTACTATTATATTAAAGGAACTTTGTGAATGTGTGTGGGGGGAGAGAGAGAGTTCCCTATGGACTCGGACACTGTTGGGCCGATTTTTTTTAAATTTCACACAAAGGTACTTGATGTGTCTGGGAGTGTTCTTATGTAGGGTTTGTATCAGAATGCGCCTGATAAGCATTGAAAAATTGAGAATCGAAAAAATCCGATTAAAGAAGAGAGTCCGATTTTGACCAAAGTTAACACTTTTATACAACCTAACATCACAAGTGCATTTGAGAAGTTTTATCACCACACAAGTAGAAAGAGACTGCTGTTATTTCGGAGTTTTTTCTTCTAAACTAATTGACTAACCAAGGCTTGGGAGTCTACTTTAGCCTACTATTTAATTTATAGCTGAAGGGAAAATATATGGATGCATATATGTTCCAAAGGAAATTAGTGAAATTAATGCATCAGTAATAGGCAAGGTTAACGTGATAATTTTCAAGTCTAATATTAACAAATTCTTGTTATTGATTTCTTACGTAATCAAATTCTGCCCAGATCCAACCACCATCTTCAATTCTTAAGGTGTTTGTCTTATTATCAACTTGACACAAACTATTAACCCTTGTCCTCAAGTGGCTTTTGGACCATAATAAACCGTGACTCAGTAGTTTTAAGATGTTTAATCTTACATGCAGTTCTGATTTTGATATGATTATTATTAACATTAAATTATAACAAAACCACTGACATATATGCAGCAGCAGAGGCACCTAGACATGTGCAAATGACCAAGCCATGGTGAAAGCGTGACGTCCCAGCAGGATCGAAGAAAGAGAAGGGAAAGAAAAGCTGAGAGGAAAAAAAACGTGTTGATGCGAGAAGAGAAAGAGCGATTGTAAACACGGCAGAGTTTTGTAACCATGTGGCAGCAGGACGAGAACTTTTAAATAAGATGCAGGACTCATTTATCTTTCGAACTTTCAACAAGATTTTCGGACGACCATATTGTCACTGGCTTAAAAAATATGTCAGACGGCTTGGTATGGAAACGACCGGTAATAAATGTCTTTTCTCTCAACTAAAAAAAAAACCTTGTATCTAATTTATTTCCTTTGTTTCTTTATGAGATTTTCATACACAATGTCAGGTCTGCATTAACATGTAACTACCACATTACATTTGTATAATTTACTGTTAAGAATAACAACCAGGACCAACTGCAATATTGCAGCATTTATTGGCCTTTAGTTATGGTTCCATTAAATGGACCATTTCAAGGCACACTGTAGACTAGACTTGAGATTGTCAATCTCGCTCCTACAAGCTATTAATTTGACATCATAATACTCAGTATTTTAATGCCATCAATAAATAAGAGATTCTTTTTAACAAAAACACGTTATGGAAATCACTCCAGACAATACATGAAGCCACTTGATGTAACAAGAACTGAAGATGATTATCGTAAAGACATGAGATGCCTTATCGTAAAGAGACTTATTGAAAAGACCTAGATTAAATGTAAGGGGAAAACAGTCAGCAGGGAGAGAGTTCCACGAGCCTACGGTTCTTGGAAAGAGCTACTGAAATAGGAAGCTGTATTACAATGAAGTATCTAAAAACAGTAAATTAATGGAGACCACTATACCAATGAGTCAAACGAGCTGAAACAAAGGAAACAGAGAAAAGATCAGACAATTCTGAAGAACGCATTCCATA
Organism: Euprymna scolopes; assembly: GCF_053919585.1. Classification (NCBI taxonomy): domain Eukaryota; kingdom Metazoa; phylum Mollusca; class Cephalopoda; order Sepiida; family Sepiolidae; genus Euprymna; species Euprymna scolopes. The sequence goes on along the minus strand of NC_136487.1, from coordinate 135,837,854 downwards.
GTAGTATTTATGGAAAAGTCTTAGACTAGCAACATCTCGTCTGTGAAGGATAAAGGTGATAGAAATGAAGAAATAATGGAGCTGATTAAATTAGAGATTTTTTTCTGCAGCTTATGCAGAACCTTCCAATGGGACAGGTATTCATGAGCCCAAATGTGACAACAATACTCCATGGTCCGATAGTAAATTTGTAGAAATAGAGAATAGCCTTAATTGTAAGAAGAAAATGTTTGGAGTGATGGAGAGAACTGACTTTATGAGACACAAAAAGAGCAATCAATCTAATATACAGTGTAGAATGATAAAATTATCACCCTAGAAAAGACGACATGATTCCATTTCCGTTTGATGAAAACCTTTTTCTTTTTTTTTTTTTTTGTTGCAGACCATCTACTAGTTGGTCAGTTGTGTACAAATCTCAAAAGTAATAGGAGCCTCCTATCATGTCTGAAAGTGACACAATGTTCAGCAAGCGAGATTGGAGATGCATCGCTGTACAACTCATGCTCTTTACCAATACAAGTTATGACAACAGGACCATTGCCCGCACACTCAAAATGCATCGCTGGATTGCCACGAATAACAGGGACGTGCCCAGGGTGATGAAAACAAAGTTTCCGGCCACGGTTATGGTCTTTGGTGTGGCTTCAAGTGAGGGCCACATCATGCCACCTCACATCTTCGAAGTCGGCTTGAAAGTCAACACCAAAATGTACTTGAATATGCTGAAGAGTGTGGTGATCCCCTGGTGTAATCAGGTGGCCACTGGCAGACCTTGGGTGTGGCAGCAGGACTTGGCGCCAGACCACATGTCCAAAGAGACCCAGGCTTTGCTTCAGAAGGAATGCTACAACCTTGTACCCTTTTCTCACTGCCCCCCCTCTTCCCCTGACATGAACCCGCTGGACTATTTCGTTTGGTCATACACCGAGAACACCAACATGACCTTCCACAACCTGAAATCAAAGCCAACCTGATCGCTGCCATTCACCGAGTATTCGCCAATCTCTCACCAGCGCTTGTGGAAAAGGTATGCTCCCAATTCCGGACCCATATCAAGGCAGTGATTGAGGCTTAACATTGAATAGATGTCAACCCTACTACATAATCAAGTTACCTGAATTTATGTTTTTTTCAATAAAAGTTTTAAAATAAATCTGTAGTATTGTTTTCTTGAGGGCGACATTTTTATCGTTTTACCCTGTATTAGCTGAAAGCAAGGCATTTCATACTTTTGTAGACTACTATTACAAGATAAAGATCGTCGTCGTCGTCGTCATGATCATTTTCTTCTTCTTCTCCTCCTTCTTCTTCTTCTTCTTCTTCTTCTTCTTCTTCTTCTTCTTGGATCTCATTACAAAAATATTTCTATAGGAAGGAGTCCATATTAGATCGAAGTTCTTACGGTGGCGTATATAAACTATTCTCTTCCGTTTGCCTGCTTTCCAGCTGACTACAATTTGGTAGGCTTCAAGTCCAATGTAAACAAATTCTTGATTAACCGTCCCCTTTCACTACTAACGATTACTACAATATTATCCCATTGATTACTGTACACTCATTAACCCTTATCCTCGAGTGGCCTCCGAACCTTGATGAGTGGTGACTCCTATGTAAAAAAAAATATATATTTAAAAATAAAAATGTGCCCATACTGTTGTTCTTATTTACATTGCCTCCCCACGACCACAGAGTAGCAGTCAGGGTCGTTTTTTAACGTGGAGAAAAGGAAAAAAAATCAAAATTGTCTCAGTTGTGAAGGATTTCTCCTCCACTGACAGTGAACAACACATAGAAGTATAGCATCTGAAGAACAGATACTACATTTTGATCTTTGCCCGAAGGCTTGTTGTTAGGAACTACTATTCGTCTGATGATGATGATGTTATATCTGCCCGCCGTGAAAGGGAGATAAATAAATAAATAAATTAAGTTATCTCCCTTATACTGAGTTAACGTTTAAAGCGACAATTTAAAAATATTTTGCTGCTTCTTTGAAACATCTTTCTGCGTGTTATTATTGGTTATTATATTAAAGATAACTGACGTTGCAAATTTAATGTTTTTTCCCCCTAAATATTAAATACGATAAATGTAGTTACGATTTTTTTCCCACAAAATATATATCTAAATAAAAGAAAAGAACGTTTTAATTTTTAAAAGAAGTATTTAAATAGCTGTGTTTGAGAATAATATTAATATTTTTTCTTAACCCCCCCCCTTTTTGATATTTGTTGAAATTTACAAAACAAAAAGATTTGTTTCCGTAAATATAATGTCTGACAATCGTTTTTTGTTTGTTTTTTTGTTTTTAACGAAAAACGTTTACAAAATTCAAGCAAGAAATTAGGCGCTTCTACACTATTGGGACGAGAATTTGTAGTCGATAAATGGAGTTTTCAGATTAAAAAAAAAAAAAAAGAACAATGGTTTCCAGTGATTTGTTTTATTTTGTGTGTTCTTTTTTTGTTTGTTTTGTTTTGTTTTTTTGTTTTTATTAGGGGGGGGTCAATTCTAATAAGTTACACTGGTAGCTTCCAAATTATACAGTCGGAATTACCTGAAGTATTAAAAACAACAACAACAACAACAACTTTAATCATGTTAGCAGGTGAAAAAATGCCGCCATCTTGTTTAAATCGAAACGGAAAATTACCTCCCTTTTGAACTCTCCTGTGTCTTAAGATCGTTTTCATCAAATTCTATTTTTTTATTTTCTTTAATAATTTTCTAACCTATCGATTTTCATAATTTTTGGATATAATCATCTTAAAAATACGATGAATATGTAGATACCATTGTTTTCATGTGAAATTCAGTCTTACTTGCTTATTTATTTATTTATTTATTTATTTATTATTATAAAAGTTTTTTTTTTTTTGTTTTTTTGTTAAAATGAATCTTCGTTCCATTTTTCTTAAACGGGTTTGATTTTAAATAAGCAGCCATTTTTTTTTTTTTTTTTTTTTTGCCAGCCTCAGAATATATAATTGCAAAAGAACTACCTACAATATATTGTTAAAGCAGAACAAAATGTTTTAAACTATTAAAGTAATTTCCAACCAAGTTTAATCATTTATTTATTTATTTATTTATTTATTATCGTTTATGTTTGAATTCAGATTTTGAAACGACATAAATCATAAATCTACAAGGTCATACCAAAGCTACAGGGTGGTCCACTTAAAAGTAGCCCGATCTCTCTTATCTTTCTCTTAATGACTAACTGCCACCACAAGACAAAATGCAATTCTTTTACCAACAAGATGGCGCTACATGCCACACGTCTCACAGATCACTGACACAAGTTCATAACATGTTTACGGAAGAGAGAACAATAAGCAAAAAATTTGTGGCCACCACGTCCCCTGGACTTGTCATCGTGCGATTTTTATCGTTGGGACTTTAAAACAAAAAGTTTATGCAAATAATCCTCACAATCTAGACCAACTAAAGGAGAACATTACCAACGCTATCAGGAGAATCACCAGAGAAGATCTACAGGCAGTATTTGAAAGTGTTGTTAAACGTGTCCAGAAATGCATAGATGTAAATGGGGAACACTTCTAGCATCTTTTAATTTAAACAATGCTCCAGGTAATTTAAACAATAAAAGAATGTTCCTCCTCTCTACTGCATTTTCTGCGCTACTTTTAAGTGGGCTACCATGTATAATTATTTTGTTAAGATAATTCTTTAAACTCTATTGTTAAGAATGTATAAAATAGATCAGTTAGTAGAACCTACACTGAAGATCTCATGGTTTTCGTTTCCAGTGATGGCATCTGCTTTGTTTTTGGGAATTTATTATTAAGCATTAATGCCTTTATAGAGTTCAAAATAGACTTTGTAGCCTCGTAAGGGATGTCCTTTTATCTTCCCTGCAACCTCTTTCTCACGTTCTCATGTTGCGAGTTTGTCTCTGCTTTATCGTTATTTTCATGGCAAGTGCTCGACTGAGCTCCAATTTATGATCCCCCCTCGCCGAACTTTCACAAGAAACACCCGTCTAGCTGAAAACACTATCAATAATTTTCCCCACTCTTTATCTGTGCCTAAACCTAAACATAGATTCCATGAACAAAGCTTCTTTCTTAAAACTGCACGCCTATGGAATTGTCTTCTGTTTTCCTGCTTTCCAGCTGACTACAATATGGTTGTCTTCAAGTCTAACGTAAACAAGTTTTTGATGAGCCGTTCCATATATGTTAACAAATTTACTGAATTTACTAATGATTACTATATTGTCCAATTGACTACTGTACGCTCTTAAACTTTATTCTCGAGTGGTCTCTGGGCCTTGATAAGTGGTTATGCCTATGTAAAAAAAAAAAACAAGTTTCTGATGAGCCATTCCATATACGTTAACAAATTTACCAAATTTCCATTACTAACGATTACTTTATTGTCCAATTGTCTACTGTACACTCTTTAACCCTTATCCTCGAGTGGCCTCTTGGCCTTGATAAGTGGTGATGCCTTTGTAAGAAAAAAAACTGCAATATTCTCCACTTCTAAAAGTGTCATGCTAAAACCAAATTAACATATGTTGTATATGGCGTTGAATTGTATGTATGTTGTGTGTGTACGTGGCACTAAATAAATATCTGTTGTGTTCTTATCAAAACGGACCATATGTATGTACGTTGTGTTTGTGGTATATAACGCACTGTTGTACTCATACCTAGATGTCTATCTTAATGGCCTGGGTCTCGTCTTGTGTGTGTGTGTGTGTGTGTGTGTGTGTGTGTGTGTGTGTGTGTGTGTGTGTGTGTGTGTGTGTGTGTGTGTGTGTGTGTGTGTCTGTGTCTGTGTGTGTGTGTGTGTGTGTGTGTGTGTGTGTGTGTGTGTGTCAGAGCATATAATACACAAAATGAAGATGACATACCTGTTCGCTGTTGGCTGCCTCTGTCTTTTGGCTGGGGATTCGTCAATCATCTTGCGTGGAGCCGGACCAATTTAAAGGAAACGCTTCAAGACAGGGATCCAAGACGAATGAGTGTTTTTAATATACCTTTTATTCACTTCCTCTGGCATATCGTCACAGCAAAACTGGAGTGAATCTTGGTTTGTGGGTTCTCTATTTGAGGTTGTCACCTCCCCCATGGGGAGACCTTCTTAAGCCATCTGGTTTGTTCAACGTCTCAAATCCAATTCAACAAAACTTAACTCAGCTTACTCAAACCGGAGCACCTGATACGTCACATCCGGTCCCCATTTGTTTACTTCCGGTGCAAATGATAAGTCACAAAGTTTGATGCGTGTCAAAACATGTCACCATTCAAATCTCTGTTGTTTACTCTTCACTAGATAGATAGATAGACAGATAGATAGACAGATAGATAAACAGATATTATCTAACAAAAGTATTTAAAATCTCTGATATTTCGAAATTAGATACATTTTGCAATGTATTTTGGTGTTTTTTTTTTTTTTTATTATGATTAACAGACGGACAGACAGATAAAAAAAAAATATATATATATATATATATATATATATATATATATATATATATATATATATATTTTAATTTTAGCCAACATGCTTTGGTTTTAAATATTCGATTATTTATTATGTCGTTAATTAAAAAAAAAAGTCGCAAAAAACAATTGATAAAATAATAATACATTTTATTAGACTTTAAATTTTACAACAATCCTTTGCAAAAAAAAAAGTGGAGTAAAATAAAAAAAATAAAAATGTTTTAAAAATATGAGCAATACTTAGTTTTATTTTACTGTGAGGAATGAAAATGAAAAATCCCTTTTGATATTAAACATATTTTAATAATAAAATTTTCTTCCAGGTGCTTAAAAACAATAATTATAAAATATAATGAAATTGTCTCCCTTGCATTAGTACCGACCTTATTTAAGGAGCTTTCTCTTTATTTTGATTGATCTTAGTACGTGTTTAATGCTTTGATTGAAAACAAATTAATATCATCGTTGGAAACATATTAGTCCACAGGATCATTTTCTAGGAAATCTTCTGTGATCAAGCAATTTATAATTATCGAGTATAATAAGGCTTGCATTCGATCAGAAAAATGCAAAAAACTGACAGACATACAAACAATTTTGCCGTTATATATATATATATATATATATATATATATATATATATATATATAGAGAGAGAGAGAGAGAGAGAGAGAGAGAGAGAGAGAGAGATGATGATGATGATGATGATCAATAAATAACAAAAGTCTACATTCCAAATTTCATGATGTTTGTAAATGAATAAGACGAATAATGCTTTCTTGCAGAATTGGATAATTTCCGGGTAAAATTCTTCGAAAGCCATTTTCATTTGACATTACCATTATTGTTGGTGAAAAAAAAAACTTATTTACTACCAGATATTGGTTTTCCTATTTTTGGTTGTCGTTAAAATAACGTTTCAGCCATTTATTTCTCCAGCGTTGAAAACCATCATATCATAATGAACTAAACCCTTTATAGGGGGCATAGGTGTTCACTGTTCACATTTCACTCCTTGTGACATTCTTTCAGTTATTTCAATTATTTTGCTGATTAGGTTGCATCATTCTATTACTCCAGAAAGTTATCTCACTCTTATCACAATCCACTACCGGTATAAGAATCAACTTCGTCCTAAAATGAAGTACTGTTGCCACATCTGAGGAGATGCCGCTCAGAACAACCTTTTCTGTCTTGATAGAGTACAAAACTGACTTCGAAATCTAGTGGACAATGTCCTCTTCTTCATCCTAACGCTTCTTACTCACAAAAGAGACGTTGCTAGTCTTTCTGTACTCTATCGTTATTTTCATGGCAGGTGCTCGACTGAGCTTCAATCTATGGTTCACCCTCCCACCTGTAAAACATTCATAACAACAACTGCTGGCAATAAATTCGATTTATCTCTCCGTTTACTTAGAACTAAGCAGAACTTCCATGAGCAAAGTTTCTTTCTTAAAACTACCTGTTGTGGAACACAGTATCACGAGGCTGCTTCCTCATTATCTGTTTTGAAGTGCAATGTTAACAAATTTTTGCCCAGTTTTTACTATCGCCTCCAAAAAAACTTGTCTAGCTGCAACCATTGTAAATAATTGTTTCTTTTCTTCTCTAAAGAGAACTGTCATGAGCAAAGTTTATTTCAAAGAACTACCTGTTAGTGTAACACGATATCATGGTGCTATTTCCCAGATGGCCATAACATTGTCATTTTCAAGTCAAGTTAACAAATTTTTGCCCAATTTCAACTATTGCCTTCAATTCTCGAGGTGTTGTCTCATTGTTCACCTGATAAACTCATCAACCGTTATCCTTAAGTGGCCTTTAGGCTTTGATAGTGGTGGCTCATTAGTATGAAAACATTCACTTATTTAGTAATATCACCAAGCAACACTTGCCATAAGCCGCACACATGGGTACAAATAAGCACAACCTGTTTAAAATACTTTATTCGCTTAAGTACATAGTTGTTTTTTCTTTTGTGCAAGTTATAAGTGACAACCAAAGCAAAATCGTCAATGAGTGTTCAAAATATCCATAGACACAACCTTCAGTAGAAAATACTGTAATTTCAATACTCACCATCTATACTGTGTAAAGGAGAAGGAAAGATAACTAAATACCAACATAACATAAAAAGAAATTGGAATCTTAGGAAGATCTCTATCATTTAATTTTCGACCTTCTGTAAACAAGATGATCAAAGAAAAATGGAAAGAATGTTAGAAATAATGCCAAAGTAATAAATTACACAAGATTTGGTCAACCATTGATGAGTTACTCCTTAGGCTACGGAAAGGCAAGAAGCGAAAAGATTGTAATAGCCAGACCTCGCATAGGACATAGACATATTACTCAGAAACATTTATTGGAAGGTGAAGAGTCTCTAATGTGTATATGATGCCAAGAAACTTACGCAATCAAACATATATTAATAAACTATCAAGATGTGTAACAAAGTTAAAGGAAATACTACAATGCAAAAAATCTGAAGGACCTGTTTAAAGATACAAATCTGACCAAAATCTTTCATTATTCATGAATGGCTTTTTGCGTTGTCTAAACGTCCACCTGACAAGCTCATTAACCGTTATCCTCAAGTGGCTTTTGGGCCTTGATAGAGATGATTCATGTCTAAAAAAAAATCCACTTATTCAGTAATATCATCAGGCAACCTTAATTCTACCATCACCATAAAAGACACGTGCTTGGATACAATAGACATTGTAAATAAATTTGCGTTGAGCCATTCTCTTTATGTGTCAGTTTCTGACCATTTATAACTATCATTACTAACTCTCGCGAGTGGCTTGCAGGACTTGATAAGCGTCACATCAGTTTTTAAAAAAAGTTACTAAAGATTGAACTCAGAACCTCACAACCTGCATAGTTTAACTAACATCCTAGTCATCTCGCACTATTTAACAAACATCCCAATTGTCTTTTTGCAATTTTGTTCTATTTTTCAATGCTAATATTTCGCAACATAGAAAATTTTTAAGCTTATTTTTTTGACACAAAGTATAATTGCTGAGAAACATAAAGCATTTCCCATATATAGAAATGATCATGGATTACAATAGAAAAATGCGAGCATGAAAAATAATATGGTTAAGATTAAACATGGAAATGTAAAGGATTAGTTGTTAAGACTGGAAAAGAAAAGGACAAGATATTCTAGTAAAAAATACAAAAAATGTATAACTTAAAATGTTGCAGCATTAAGAATTGATTATATAATATTATAAATTGATTTAAAAAAAAAAAATTCTTAATGCTGTATCGTTTGTTATGACTTCGTTTATGCTACATCATTGGTTATAATTTCTTTTTTGCTGCAATATTAGTTATGACTTCTTTTCAGCTGCATCGTTGGTTATTGTATAGTTATGATATAGGAACATAACATAACGAGGAATGAAAACAGGACACAAGCATTTGGTTATTCATCTACGATGTACATGAGATCTTTTATTTACTCCACAATGACAATCCCACTCCTCTCCTTCATTCATAGAGAGTTCGGGTCAGGGATAGATAACCCAGCATTAAGTTACCATGTTATTATCATTTATTTTATTTATTTATTTGTTTATGCTAATTTTATCTTTTTAATTCAAACTGGAAGAGCTTAAATCTAGAGGGTAGTCTATTACGGACAGGTCCAGACCTGACCTCTAGGTCTAGACCTGACCTCTAATCCTTTGTTCTGTATTATCTCTGTTGTTTGTGGGGTTTCATTCTCTATTTGCGTTCTGGGTGCAGAATGCGGTGTTGGCGTTATTTGTTTTTGAGGGTGTTGGCTTTCCAGGTGTACTGGGTTGGGTAGGATAGGCGATTGCAGGGCATCTTGTTATTTGGTAAACCATTTAGTAGGATGTCGTTATGGGCCATGTTGCAGGTATCTGTGTTTATTTTACAAAGGTAATAGTGGTTTCGGAGTATGGTTCTCCTACTGCCATTGACTACTATGCAAATCTAATGAATCGGGAGCCAGCCTATATAACCTTCCAGTGTTCTGGCCCACACAGGTGGTCCATTGTAGATGAGCATCCACTGACTAGTCAAGCACGTAACCATTAGGCCAGCTTTATACAATCTTTAAAAAGTGCTTTCAAACCTACTTATTGTTAACATAATGACTCTGCCATGGACACAAGAAGAGATGATGACCGGGTTGTGTGCAAGAAGTTTAAGACGACAGACATGGATGAGAACTCGCATCTGGAGAAATTATCTTTGGATGATGAGGTTTTTGAGCTGGTTAGATTGATCATCGAAGCACAGGAAGGGAGCTGATGCTGGTACGATAGAAAGGAATTCAATGTGCTTCTGCCATTACTAAACAGTAGAGTTGTTGATTTATCACAGATTCAACAGCATGTCACTTTATATCAAATTCTTTTCATTTGATAGAAATGTATGTGAGTAGTTAATGGCAAAAAGAGCTGAAATCAAAATTAATTTCCCATGAGGAAAGTAGTCCATTGTTAGTAATTCTTATAGAAAATGTACGGAATGGGTGTGTGTGTGTGTGTGTGTGTGTGTGTGTGTGTGTGTGTGTGTGTGTATAAGTGTTTTTTTGGGGGATGCCCGCGTGGCGTGTGCAATTATGGTTTCGACAGATTTTAAAACGACGATGAGATGAAAATAAGTGACATGTTCTTGTGTCAAATTGGAGTGAAAAGAGAGAGAGAAAGAATGTTTGTTGCGTTTAAATCCTTTTTTATTCCAGCACAAGATTGCTGCTGCTGATATTTGGTTTGGAAAAGCGTTAAAAAACAATCTTCTAAAATTTCTCATTGGTTGATATTGTCACGTGGTATTGTCTTTGCCCACATCCGCCAGAAATATGTCCATTTTGCTTTTGTTGGTGTGAGAAAAGCATGTGGGCGTATTTGAAATTTTGTCGTTGCTAGAACTTATTTTTGAGCAAATGCACGGGGAAATTAAAATCAATGAACGTTCGTTTATTTGCGTGCAAGCGTGTGTGTGTGTGAGTGACAGCACAGATCTCTGGCAGCAGTGAGCGACAAGCGTCCTCAAAAGTGACAATAGCTTTGTACACGGTGGCTCACCAGTTTGATTAATCACTGGCATAGTCCTCCAATTTTCTATGGCTCAAGTTCGCACCACTGAAGGTAGGTCTTGACTGTGTCTTTGTAGTAATTTTTGGATGAGCATGGTTTCTCTTTCCTTTCCAAGGTTCTCTGTACAACAAGCGCCTTGGTATGTTGTATCTTCCATGCAGATAACATGGCCTACTCATGACCAACTCATCTGTACTTTGATTATTTGACTTAATTAAGATCAATAATGTGGTCCTGCCAACAGATTCCAATGATGGAATGTAGAGCATGCATGTGGGATTTCTGTCAGAATTTAATTATTCCATCTACCCTTATTTCTCTCTTTCTTTTCTTCTTTCTTTAACCCCCCCCCCACATGCAAGTTGTTGTAGACTGCTACTGATAGCACGTGACTGTTTCTTTGTTAACGATTGGTTGAATGATTTTTTGCTCGCCGATTTAAGCGAAAATAGAAGTGAAAAAAAGGAAGTTGCTGCCTTGGTCTTTGGGAGTGAAAGGTCGTTGTTTGAAGATGTCAGGCCTGGATGTAGTAACCCATCGTGGCAAGACATCAGGAGGCTCTAGATGAAGGCCCTATTTCGTCAGTTAAATTTTCGTCTAGGTGACGAAAATGAAGAGAAAAATGCCGGTTGGGTTCAGGCAAAAAAGTCTTAAAAAATCAAGTCAAAAGTCTTGTCTAGAGGAAAAGAAATAAGTGCAAATGTTAAATCTCAGATGAGTGAAAAAAAAGTGATGGTGCAAACAAGAATAATTTGCTTGTTCCTCAGGAAATATTCAAAGTGAAAAGGAAAGTGTATAATCTTCAATGGTGCAGCAAGAAAAAAGAACCTTCTCTAATAAGAAAAAGTTTTCGTTCGACTAAGCTGTTGAAGCTACATCAAGTCAAGTAATGTTTTTTTCCCCCAAATAAAAGCTGACAAATATGAGTAAAAGAAAGTTGAAGATGCAGATTCATTTGATAAAAAAAAGAAGAAAATCCAACGAGACATTTTTTATTTTTATGCTATCTCAAGCAGGAATAACATTTCTTCTCTCTAAAATAAATTCTGTATAAATTCTCCTTGCTTCTAAAAAAAACTATTTTTACCTCCAAAGTAAGTTTTGCCTCTTTCTTAATTTTTTCTTATCTTTTAATTCTATTCTTTCTCTCTCCTGAACTGTTACTAGATCCTTTAAGGTTCGCCAAAAGGGGACATTTTTGTCAGTGAAAATACAGTCTTTATTACAGTTAAAAGGTGAACTTCAGACTTTATTATTATTTTTTCTTCCTTCCCTTTCAATTCATTTTTCCCTCTTTAAATAAAAGTTTATAATTATTCCAAGTGGTTTTTACTTCCTCTTTGTAAATGGTTATATGTAATTGCTTTTTACAGGTTCTAGTATTTAAATAGTCTAATTTGGCTTTTACTAAGTTAAATTATAACAATTTCTCAATTTGTTTTATGCATTTACAGTACAGCATCCAAGTCTCACATCTATAGATGAGGGAGGGGAGGACCACTTTCAGTTTTCATATGTCAAGTTGACTGAGCACTTTGTTTCAGAGTCTTCCTAAAAATTCCCTGGCTTTGCTGATCTCTGCATCAATTTCGTTGTCAAAGGAACTGTTACTAGATATTGGGAATGCTCCACATACTAGTTAAGTGTTCATAATGACAATGGTCGAGGGTTGGTGGTTTGTTTCTGGTGAAGGTTGACAAAGTGCTTTAGTTTTAATTGTTAGGCTAAACAGTTTGGAGGCTTCTGAAAAGCAGTTTAGGATCAATTGCAGATGGGATACCACTAGAGCACAGTCATAAGCAAATAGAACTTGGATGCGGTCTAGAGGTCCTCGGTCCTGGCATGCAGTCAACACAGGTCAAAAAGGGAATCATACGGACGGTAGCAAATGTAAACCCCTTGCTCCAGGTCTTTCACTGCATAAGACAGCATACAAGTAGAGTACTGGTGCTTCACTCCATTGCTAGTCCCAAAAGTCTCAGACTATGGTGTTGTGGAGAACTTCCTGTACAATAATAAGTAGATGAACATTGCAAGTTTGCCATCATGCCAGGCCAGGAGTTTCCAAAATGTAGAAATAGAAGACAAAAAAAGAAGTCTCGTTCTATCATTTAAAAACAGCTTTATTGGTTATTTTCATTAGTAAGAATATGGAAACGGTTTAGTTGTGGAAAGAATTTCTGCGAAATTGATGATTATACAGGTATGTTGAAAGAGAGAAGAGTTCATGTGTGTGTGTGTGTGTGTGTGTGTGTGTGTGTGTGTGTGTGTGTGTGTGTGTGTGTGTGTGTGTTCAAGTTATGGTCTGTAGCCATGATATATCATTTGTGTCCTAGAAGTTAGTAGTGGAAGCATGCGCCACGAAAGGATGAGAAAGAGAGTTTGTGTGTACCGTACTGGAGTCCATCCATGGAGATAGCCATGCTGGCTTGTTTTTATTTATGTCTTAGTCGAACCCCAAGCTCAAAGGCTGGGTGAGTTCTGTTGAGTCCCACGAGAAAAGTTGTGGTTTACAGGTCCGTTCCACATGGAGCTGTTGTCAATCCAAGATCTAGGAAGAAAAAGAGAGAGTGTAATTGCCGGTTTAAGATTTTATAAACTGAGTTACATGGCTGAGAGCTGGCTTCTGATTGGACAAACCAGAAAGGAAGTGTATTCAAAATCTCCAGCTGCAAGAATTAGCTTCTGCTTGTGTTAGTTGCAATTTCGTCTGCTGCAGTCCTAATAATTAAAATAAATTTTGGTGGACATCCAATATGTTCAAGCATAGCCCAAAGAGCCTCCCTGCTCACTGTCAAAAGCCTTGATAAGACTGATGAAAACAATGTACAGATGCATGTTATTTTCTATATACTTCTATTGAAATTGTCTCATGGCAAAAATTATATCGATGGTGCTTCTTACTGGTTTAAAACTACATTGTATCTCTGGCAAGTTCTTTTCAGAGACAGTAATGAGCTGAGTGAGAATGACTGGCAAATATTTTCACGGAAAGAAGTAGTTTTGCTTCCCTTTCTCTTATACAGGGAAATGATCAAGGTATCTCGAAAGTTGTCTGGCATCTTCTCCTCCTCCCAGATGCATTGTATTAGATCATGAAAGGCTTCTAATGCATTTGAGCCTACTGCTTTGTAGGTATTCCATTCTTCCAAGCTGCTTCACTCAAGTTTGTTTGAATGATTGATTTCCTGATTTCTGCCATCCTTGGTGACTCGCAAGGGTATCCTCAATTGGTTGTTCAGAGATCTGATTGAATGCCTCTATGCTGACCAAAGATGGCCATTTGAGCAGATTACTAAAGTGTTCTTGCCAGTGTTTACTCAATCCTTCTTTGTCTTTGATCAGAGTTGAGCCATCAGAAGAGAGTAAGGGAGAGCATCCCAAGATTGAGGGTCCTTAGACTGTCTTTAGTGAAACAAAAAATTTCTTTGCATTGTGTGTATCAACATAAGTGTTGAACTTCAGGTGTTTTTTCTTTCCATTAGTTGTCTTGCATTTTACATAGATCGGATTGCACCTTGGCTGGCAGAGTTTTGAAAGCTTTGTGATTTAATACAGAAGAACAATTGTTCTGCCATTCAATGTAATCCTTATTCTTTGCTTTGAGATTTTCCTTGATTTGTTCATCATTCTGGTCAAACCAGTCTTTATAACCTCAGCAGTCTCAGAAACGGTCTTCTTGAATGAGTACCATTTTGCATTGTCATCTTTTGAGGAAAAATCCATCTTGAAGATTGTAATCAAACTGCTGCTGGAACTTTAGAAGGTAGGTTGGATCTTTTAGCTGAGCAATGTTGAATGATGTTCTAATGGTTTTGGGCTTTTTTCTGTGATATGGTGATATGTGCAGCATCATCATAGACCTGACAAGTCTGTGGTCTGTCTAACATTCAGCACCTCTCATGACATGTGTCACCTGTAAGTCACTGATGTCGTATTGACATACAATAATGAAGTGTTTGGACCTTAGGTGCATCCATGTGGTTTTATATTTCTTGGCCATCCTGAAGTAAGGGTTAATAATGCAGAGGCTATTTTCTGCATATTTGCTAAGAACTAACAGTCCGTTGTCAATGACCTTGCCTAGTTTTTGCTTTCCGAGAACTCCTTCCCAGTTTTTGTAGTCACTTTCCACTTTTGCATTGGGATCATACACACAGTGATGATAGATGTTTTGATTGCTCAAAGGTATGCAAAGCTTTATTAGGCACTTGTTGACTTTAACTGGAATGGCTGGTATGTTTTTGAGCAGGGTTGTTCTGATAGAAAACCCTAAGTGATGGTTTCAACCTACATCCTGGGGTATCCACCTCCTTTCTCTCATGGTGAGCTTTCATTGGTGTCTTCTTTCACTGAGTAATGCAATATCTATTCCATAATGCTCAAGCTCATTTGCAATAATCACTATTTGTCATTATAGTCTTGATGTATTACCTCTATATCAAGTAGTGTTCAAACATCCCATGCTTCCAAGATTATTTCTAGTTTTTGCTGATCTCCATTGCTAGTCCATTCGTTCGTATCTCTGTGCCACACAATATTGCTGGCCCTCTTTTGACACCATCTCAGTTGCTGCTCTGTCCCTTACAGTCACTATAGCACTTTGCTGCTCATCTTCTCTAAGTTACTGGTCTGTTTCTTGTTATCACTATACCAGATGATGTCCGTTACTGTCTCTCATCCATCATCAACACAAGTTCTAATCTTTTCAGCTATTTATTCTTTCTGGAAAATATTCTCAAAATATAGATACAAATACTTACCTATCAACACCATATTTCATAAATGGTTACTTTAATCTGTCAATGTTTCTGGTAGATGTTGTATTAGTCTCCCATTATAAAAATTGATTAAAGATTACAAAATTTTGATTTTTGTTGATTTTTTTCATATTGTAACATACACTTGATGCCCATTGTTCCTTGCTGAAAACATTGATATCATATCACTAGCAGGTCTGTTCCATTCTGAAAACTATTTTTTATTGCTAGTTATTATGCCATGTCTGTAGCTGCTCCTTTTTGCACACCATTTCAATTGCTAATCTGTTCCATTGTTGTCACTGGAAACTGCTGCATAAAGCAATACCGGACAATGCTTGATAACCATGCAAGTTAGGACAGATTAGTTTGTTGAGATCAAAAATTGTTGAGATAAATGTTTATAATAGAATAAACTAAAAGAATCAATGTTTACATAAATAATATAAACAAGCGAAGCATGCATGGTCCCCCGTGAGTGCCCCCCCCTCTGAATGAGGCATAAAAAAATGACTAAGTGCAACATTGCCCCCCCTCTCTGCATTTAACCTCAAAAGTCCCCAAAGGACGTCAAATCCTGGTGAAAATGAACAAACGGTGCAGTTTTAGGCCTTAACATATGTAAATTTGAGTTCTACACCATGCAAAAAAAGAAATGTCTAAGTCCATCATTTGCTTCCTCCCATTTAGCCCCCAAAAAACCTAACTCTAACCCCTCCCTATTTAGCCCCAAAAGTCCCCAAGGCATTAACATATTTAAATTTGAGTTCAGCACCATGCAAAACTGCTAAATAGACATACACAGAAAATTTTGGACAAATATGATAAAATAGTCCCAAAAATGGAGTGTTTTTATTAGCCCTTAAAGAGTTATCGTGAAGTATAGACAAACAAAATTATATAGAAATCAGTTAGTTACAATTTTTCAGAAAGTTTTATAAAAATCTAAGACATCATTTTTTTTTATAAACACAAAAGTGGTAATTTTAGCCATTTTAACCCGAAAGGCATCCTAGAGGAGCAACCGGTGTTTTCCCAGAAAAACGATTCTGTTACTTTTTTACTCATATCATGATTAATGTTCGTACAAATTTTTTTTAAATTCCAAGGCGTAGTTATTGAGATAAGTGCAGACAGACAAGTGGACAAGGATAAATTTACATGTCCACTCTCCTTTAGTCAGGGGACCAACAAATAGGTTTTGGGAGACCAACAATTTCAAAGTAGCTTAACCTTAAACAATCTGACATAGAGGTAACTTTAAGCTGACATGTATCTTAGAAGGATACATGGTCAGTGAGAATTTTAGTTCTAGTTTTTGGAGCCAATGGAAGAAGATGGGTTCTCCAAAACGACCAAGGAAGTGAGTCAAAACAAGAGATTAAGAGATGTGATTTTGAACTGTGATTGTAATTTCTAGGAGATGGAACAATTCCAGAATAAAGACCTGTATGTATATATTATCAACATTTTCAGTTAGTCTTTCTCTCAAAGAGGTAGAAAGTCTTTATTTCAATCCAATGATCCAAACAGTTGAACTGGCCAACATAGGAATTGTTGGAAAGACGTATGATACCATTTGACGTTTTTACATCCTAACATTTATAATGTATATCGATTTCAAAGACACTTATGAATAGACAATCACACATAAACAAATTTCATAAAGAGACGTATTTAAACACTCATCTCTTCCCCGTGGTGATATCACAAACATCATCTTGGTGCTGTTTATATACACACAATAATATAAAAAAAACAATGATGCCTATTGCTGCTCCTTCCATCAAATCATTTCAGTTGCTACTCTGTTCCATTGCTGTCACTGGCACCGTGATGTCAGTTGCTGCTCAGTTCTTTAGACCTTTTCAGTCGCTGGTCTGTTCCATTCCTCTCGTTAGAAGCCATAATGGTTTTTGCCACACCTGCCTGCACCATTTCTGTTGCTGGTCGGTTCTATTGCTGCTTACCTATCAACACCATCTGTAATATGAATCTCACCTGGCTGTTTAAATGTATATATGTCTGCCTAAAACTTTTAACAGAGGTGATGGATTTTCATGAAAACAGTATCGTTTTGAAGCTTGACCCTTTGTACGACAAATATCAAAAAATTTACTAAAACATTAATTCCTTCACCCTCAACTGGGCACTTTTTTACAGGGAGGGGTCGCTTCCCCCCTCCCCCGATATTTTCAAAAGTCATCCCCTCTTTTTGATTGACTAGCCTTCAGTTTGGCGATGGACGCAATGGCAAAGACGTCACATTTTTAAAGTTTTTTTCCTCCTTCGCGGTACGAGTTCGAGCCTGCCTGCCTACCATCACTCTTTTTTTTGCTCAACACACACCTCCACACATCTAGGCAACGCTGGGAACCCAGGCTAGTCTATATATATATATATATATATATATATATATATATATATATATAGGGTAAAATGTGTGTGTGTGTCTCGCAAAACCTTTCAACAGAAGCAACGGAACGTGAGCAAACCGGTATCGCTTTAAACCTTGAACCTTCGGATGACAAATATCAAAAAACTGTCCCAAAACATTTATTCCTTCACTATAAACTCGACTGTTTTGTACAAGGAGAAGTCGATTTTTGTGTCACCATTTTAGCAGTCATTGTTCCCTTTTCGATTGACTACGGTTAATTCTGATTTTCATGACTTCCGGTCGCGCCATGGAGACATCGACTAAGACATCAGGTTTTTTTTCCCCTCCTTCACATTACGGGTTTGAGCCTGCCTGACTACTACCACTTTTTTTAAACACCTCTGCCTATTGTTGTTTTGATCCTTCCCCCCCCCCCACCGTCCCCCTACTACCACTTTTGCTGCTCTGTTCCATTGCTGGAAACCATGATGTCATTGTTCTCTTCCATTGCTATCATCACACCAGTCGCTACAAGACAATGAAGTTTGTTGCTGCTTCTTTCTGTACACAATTACAGTTGTTGGAAAGCATGATGTCTGTTGCTGCTTCTTTTCGTCACATTATCTTAATTGCTCCACTGTTCCATTGCTGTCGCTGGAAGCCATGATGTCAGTTGCTGCTCTATTCTGCATTATTTACTGCTCCTTTCTCCACACTATCTCAGTCGCTGGTCATTTCCATTGCTGTCACTAGAATCCATTTGTTGCTGCTTCTTTTCTGCTCGATATTTCTGTCACTGGTTCATTTCATTGCTTCCATTGGAAAACATTTCTTCACCACTTCTATCAGCGACAATCATGTCTGTTGCTGCTGGTTTCTTAACTCTATCTTAGTCACTAGTCCTTTTCTTTGTTGCCTTTGGTTACCATAATGTCTTTTATTACTCCTTTCTCCACACTATCTGCGTTGCTGCTCATTTCCATTGCTGTCAGTCCTGGATATGACCTTAAACTATATCCATGCAGGCTTTGGGGAGTGTGGAGCCACCTTTTAATTACCATTGCTCCCAGGTCCACTCTGACTCAGAGTGGTAGTACCTGTTAGGGTCCCAACTATGGGTTAAATAGAAATCGGTTTGTAAAAAAAAAAAAAAATACATTCTTTTAAAAAAATTTTCTTCAAAATCTTTGGATTCGACATTAAATAACCTAAAAAGGGTTGATATGCCGTGAAACAAAAACAACCAACCAAAAATCCATTGCTGTCACTAGAAACTATAATTTCTGTTGCTGCTCCATTCAGCATTACTTCTGTCACTGGTTAGTTTCATTACTGTTGTTGGAAATAATGTCTGTTGCTGCTCTTTTCTGCACACCATCTTAGCGGTTCTGATGCCTGTGTCTCCTTCTTTCTAACCCTAACTTCTACATTCATTGCTTAGTCCCATTAATATCACTCAAAATCACAATGTCTGCTGCTGCTGCTTTTTTCTTCACACAATTTCATTATCCATAAATCATATCTCTTATATATTTTTTTTTTTTTTTGCTGCTTATTTTCCCTGGAAAATATTACAAAATATAGATAAAAATACTTATCTATTAACACCATATTATATAATTGGTTACTTTAATGCGTCACTGCTCTTGGTAGATGCTGTATTATTTCAGGTCCTACATAGGCACAATCTCAGTTGCTAATCAGTTACTTGCTGTAACACATTATGTGATTGGTGCACACTGTCATTGGTCTGCTCCGTTTAATTGGAAAACAATGACGTCTGTTGTAGCACCTTTCTCCATACCATCGAAGTTGTAGTTCTGTTCCATTGCAGTCACTAAAAACCATGATATATTTGTTGCTGCTTTTTTGTTCACACCCTCTGTCACTGGTCTGTTCCATTGCTGTCACTGGCAAAAAATGATGTTTGTGCTGTCCTGATATGTCCTAAGGTGGCCTTTTATACAGACAATCAAAGATAAAGTATTCTGTGAAAGGAATAAATAAATATACACTGTGGTTTGAATACTAAAAGAGAAGTTTATTTACGTATTTACATAGAGACAAATACAGCGTGTTAACGTTCAGAGAGACGTCTCTGTTCAAAAGTCCCGGTGAATCCGATGACTCGGTTTCTTATGTAGAATGTTCTGGGTTGGTTACCTATCTCCACTTAACATGCCTTTTTTTTTTTTTGCAACATTTCTGCCACTGGTCTGTTCTATTCTTGTCACTGCTACTATCTCTACACCAAATTAGTTACTGGTATGTTCCATTGCTGTTCCTGGAAACTGTGGTGTGTGTTGCTGCTCGTTTCTCCACACCATCTAAGTTGCTGGTCTGATTCACTGCTATCACTATAAAAAAAAATGATGTCTGTTGCTGTTCTTTTCTGCACACGATCTCTGTCGCTGGTCTGTTCTATAGCTGTCACTGAAAACCATTTCTTTTGCTGCTCTTGTCTGCACCACTTCTGTTACTGGCTTGTTCAATTACTGTCGCTTAAAAACATGATGCTTGTTGCGGATGTATTCTTCAAAACCCTTTCATAATGTTTGTTGCTGCTTGTTTCTCAACACTATCTCAGTGGCTGGTCTGTTCCATTGCTGTAACTGAAATCCATGTGTTGCTGCTTATTTTCTGCACACTCTTTTTGTCACTGGTCCATTCTATTGCTGTCACTGGTAACCATGATGTCTATTGCTACTCCTTAGTCCACAACATTTAAGTAGCCGGTCTGTTCTATCGTTGTCACTGGAATCGATGATGTCTGTTGCTGGTCTTTTTTCCACACCATCTCAGTTGCTGGTCTGTAATCTGTCACTGAAATCCATAATATCTGTAGCTGGTCTTTTCTTCACACCATCTCGATCACTAGTCTGTTGCATTGCATTCACTGGAAATCATTATGTCTGCTGCAGGTTGTTTCTCCGCACCATCTCAGTGGCTTGTTTATTTAATTGCTATCACTGGTAATCATGTGTTGCTGCTAACTTTCTGCACACACTTTCTGTCACTGCTCATTCCATTGAGTTCATTGGTAACCATGACATCTATTGCTTCTCCTTTGTTTACACCATCTAGGTCGCCGGTCTGTTCCATGACTGTCACTGGAAATCATGCTGTCTATTGCTGCTCCTTTCAGCACCACTTCTGTCGCCGGTCTGTTCAATTGCTGTCCTTGTAAAACATGATGTCTGTTGCTGGTCTTTTCTAAACACACCATTATAGTCGCTGATCTGTTCCATTGCTCTAACTGGAATCCATGATGTCTGTTGCTGGTCTTTTCTCCACACGATCTCTGTCACTGGTCTGTTCCATTGCTGTCACTGGAATCCATGATGTCAGTTGCTGGTCTTTTCTTTACACAATTTGTATTATTCGTATATCATACGTATCTCTTATCTTATTTTCTTGTTTATTTTTCCTGGAAAATATAACAAAAATATAGATACAAATACTTACCTATCAACACCATATTACATAAAGGGTTACTTTAATCTGTTATTGTACCTGGTAGACGCTGTATCATTCAAGGTCCCATGTAGGCACAATCTCATTGTCTAATCAGTTACTTGCTGTAACACCTTATGTGGGTTTCCGCACTGTTTCAACGCAATCTCTATTGGAAATGTGTTCTATTGATGTTGGTGGTAACAATGGTTGTACTGCTGATGACTGCTGCTGCTGCTGCTTCCTTTTGCACCACTTAATTAGTTGGTCTGTTTCATTGATACTGTTAAAAGGCACAATATCTGTTGCTGTGTGTTTCTCCATATTATCAAAATCGATGGTCTATTCCATTGCTGTCACTAGGAACCATGATGTCTGTTGTTGATCTTTTCTCCACACCATCTCAGTTGCTGGTCTCTTTCATTGCTGTCACCATGCTTTTTTATCCACACAATTTGATTATTCGTTTATCTCTTATTTTTTTTTTATGTTTATTCTCTCTGGAAAATATCACCAAAATATAGATACAAATACTTACCTATCAACACCATACTACATAAATGGTTCTTTTTATCTGTAACTGTACTTGGTAGATGCTGTATCATTACGTAGGCATAATCGCAGTTGCTAATCAGAAACCTACATAATATATTACACCAAGTATGGTGTAACATATTATGTAGGTTTCTGCAGTTTCAAGACAATCCCTATCAGTTATCTGTTCAATAGTTGTTTATGGCTTTATTAATGGATATCTGTTTAATTCATAGTTAAACTATTGATGTCCGTTGTTGTGATTTTCTGCAAACTATCTGTACACAATTACTGCAATCGGTCTGTTACATTGCTATCACTGGAGACCATAATATCTGTTGCTACGCCTTTCTACACACCATCTCAGTCGCAGTTTGGTTCCATTGTTTACACGGGAAATCATGATGTCTGTTCGCTGGTCTGTTTCATTGCTGTCATTGGGAACCATGATGTCTATTGTGGTTCGTCTCACAAAAACATTATCATAGCTGAAAATACTGTTTTTTATTCAACACCATCTCAGTTGCTGATCTGTTCCATTGCTGTACCAAGAATACAGGATGTCTGTTGCTGGTCTTTTCTACACACAATCTCTGTCACAGGTATTCGTAATGTCTGTTGCTGGTCTTTTCTCGACACCATCTTAGTCGCTGGTCTGTTCCATCCCTGTCATTGGAAACCATATCTGTGGCTGCTCTTTTCTCCATACCATCTCAGTCGTAAGTCTGTTCTATTGCTGTCACTTGAAACCATGTTTGTTGCTGCTCGTTTGTCACACCGTCTCCGTTGTGTCTCTTCTATCGCTGTTACTGGTAACCATGTCCGTTGCTATCTTTCTTCACTAGCATCCAAGTCGCTGGGCTGTTCCATCGCTGTCACTTGAAACCATGCGGGTTGCTGCTTTCTTTCTTAACTCCATCTCAGTTGTTGGTCTGTTCCATAACTTTAACTGGAAACCATGTCCTTAGCTGAGTTTTCCTTCAAACTATTTTAGTTGTTGGTTTGTTCTATTGCTGTCATTTTAAACCATACCTGTTGCTGCTGTTTTCTTTATAATATCTCTGTCACTGATCTGTTCCATCACTGCCACTTGAAACCATGTCTGTTGCTGTCTTTCTCCCACACCATGTCAGTCACTCGAAACTGTGTGAGTTGCTGTCTTTCTTTCACACTATCTCAGTTGCAACTGGAAACTGTGTCTGTCCTGCTTTTTTCTTCCAAACCTTTTCAGTTGCTGGTCCTTTTCAACGCTGTCACTAAAAACCATGTCTGTTGCTATCTTTCTTCCACACCATCTCAGTCGCTGGTCTGTTCCATCCCTTCCATTGGACGTGTCTGTTCTGCTTTTTTCTTCCACACCTACACAGTCACTGGTCTTTTCCATCAACAAGTCTGTTGCAGTTCTTTTCTCAACACCACCTCAGTCACTGGTCTGTTCCATTGCTGTCACTCGAAACCATGTCAGTTGCTGTTTTTCTTCCATACCAGCTCAATTGCTCATCTGTTTCATTTTCTTCCTCATCAACTCATTGCTGATCTATACTACCGCTGTCACTGGAAACCATCTGTTGCTGTCTTTGTTCCCCACCATAACAGTCACTGGTCTGTCCTGCCGCTGTCACTGGAAACAATGTCAGTTGCTGTATTTCTTCCACACAATCTCAATGGCTGTCACTAGAAACCATGTCCTTTAGTGTTTTTCTTCCACATAATCTAAGTCTCTGGTCTGTTCCATCGTTGTCACTGTGAGTTGCTATCTTATTCAACGCAATATCAGTCGCTGGTATGTTCCATCGTTGCCAGTCTTTATTCCACAAAATCACTG
Source organism: Euprymna scolopes (assembly GCF_053919585.1). Taxonomy (NCBI): domain Eukaryota; kingdom Metazoa; phylum Mollusca; class Cephalopoda; order Sepiida; family Sepiolidae; genus Euprymna; species Euprymna scolopes. Next base: position 135,814,326 of record NC_136487.1, on the reverse strand, counting down.
TTCTGTTTCACCGCTGTCATTGGACACTGTCTGTTGCTGTCTTTTCTACTCTTTTCTTCTACACTTTTTCAGTCGCTAGTCCTTTCTATCACTGTCATTGGAAACAATGTTAGTGGCTGTCTTTCTTCCACACCATCTCAGGCGCTGGTCTGTTCCATCGCTGTCACTGTAAACCATGTCCGTACCTGTCTTCCTTCCACACCACATATAAGTCGCTGATCGGTTCTATCGCTGTCACTGGAAAGCGTATCTGTTGCTGTCTTTCTTTCAAACAATCCATCGCTGGTGTGTTCCATTTCTGTCGCTTGTTTGGAAATCATGTAAGTTGCTGTCTTTCTTCCATACCATCTTAGTCTCTGGTCTATTCTATCGCTGCTATTGGACACAGTGTCTGTTCTACTCTATTCTTACATGCCCTCTCAGTCACTCGTACTTTCCATCGCTGTCAGTGAAAACTATGTCTGTAAATGTCTTTTTCCACATCATCTCAGTCGCTGGTCTGGTCCACTGCTGTCACTGGAAGCCATCTCTTTTATGGTCTTTATTTCAGAACATCTCAGTTGCTGGTCTGTTCTGCCGCTGTCACTGGAAACCATGTCCGTTGTTGTCTTTCTTTCACACCATCTCAGTCGCTGGTCTGTTCCATCACTGTCACTGAAAACCATGTCTGTTGCTGTCTTTCTTCCACACAATCTTAGTAGCTGGTCATTGGATAGCCATGTCTGTTGCTATCTTTTTTAAACACTATGTTAGTTGCTGGTCTGTTCTGTTGCTGTCACCGGGAAAATGTCAGTTGCTGGCATGTTCCATTGCTGTTACTAGAAACCATGTCCTTTGCTGTCCTTCTTCCACACCATATTAGTCACTAGTCTGTTTCATCTCAGTCACAAGAAACCATGTCGGTTGCTGTCGTTCTTCCACACCATCTAAGTTGCTGGTCTGTTCTATTGCTGTCACTTGAGACCATGTCCGTTGCTGTCTTTCTATAACGCCATCTCAGACACTGGTCTGTTCCATCGTTGTCACTGAAAACCATGTCCTTTGCTTTCTTTCTTTCGCGCCATTTCAGTCGCTGGTCTGTTCCATCATTGTAACTGGAAACCATGTCTGGTCTGCTCTTATCTTCCAAACCACCTCATTCGTTCGTCATTTCTATCGCTGGGACTGAAAACCATCTTAATCGCTGGTTTGTTTCATCTGCTGTCACTAAAAACCATGTACGTTGCTGTTTTTTTCCACACCATCTCAGTCGCTGGTTTGTTTCACCTGCCACTGAAAACCATGTCGTTTGTTCTTTTGAAGTAAAATGGGGGGGAGGGTTCACCTCAAATACACAAACGGAATGCTCAAGAAAGATTATCGCTACAGTCCTCTGTCTCTACTCTCGTTGCCTTCTCTCCTGGCTGATCGGGAATAATCTCCCAGCACCAAGAAATGAACATCGCTTTATAGTTTCCATCTTCACGCACACACGAGATTATGCGAGAACGGACAAAATAAAAATGCTGGCCGCCATGTTTGTTCTTCCTTTTCTTCGCCTGAACTCACTCGCTGAGCACCCACGGTAAGACTTCTCTTTCTTGCTTCTAACCACATTCCTCCCTGATCTCAAGATCACATTTCATAGTCTCTCATCCACTGTGGCGGTCGCCTCTCTCTACTTGGCCTCTGAGGTGTCTCGTCCTCCTCCTGTGGCTGCACACTCCCCTCCACTGCTTCGCCCACAACTGGTCTGACGTCGAGAATGTGCCTCGGGACTCCTCCCACCACAATGTTGTTTCTGGTGTTCCTCCCAGTCACGCGAGGTCTACTCCATTGTGTGGTGCAGCGCGCCCCCGGTGGCTTCACCCATACCTTGTCCCCGAGTTTAATTGTCCCTGTGGCCTCTACTTCTCGGCTTGCCGGCTCCACCCTGGGATGTCTCCAGGAATATGCAAACATTGACAGTTGCGGGACCGTCTCTGGTACTTGTCCCAGTTTAGGCGACATGTTATACCAGAAGACGGCTTGCTCAGGTGAGGTGCCTCCTCTTTCCGCAACTGCTTTTATGGTGTGGTGGTTTCTCTCCACGATCCCGTTGCCACTAGGTCTGTAGGCAGCTCTGAAAAATTGTTGGATCTTCCATTTCTTCAGTACTTCTGTCACTGCTACTGACTTGAACGCAGTCCCGTTGTCGGTTAACAACTCTTCCATGGGGCCTCGCTCCAAAAACACCTCATCAAGGATTGCCACTATTTCATTGCCTGTTCCTCCACGTAGCTTCTTCCATAGGGCAAATCGCCCGGGTCCACAGTCAATCATGGTCAGGTAAAGTCCACCCCTGTAATGGGTGACATCGCATGCCAGTCTCTCCCAGGTCCCACTCATCTCCAATTGGCCAGCTTCATGCGTGCTTGGAGCAGGATCAATCGACTGACATCTGTCGCATGTCCTGACCACTTGCCTCACTTGCTCCTTGGTGATCCTCGGGTCGACTTTTTTCACTAAGTACCAAGTCCTCTCTACCCCCATATGGTGCAAATTGTGTAGTTCTCGCACGCCCACATCATCTAGATCCGATGCAGCAACAACATCTTTCTTTGGCAACAGCCAACTCTTCTTCACTCTCATGAGAGCATCTGCTCGGTTCTTTTCAGAAGCCACCATGTCTACGCGAAGCTTCAAACAAAACTCTTGCATCAGCTCAGCCAGCACCCCAAGCCTGCGCTTCACTAACATCTCCGCAGCCCCTTTCATTTTTATCCTTTTTTCGCTTGAAATGAGAGACTTTAGCCAAGCAAACACCATGGCAGAGTCTGTTTTGATGCAGATGTCACGTAGTCCCCATTTCAAGGCCAGATTGACTCCTTTTATTGTCGCGTCTAATTCCGCCACATTGATGTGGCTGACGTCATTCTTTTTCCTCAACCAGGCTGCATCTTCTGCAACTACTCCTCCAATTTCCAAAACGACCCCTGTTGCAATGCTGCTTGCATCGCACCACACGACTCCATCCAATGTTCGCCGTATGTTCCAGGTTCCCCGGACTGGGTCTTGCCATTCTGCTTCTTTCAGGAGCTCTTCCATCATGGCGACCGTTCTTTCTCCCACCTTATCATTCCATCCTCGTCCTTCGGCGTGTCTCTTTATGTAGCTGCATGCTGGTCTAAGCCAGCTAGCAACGGGGTAATGTCCAATCAACTTTCCGCATATGGAAAAAAGTTCACGTCTGTTGAACTCCTGCTTCAGTTGTGGGATCTTGTTTCCCCTGCGAAACTCTAGGCCACCTGACACACCTCGTTTCAGTTTTAGGCCCAAAGCAGCCCCTCCGTCTAATTTTTCCGGCTCTTTGGCGACCAACCTGAACCTCTTCAAATGAGCCACCACCTCCTTGGAAGTTACCACAGTCTCATTCACCAGAATGTCGTCTATGTATGAGCTCACTCACATCCAGCGTCTCCACTCCTGGTACCTGCTGCAACCTTTTCGATATCTCTTCCGGGAACCCGGTAACAAAAGTCATCTTGACTACGTGACTCGTGGCATGTCCCCTGATGCCCGACAACTCAACCAATCGCCTTATCTCATTCGCGTAGACATCAACAGATTCACCAGTCCACCTCTTCTCTTTCAACTTATTACAGGCCTCGAAAGGTCCCTCTGCAAAAGCTTCGATCAGTCGACCCTTGATGGTGTCTGCATCACCCTGTTCCCGCTCGCTGAGCTCCAAATAGAGGGCCAGTGCGTCCCCTTCTAGAAACAGTGGTATTACTGCGGCCACATCATCCAGCTTCTTAATCCTTGCTACAAGCTCCACTTTTTTAAGCCACGCCACCACATCACCATCGCCATTAAAAGGCTTAATCATGTTGCTTAAGCCTGCATTGGCCATCGCCGAAATAGCTTGAAGTAAAATGGGGGGGAGGGGGGAGGGTTCACCTCAAATACACAAACGGAATGTTCAAGAAAGATTATCGCTACAGTCCTCTGTCTCTACTCTCGTTGCCTTCTCTCCTGGCTGATCGGGAATAATCTCCCAGCACCGAGAAATGAACATCGTTTTATAGTTTCCATCTTCATGCACACACGAGATTATGCGAGAACGGACAAAATAAAAATGCTGACCGCCATGTTTGTTCTTCCTTTTCTTTGCCTGAACTCACTCGCTGAGCACCCACAGTAAGACTTCTCTTTCTTGCTTCTAACCACATCTTTCTTTTACACAATTCCAGTTGCTCGTACGTTTAATCCCTGTCACTGGAAACCATGTCTGTTGCTGTCTTTCTTTCAAACAGTCCCTGATCTTTTTCACCTCTGTTACTGGAAACAATGTCCGTCACTATCTTTCTTCCACACAATCTCAGTCACTTGTCCTTTCCATCGCTGTCACCGAAAACCATGTCTGTTGCTGTCTTTCTCCAACACCATTAGTCGCTGATCTTTTCCATGTGTATTGCTGTCTTTCTCCCGCATCATCTTAGTCACTGGTCTATTCCATCGCTATCACTGGGATTATTTTCGTAGATGTCTTTCTCCCAAACCATCTCAGTTGCTGCTCTGTTAAATCGCTGTCACTGGAAACCATGCCAGTTGTTTTCTTTCTTCCACACCATTACACTTGCTGCTCTGCTCCATAGCTGTATCTGTTGACCATGTCTGTTGCTGTCTTTCTTCCACACTATTTCAGTCGTTGGTCTGCTTCATCGCTGTAACCGGAAATAATGTTCATTGCTGTCTTCCTGCCACAGCATCTTAGGTGCTGGTCTGTTTCATCACTGTCACTAGAAACCATGTTCGCTGCTGTCTTCCTTCCACACAATTTCAGTTGCTCATCTGTTCCCTCGCTATAACTGGAAACCATGTCCATTGCTGTCTTTCTCCCACACCATCTCAGTTGCTGGTCTGTCCTATCAGTGTAACTGGTAACCATGTCTGTTGTTGTCTTTCTTCCACATCTTAGTCGCTGGTCTCTTTCATCGCTGTAACTGGAAACCATGTTTGTTGCAGTCTCTGTTCCACAACATCTTAGTCGCTGGTCTGTTTCATCGCTGTAACTGGAAACCATGTCCGTTGCAGTCTCTGTTCCACAACATCTTAGTCGCTGGTCTGTTCCCTCGCTATCACTGGAAACCCTGACTCATCCGAGAAAAAAACAAACGTCACGACAGTCCCCCAAACACACCATTACACTTTAAGGGTGTGAGTGAAGGATTGTGGCAACGTTTGGTTTTTATTTCGGGGACAGTTTTAGAATAAAATAAAATACAGTGCCATGCTATAATATCCTTATCTTTGTTATTTTATAATTTTCCCCGCGCGAGCGTAAAAAAGTTTTGTCTCTTCTAAGGTCTGGTGATTATTTCCTACAAATTAATTTTCATGCATTTCATGCGCAGGCTTCATGCAGAAGAAAAAATATAATATACAAACACATACAAAATATATACATACAAAATGGTTATATATATATATATATATATATATATATATATATATATATATATATATATATTATACCATAGATGATATATAATATGATAATATAATATGTAAGTATGTAATGTTTATAGTTAACGCCAGACCTTTGGAAAGATACATTTTTTGGCGGCCATGACAACTTTGACTGTGGTGTTTAATTTTTATATTTAGTCAGAGTCTGTCAGCAATTCCTCGCAGTACATTACCAATGTCTGCAAGTATTTTTTGTTTTTGGCTGTTATGTGTATGTGTGTGTATCTTTCGTTCTCTCAGCAGTAGAAATTCGTTTATGGGTTGTTTTTTTTGTTTTTTTCCTCATCGTCATTTCTTTGCCTGTGTCGTCGCTGTCGATTATTATTATGTTTAACAGTGTTGGACTTGTGTCTGGCGTTTCTATTATTGGGGGTGCCGATGGCAAATTCGTTGGTGTCATGCATGCCTCTAGGTCGCTGTATGTGAATGGAAGTGTCTGACTGTCAGTGTCGTCGTCCTCCGGCGGACAATTTACTGCTGAGCCGTGCGTCTTACATACCTGTGCAGGTTGCGTCTCATCCATCTCACACCGCATGTTAATTCGTCTAGTAGGTTTCTTCTGATTGTTTTGGAGCAAGCTTTTTTTGGAGGACTGTGTTGATCTTCCTCGTGTCACGTGTATCGTGTGGATTTTTTTGGTTGTGTCGTCGTTTGTGCTGCTGTTGGCACGTATGTATCTGATTGGTATGCCTGGATGTGTTTACGCCAAATCGTCAGCCACATAAGTGGGTTTAGTTCCTCCATTGCGTGTCTTGTTCTGTAGAGGAAAATTCTGTTTTCCATTGCCTGTCTTTCATTAGCTACATCTCGCCAAGGGTCGTCGTTACTTGTCGATAGACAGGGCGTCCTTTTAAGGATTCTCTCGCTCTGATGTTTCACGTTAACGTATGTGTCACTGCCCTTAAGGATACACTTGGTCTCCTCCACGTTTTGCGGCATAAACCACATTTCCTCCGTGAAAATGAGGCTTTTGTCAATGCAGCTGCCAAACGTGAAGTTGTCGCTTGCTTGGCAATGCATTCGGCCGGCGTTCATCAAACCGTTTCGTACACTTCAAAAGATTTTCCCAAATTTGATGGACTGGTGATGTGCAATGCGTTGTTTTGGGGACGAATTTTGTGACACACCTCGAAAGTTGCTGTTGCAAAATCGTCTGCATCTATATGGTGGAAGTTTAACCCTTCATCAAATATGTCCAAGGAATGTTGGACGGACCAGCACTGATGAGTCATGGTACTGAATAGTTCTCTCTTTTCGCGTACCTGCTCGTGGATTGGTGTCTTTCTTCCACACCATTTAAGTCTCTGGTCTGTTTCATCGCTGTTACTGAAAACCATGTCTGTCGCTGTCTTTCTTCCACACAATCTCAGTAGCTGGTTTGTCCAATTGCTATCGTTGGAAACCATGTTTGTTGCTATCTTTTGTCCACACTATTGCAGTTGCTTGTCTGTTTCCTCACTATCACTGGAAACCATGTCCGTTACTGTCTTTCTTCCATACTATCTCAGACGCTGGTCTATTCCATCGCTGTAACTGAAAACCATATCCGTTGATGTCTTTCTTCCACACCATCTCAATCGCTGGTCTGTTCCATCGCTGTCCCTGGAATCAATTTCCGGTGCTGTCTTCCTTCCACACCATTTAACTCGCTGGTCGGATCCCTCTATAACTGGAAACCATGTCTGCTTGCGGTCTTTCTTCTACACCATATCAATCGATGGTCTGTTTCATCACTGTCAATGGAACACATGTGCGTTGCTTTCTTTCTTCCACACCATCTAAGTTGCTGGTCTGTTTCATCGCTCATAAGGAAACCTTTATCATCACTTTAACAAGAAACAATGTCTGTTGCTGTCTTTCTTCCACACCATCTCAGTCGCTGGTCTGTTCACTCACTGTCACTGAAAATCATATCTGTTGTGGTCTTTTTTTCGCACTTACTTGTTCGCTGGTCTGTCCCCTCGCTCTAACTGGTAACCTTGTCTGTTGATGTTTTTCGTTCACAACATCTAAGTTACTGGTCTCCTCCATCGCTTCCACTGGAAACCATGTCCAATACTGTATCTCTTCAACACAATCTTAGTAACTGGTCTTTTTCATCGCTGTCACTGGAAACCATGTCTGTTGCTGTCTTTTTTTACACCATCTCAGTCACTGGTCTGTTCCATCACTGTCACTGGTAACCATGTCTATTGCTGTCATTCTTCCACACAATCTAAGTTGCTGGTCTGTTCCATCGCTATCACTGGTAAACTTGTCGGTTGCTGTCTTCATTCCACACCATTATTGCCACTCGCCTGCTTCATCGCTGTCACTGGTAATCATGTCTGTTGCTGTCTTTCTTCCAAACTATCTCAGTGTTTGGTCTGGTCGATCGCTGTCACAGAAAACCATAACCGTTGCTGTCTTTCTTCCACACCATCTTAGTCACTGGTCTGTTCAATCACTCTCACTGGAAACCATGTCTGTTGCTGTCTTTCTTCCACACCGTCTAAGTCACTGGTCTGTTCATCACATTCACTGGTAACCTTGTCTGTTGCTGTCTTTCTTCTACACCACCTCAGTCGGTGGTCTGCTTCATCACTGCCACTGAACACCATGTCTGTTGCCGTCTTTCTTCCAAACCATCTAAGTCGCTGGTCTATTACATCGCTTTAACTGGACACTATGTTCGTTGCTGTCTTTCTTCCACACCATCTCAGTTGCTGGTGAGTTGCAGCGCTCTCACTGGTAACCTTGTCTGTTGCTGTCTTTCTTCCACACACACCATCTCAGTCGCTGGCCTGTTCCATCACTTTTACTGGTAATCATGTCTGTTGCTGTCTTTCTTCCAAAAAAAAAAGTTGCTGGTCTGTTCCATTGCTATCACTGGTAAACTTGTCTGTTGCTGTCTTTCTTCCACACCATTATTGTCACTGGTCTGCTTCATCGCTGTCACTGAAAACCATAACAGTTGCTGTCTTTCTTCTACACAATCTCAGTCGCTGGTCTATTGTAGTACTTACCAAGAAAACAAACGCCCACGTGTTTGTGCCTTATGTAGGCATGCGCGACAACAAAACTTCTATAAGAGGAAGTCTCGAAGTTGTCAGGAATCTCCGGGCGCATGCGCAAGAGGAGGGATTAAGAGAGTGGTATAAAAGGCAGGTCGAGTGAGAACGTTGTTGTTGTTGTCATGTGACGTTACAGTGACGCGTGCGTTAGCAGTTGATTAAAAAGTTGTTTTTTTTGTGTGTCAAGTCGCACACCTCGGTGAAGGTGAAGGTCATATAAGTCGTGCACCTCAGTGAAGGTGAAGGTCATATCTATTCCATCACTATCACTGGAGACCATGTCTGTTGCTGTCTTTCTTCCACACTATCTCAGTGGCTGGTCTGGTCCATCATTGTCACTGGACAGTATGTTTGTTGTTGTCTTTCTTCCACACTATCTCAGTGGCTGGTCTGTTTCATCGCTGTCACTGGACAGCATGTATGTTGCTGTCTTTCTTCCATACCGTCTTAGTCGCTGGTCTGTTCCATCACATTCACTGATAACCTTGTCCGTTGATCTCTTTCTTCTACACCATCTCATTTACTGGTCTGCTTCATCACTGTCACTGAAAATTATGTCTGTTGTTGTCTTTCTTCTACACCACCTCAGTCGGTGGTCTGCTTCATCGCTGTCACTGGAAAACATGTCTTTTGCTGTCTTTCTTCCAAACCATCTCAGTCGCTGGTCTGTTCCACAGCTGTGACTGGTAACCATGTCTGTTGTTGTCTTTCTTCCAGACCATCTCAGTCGCTGGTCTGTTCCATCGCCGTCACTGGAAACTATAACTGTTGCTGTCTTTCTTCCACACCGTCTTAGTCGCTGGTCTGTTCAATCACTCTCACTGGTAATCTTGTCGGTTGCTGTCTTTCTTCCACACTATCTAAGTCGCTGGTCTGTTCCATCGCTGTCACTGAAAATCATGTCTGTTGCTGTCTTCCTTCCAGATCATCTCAGTCGCTGGTCTGTTCCATCGCTGTCACTGGTAACCATATCTGTTGCGGCCTTTCTTCCACACCATCTCAGTCGCTGGTCTGTTCCATCACTGTCACTGGTAACAATGTCCGTTCCTGTCTTTCTTCCACACCACCTCAGTTACTGGTCTTCTTCATCGCTGTGGACTGCAAAACAATGTCTGTTTCTGTCTTTCTTCCACACCATCTGTCGCTGGTCTGTTCAACCGCTCTCACTGAAAACCATGCTGTCTTTCTTCAACACCATCTAAGTCGCTGGTCTGTTTCATCGCTGTCACTGAAAACCATGTATGTTGTTGTCTTTCTTCCCCACCATCTAAGTCGCTGGTCTGTTCCATCGGTGTCACTGAAAACCATGTCTGTTGTTGTCTTCCTTCCACACTATCTAAGTCGCTGGTCAGTTCCATCGCTGTCACTGAAAACCATGTCTGTTGTTGTCTTTCTTCCACACTATCTAAGTCGCTGATCTGTTCCATCGCTGTCACTGAAAACCATGTCGTTTTTGGCTTTCTTCCACACTTCTTAGTCGCAGTTTTGTTCCATCACTCTCGATGGTAACCTTGTCAATTGCGGTCTTTCTTCTATACCATCTCAGTCGCTGGTCTGTTCAATCGCTGTCACTGGAAACCATATCTGTTGCGGTCTGTCTTCCACAGTGTCATAGTCGCTGGTCTGTTACATCACTCTCATTGGTAACCTTGTCCGTTGCTGTCTTTCTTCCATACCATCTCAGTTACTGGTCTTCTTCATCGCTGTCACTGAAAACCATGTCTCTTGCCGGCTTTCTTCTACACCATCTAAGTCGCTTGTCTGTTCCATCATTGTAACTGGAAACCATATCTGTTACTGTCTTTCTCCGGCACCATCTCAGTCGCTGGTCTATTTCATCGCTGTCGATGGACACCATGTCTCTTGCTGTCTTTCTTCCACACCATCTCCGTCGCTGGTCTGTCTGATCGGTGTCACTGAAATTAATGTCTGTTGTTGTCTTTCTCCCACACCATCTAAGTCGCTGGTCTGTTTCATTGCTGTCACTGAAAACCATGTCTGTTGTTGTCTTTCTTCCACACAATCTCAGTCACTGGTCTGCTCCATTGCTGTCATTGGTAACCATGTCCGTTGCTGTCTTTCTTCCACACCATTTAAGTCGCTGGTCTATTCCACCCCATCACTGAAAACCATGTCCGTTTTTGTCTTTCTTCCACACCGTCTTAGTCGCAGTTCTGTTCCAATACTCTCATCGGTAACCTTGGCCGTTGCTGTCTTTCTTCCACACCATCTCAGTTACTGGTCTTCTTCATCGCTGTCACTGGAAACCATGTCTGTTGTTGTCTTTCTTCCACACCATCTCAGTAGCTGGTCTGTTCCATTGCTGGTACTGGAAACCATGTCTGTTGCTGTCTTTCTTCCATACCATCTTAGTCCCTGCCTGTTTCATCGCTGTCACTGGTAACCATGTCTGTTACTGTCTTTCTTTCATACCATCTATGTCGCTGGTCTTATCCATCGCTGTCACTGGAAACCATGTTTGTTGCTATCTTTCTCCAACACAATCTCAGGCGCTGGTCCGTTTAATCACTCTGCCTGGTAACCTTATCTGTTCTGTCTTTCTTTCATACCATCTCAGTTACTGGTCTGTTACATTGCAGTCACTGGACACCATGTCTGTAATTATCTTTCTTTCATACCATCTTAGTTGCTGCTCTGTTCCATTGCTGTCACTGAAACCATGTCGTTATTGTCCTTCTTCCGCACCATCTTAGTCGCCGCTCTGTTCCATCGCTGTCACTGGTAACCATGTCTGTTGCTGTCTTTCTTCAATACCATATCAGTCGCTGGTCTATTACATCACTGTCACTTGGCCCCATATTTGTTGCTGTCTTTCTGCCACACCATCTCAGTCGCTGGTCTGTTCCATTGCTGTCCTTCTTCCATACGATCTCAGTCACTGGTCTGTTCAATCGCTTACACTGGTAACCATGTCTGTCGCTGTCTTTCTTCCATACAATCTCTGTCGCTGGTCTGTTACATTGCTGTCACTGGAAACCATGTCTGTTGCTGTCTTTCTTTCACACAATCAAAGTCGCTGCTCTGTTCCATTGCTGTCACTGAATCCATGTCTGTTATTGTCTTTCTTCCACACCATATAAGTCGCTGCTCTGTTCCATTGCTGTCACTGAAACCATGTCTGTTTCTGTCTTTGTTCCACACCATCTCAGTTGCTGCTCTGTTCCATTGCTGTCACTCGTAACCATGTCTGTTGCTGTCTTTCTTTCATACCATCTAAGTCGCTGCTCTGTTCCATTGCTGTCACTGAAACCATGTCAGTTACCGTCTTTCTTTCTACAATCTTAGTCGCTGCTCTGTTCCATTGCTGTCACTGACACTATGTCTGTTGCTGTCTTTCATCCATACCATCTCAGTCGCTACTCTGTTCCATTGCTGTCACTGACAACCATGTCTGTTGCTGTCTTTCATCCATACCATCTCAGTCGCTGGTCTCTTCCATCGCTTGTCACTGGAAATCATGTCTGTTGCAGTCTTTCTTCCACATCATCTCAGTTGCTGGTCTGTTACGTTGTTGTCACTGAAAACCATGTCTGTTGCTGTCTTTCTTCCCAACCATCTCATTCGCTGGTCTTTCCATTGCTGTCACTGAAAAGTATGTCTGTTATTGTCTTTCTTTCATACCATCTCAGTTGCTACTCTGTTCAATTGCTGTCACTGGAAACCATGTCTGTTTCTTTCTTTCTTCAACACCATCTCAGTCGCTGATCTGTTCCATTGTTGTCACTGAAAACCATGTCTGTTGTTGTCTTTCTTCCATACCATCTCAGTCGCTGCTCTGTTCCACTGCTGTCACTGGAAACCATGGCTGTTGTTGTCTTTCTTCCTGTTCCATCGCTGTCACTGGTAACCATGTCTGTTGCTGTCTTTCTTTCATACCATCTAAGTCGCTGGTCTTATCCATCGCTGTCACTGGTAACCATGTCTGTTGCTATCGTTCTCCGACACAATCTCAGTCGCTGGTCCGTTTAATCACTCTGCCTGGTAACCTTATCTGTTCTGTCTTTCTTTCATACTATTTCAGTTACTGGTTTGTTACATTGCAGTCACTGAAACCATGTCTGTTATTGTCTTTCTTTCATACCCTCTTAGTTGCTGCTCTGTTCCATTGCTATCACTGAAAGCAATGTCTGTAGCTGTTTTACTCCCATACCATCTCAGTCGCTGGTCTGTAAAATCGCTGTCACTGGTAACCATGTCTGTGGCTGTCTTTCTTCCACCCCACCTCAGTCGCTGGTCTGTTCCATTGCTGGTACTGAAAACCATGTCTGTTGTTGGCTTTCTTCCATACCATCTCAGTTGCTCCTCTATACCATCGCTGTCACTGAGACCATGTCTGTTATTGTCTTTCTTCCATACCATTTTAGTCGCTGGTTTGTTCCATTGCTCTCACTGGAAACCATGTCTGTTTCTGTCTTTTTCACACCATCTATGTTGCTGTCTTTTTTCCACACCCTCTGAGTCGCTTGTTTGTTTCATCACTCTCACTGGTAAACTTATCTGTTCAGTCTTTCTTCCATACCATCTCAGTTACTGGGCTTCTTCCTCGCTGTAACTTGAAACCATGTCTGTTGTTGTCTTTCTTCCATACCATCTCAGTTGCTAGTCGGTTCATCGCTGTCACTGAAAACCATGTCTGTTGTTGTCTTTCTTTCACACTATCTTAGTCGCTGGTCTGTTCCATTGCTGTCACTGGAAACATGTCTGTTGCTGTCTTTCTTTCACACCATCACAGTTGCTGCTCTGTTACATTGCTGTAACTGCAAACCATGTCTTTTGCTGCCTTTATTTCACACCATCTAAGTTGCTTCTCTGTCGCATTGCTGTCACTGGAAACCATGTCCGTTATTGTCTTTCTTCCATACCATCTCTGTCGCTGCTCTATTCCATTGCTGTCATTGGAAAGCATGTCTGTTGTTGTCTTTCTTCCATACCATCTTAGTCGCTGGTCTCTTCCATCGCTGTCACTGAAAACCATGTCTGTTGTTGTCTTTCTTTCAAACTATCTTAGTCGCTGGTTTGTTCAATTGCTGTCACAGGAAACATGTCTATTGTTGTCTTTCTTACACACCATCTCAGTTGCTGCTCTGTTACATTGATGTAACTGGAAACCACGTCTTTCGCTGTCTTTATTCCACACCATCACAGTTGCTGCCCTGTTTCATTGCTGTCACTGGAAACCATGTCCGTTAATGTCTTTCTTTCACACCATCAAATTAGCTGCTCTGTTCCATGTCTGTCACGGGAAACCATGTCTGTTGCTGTCTTTCTTCCATACCATCTCAGTCGCTGCTCTGTTCCATTGCTGTCACAGGAAACCATGTCTGTTTCTGTCTCTTTCACACCATCCAAGTCGCTGGTCTGTACCATTGCTGTCACTGAAACCATTTCTGTTTCTTTCTTTCTTTTACACTGTCTAAGTCGCTGCTTTGTTCCATCGCTGTCACTGAAACCATGTCTGTTACGTTCTTTCTTCCACACCATCTCAGTCGCTGGTCTGTTAAATCGCTGTCACTGGAAACCACGTCTGTTGCTGTCTTTCTTCCACACCATCTAATTCGCTGCTCTGTTACATTGCTGTAACTGGAAACCATGTCTGTTGTATTTTTTCCCCCCATACCATCTAAGTCACTGCTCTGTTCCATTGCTGTCACTGGAAACCATCTCTGTTGCTGTCTTTCTGTCACACCATCTTAGTCGCTGTTCTGTTCCATTGCCGTCACTGGAAACCATGTCTGTTGCTGTCTTTCTCTCACACCATCTTAGTCACTGCTCTGTTCCATTGCTGTCACTGGTAACCATTTATGTTACTGTCTTTCTGCCATACCATCTTCGTCGCTGCTTTGTTCCATTGCTGCCACTGGAAAAAATGTCTGTTATTGTCTTTCTTCCACAACATCTGAGTCGCTGCTCTGTTCCATTGCTGTCACTGGAAACCATGTCTGTTGCAGTCTTTCACCCATACCATCTTAGTCGCGGCTCTGTTCCATTGCTGTCACTGGAAACCATGTCTGTTGTTGTCTTTCTGCCATACCATCTTCGTCGCTGTTCTATTCAATTGCTGTCACTGGACACCATGTCTTTTGCTGTCTTTCTTTCACACCATCTAAGTCGCTGCTCTCCACCATCGCTGTCACTGGAAACCATGTCTTTTGCTGTCTTTCTCCCATACCATCTCAGTCGCTGCTCTGTTCCATTGCTGTCATTGGAAACCATGTCTGTTGCTGTCTTTCTTGCAAACTATCTCAGTCGCTGCTCTGTTACATTGCTGTCACTGGAAACCATGTCTGTTGCTGTCTTTCTTGCACAACATCTAAGTCGCTGGTGTATTTCATCGCTGTCAGTTCCTGTCTTTCTTCAATACCATCTCAGTCGCTGGTCTGTTCCATCGATCTAATTAGTAACCATGTCTGTTGCTGTCTTTCTTACACACCATCTCAGTCGCTTGTCTATTTCATCGCTGTAACTAGAAACCATGTCTGTTGCTGCCTTCTTCTACACCATCTCAGTCGCCGCTCCGTTTCATCACTGTCACTGGTGACCATGTCAGTTCCTGTCTTTCTTCTATACAATCTCAGTCGCTGGTCTCTTTCATCGCTGTCACTGAAAACACAGTCTGTAGTAGTCTTTCTTCCACACCATCTCAGGCACTAGTCTGTTCCATCGATCTAACTGGTAACCATGTCTTTTGCTGTTTTTCTTCCATACCATCTAAGTCACTTCTTTCTTCCTTTGCTGTCACTGGCACCCATGTCTATTGTAGTCTTTCTTCCACACAATCTGAGTTGCTGCTCCGTTCCATCACGCTGACTGGAAACCATGTGTGTTGCTGTCTTTCTTCCATACCATATCAGTCGCTGCTCTGTTTCATCGCTGTCACTGGAAAGCATCTCTCTTGCTGTCTTTCTTCCACACCATCTAAGTCGCTGCTCTGTTCCATTGCTGTCACTGGAAACCATGTCTGTTGCTGTCTTTCTTTCACACCATCTTAGTCGCTGCTCAGTTCCATTGCTGTCAATGGAAACCATGTTCGTTGCTGTCTTTCTTTCACAACATCTCAGTCCCTGCTCTGTTCCATCGCTTTCACTGGTAACCATGTATGTTACTGTCTTTCTTCCATACCATCTTAGTCGCTGCTCTATTCCATTCCTGTCAATGGAAACCATCTCTGTAGCAGTCGTTCTCCCATACCACCTAAGTCGCTGCTCTGTTCGATCACGGTCACTGGAAACCATGTCTGTTGTTGTCTTTTTTACATACCATCTCAGTCGCTGCTCTCTTCCATTGCTGTCACTGGAATCCATGTCTGTTGTTGTCTTTCTTCAATACGATCTCAGTCGCTGCTCTGTTACATTGCTGTCACTGGAAACCATGTCTGTTGCTGCCTTTCTTTCACACCATCTAAGTTGCTGCTCTGTTCCATTGCTGTCACTGAAAACCATGTCTGTTGCTGTCTTTCTTCCACATCATCTCAGTCGGTGCTCTGTTCAATTGCTGTAACTGGAAACCATGTCTGTTGCTGTCTTTCTTTAACACCATCTTAGTCGCTGCGCTTTTCGATAGCTATCACTGGAAACATATCTGTTGCTGTCTTTCTTTCACAACATCTTAGAAGCTGGTCTGTTACATTACAGTCACTGGTAACCATGTCTGTTGTTGTCTTTCTTACATACCATCTAAGTCGCTGCTCTGTTCCATCGCTGTCACTGGAAACCATGTCTTTTGTTGTCTTTCTTCTCTACCATCTTAGTCGCTGCTCTGTTCCATTGCTGTCATTGGAAACCATGTCTGTTGTTGACTTTCTTACATACCATCTAAGTAACTTCTCTGTTCCATTGCTGTGACTGGAAACCATGTTTGTTATTGTCTTTCTTTCACACCATCTAAGTCGCTGCTCTCCTCAATCATTGTCACTGGAAACCATGTCTGTTGCTGTCTTTCTTTCACACCATCTTAGTCGCTGCTCTGTTCCATTGCTGTCACTGGAAACCATGTCAGTTGTTTTCTTTCTTTCATACCATCTCAGTCGCTGCTCTGTTCCATTGCTGTCACCTGAAAACCATGTCTGTTGTTGACTTTCTTACATACCATCTAAGTCACTGCTCTGTTCTATTGCTGTCACTGGAAACCATGTCTGTTGTTGTCTTTCTTTCACACCATCTAAGTCGCGGCGCTCCTCCATCGCTGTCACTGGAAACCATGTCTGTTGCTGTCTTTCTTTCAAATCATCTAAGTCGCTACTCTGTTCCATTGCTGTCACTGGAAACCATGTCTGTTGTTCTCTTTCTTTCACACACTCTTATTCACTGCTCTGTTAGATTGCTGTCACTGGAAACCATGTCTTTTGCTGGCTTTCTTTCACACCATCTAAGTCGCTGCTCTGTTCCATTGCTCTCACTGGAAACCATGTCTGTTGCTGTTTTTCTTTCACACCATCTTAGTCGCTGCTCTGTTCCATTGCTGTCACTGGAAACCATGTCTGTTGTTGTCTTTCTGTAACACCATCTAACTAAGTCGCTGCTCTCCTCCATCATTTTCACTGGAAACCATGTCTGTTGTTGTCTTTCTTTCACACCATCTAAGTTGCTGCTCTGTTCTATTGCTGTCATTGGAAACCATGTCTGTTGCTGTCTTTCTTCCATACCATCTCAGTCACTGCTCTGTTCCATTGCTGTCACTGGAAACCATGTCTGTTGTTGTCTTTCTTTCACACCATCTTAGTCGCTGCTCTGTTACATTGCTGTCACTGGAAACCATGTCTGTTACTGTCTTTCTTTCACACCATCTTAGTCGCTGCTCTGTTCCATTGCTGTCACTGGAAACCATGTCTGTTGTTGTCTTTCTGTCACACCATCTAAGTCGCTGCTCTCCTCCATCATTGTCACTGGAAACCATGTCTGTTGTTGTCTTTCTTTCATACCATCTAAGTCGCTGCTCTGTTCCATTGCTGTCATTGGAAACCATGTCTGTTGCTGTCTTTCTTCCATACCATCTCAGTGGCTGCTCTGTTCCATTGTTGTCACTGAAAACCATGTCTGTTGTTGTCTTTCTTTCACACAATCTAAGTCGCTGGTCTCCTCCATAGCTGTCACTGGAAACCATGTCTGTTGCTGTCTTTCTCCCATACCATCTCAGTCGCTACTCTGTTTCATTGCTGTCACTGGAAACCATGTATTTTGTTGTCTTTCTGTTACCCCATCTAAGTCGCTGCTCTCCTCCATTATTGTCACTGGAAACCATGTCTGTTGTTGTCTGTCTTTCATACCATCTAAGTCGCTGGTCTGTTTCATTGCTGTCACTGGAAACCATGTCTGTTGCTGATTTTCTTCCAAACCATCTAAGTTGCTGCTCTGTTCCATTACTGTCATTGGAATCCATGCCTGTTGCTGTCTTTCTTTCACACCATCTTAGTCGCTGCTCTGTTACATTGCTGTCACTGGAAACCATGTCTGTTGCTGTCTTTCTTTCACACCATCTTAGTCGCCGCTCTGTTCCAATGCTGTCACTGGAAACCATGTCTGTTGTTGTCTTTCTGTCACACAATCTAAGTCGCTGCTCTCCTCCATCATTGTCACTGGAAATCATGTCCGTTGTTGTCTTTCTTTCATACCATCTAAGTCGCTGCTTGGTTCCATTGTTGTCATTGGAAACCATGTCTGTTGCTTTCTTTCTTCCATACCATCTCAGTCGCTGCTCTGTTAGATTGCTGTCACTGGAAACCATGTCTGTTGTTGTCTTTCTTTCACACACTCTTAGTCGCTGCTCTGTTAGATTGCTGTCACTGGAAACCATGTCTGTTGCTGGCTTTCTTCCACACCATCTAAGTTGCTCCTCTGTTCCATTGCTGTCACTGGAAACCATGTCTGTTGCTGTCTTTCTTTCACACCATCTAGTCGCTGCTCTGTTACATTGCTGTCACTGGAAACCACGTCTGTTGTTGTCTTTCTGTCACACCATCTAAGTTGCTGCTCTCCTCCATCATTGTCACTGGAAACCATGTCTGTTGTTGTCTTTCTTTCATACCATCTAAGTCGCTGCTCTGTTCCATTGCTGTCATTGGAAACCATGTTTGTTGTTGTCTTTCTTCCATACCATCTCAGTCGCTGCTCTGTTCCATTGCTGTCACTGGAAACCATGTCTGTTGCTGTCTTTCTTTCACACAATCTAAGTCGCAGCTCTGTTAAATTGCTGTCACTGGAAACATGTCTGTTGTTGTCTTTTTTTCACACCATCTTAGTCGCTGCTCTGTTCCATTGCTGTCACTGGAAACAATGTCTGTTGCTGGCTTTCTTTCACACCATCTAAGTCGCTGCTGTGTTCCATCGCTGTCACTAGAAACCATGTCTGTGGTTGTCTTTCTTTCACACCATCTTAGTCGCTGCTTTTTTCCATTGCTGTCACTGGAAACCATGTCTGTTGCTGTCTTTCTTTCACACCATCTTAGTCGCTGCTTTGTTCCATTGATGTCACTGGAATCCATGTCTGTTTCTGTCTTTCTTACACACCATCTAAGTTGCTGCTCTGTTACATTGCTTTTACTGGCAACCATGTCTGTTGCTGTCTTTCTTTCACACCATCAAAGTTGCTGCTCTGTTCAATTGCTGTCACTGGAAACATGTCTGTTGCTCTATTTCTGTCACACCGTCTTAGTCGCTGCTCTGTTCCATTGCTATCACTGAAAACCATGTCCGTTGCTGTCTCTCTTTCACACCATCTCAATCGCTGCTCTGTTCCATTGCTGTCACTGGAAATCATGTCTGTTGTCATCTTTCTTCCATACCATCTAAGTTGCTGCTCTGTTCCATTGATGTCATTGGAAACCATGTCTGTTGCTGTCTTTCTTCCATACCATCTCAGTCGCTGCTCTGTTCTATTGCTGTCACCGGAAACCATGTCTGTTGTTGACTTTCTTACATACCATCTAAGTCGCTGCTCTGTTCTATTGCTGTCACTGAAAACCATGTCTGTTGTTGTCTTTCTTTCACACAATCTAAGTCGCTGCTCTCCTCCATAGCTGTCACTGGAAACCATGTCTGTTGCTGTCTTTCTCCCATACCATCTCAGTCGCTGCTCTGTTCTATTGCTCTCATTGGAAGCCATGTCTGTTGCTGATTTTCTTCCACACCATCTATGTCGCTGCTCTCCTCCATCATTGTCACTGGAAACCATGTCTGTTGCTGATTTTCTTCCACACCATCTAAGTTGCTGCTCTGTTCCATTGCTGTCACTGGAAACCATGTCTGTTGTTGTCTTTCTTTCATACCATCTAAGTCGCTGCTCTGTTCCATTGCTGTCATTGGAAACCATGTCTGTTGTTGTCTTTCTTTCATACCATCTAAGTCGCTGCTCTGTTCCATTGCTGTCATTGGAAACCATGTCTGTTGTTTGTCTTTCTTCCATACGATCTCAGTCGCTGCTCTGTTACATTGCTGTCACTTGAAACCATGTCTGTTGCTGTCTTTCTTTCACACAATCTAAGTCGCAGCTCTGTTAAATTGCTGTCACTAGAAACATGTCTGTTGCTGCCTTTTTTTCACACCATCTTAGTCGCTGCTCTGTTAGATTGCTGTCACTGGAAACCATGTCTGTTGCTGGCTTTCTTTCACACCATCTAAGTCGCTGCTCTCTTCCATTGCTGTCACTGGAAACCATGTCTGTTGTTGTCTTTCTTTCACACCATCTTAGTCGCTGCTTTTTTCCATTGCTGTCACTGGAAACCATGTCTGTTGCTGTCTTTCTTTCACACCATCTCAGTCGCTGCTTTGTTCCATTGATGTCACTGGAATCCATGTCTGTTTCTGTCTTTCTTACACACCATCTAAGTTGCTGCTCTGTTACATTGCTTTTACTGGAAACCATGTCTGTTGCTGTCTTTCTTTCACACCATCAAAGTTACTGCTCTGTTACATTGCTGTCACTGGAAACATGTCTGTTGCTGTATTTCTGTCACACCGTCTTAGTCGCTGCTCTGTTCCATTGCTATCACTGAAAACCATGTCCGTTGCTGTCTTTCTTTCACACCATCTCAGTCGCTGCTTGGTTCAATCGCTATCGCTGGAAATCATGTCTGTTGTCATCTTTCTTCCATACCATCTATGTTGCTGCTCTGTTCCATTGATGTCAGTGGAAACCATGTCTGTTGCTGTCTTTCTTCCATACCATCTAAGTCGCTGCTCTGTTCCATTGCTGTCACCGGAAACCATGTCTGTTGTTGACTTTCTTACATACCATCTAAGTCGCTGCTCTGTTCTATTGCTGTCACTGAAAACCATGTCTGTTGTTGTCTTTCTTTCACACAATCTAAGTCGCTGCTCTCCTCCATAGCTGTCACTGGAAACTATGACTGTTGTTGTCTTTCTCCCATACCATCTCAGTCGCTGCTCTGTTCTATTGCTCTCATTGGAAGAAATGTCTGTTGATGTCTTTCTTCAAACCATCTCAGTCGCTGCTCTGTTACATTGCTGTCACTGGAAACCATGTCTGTTGTTGTCTTTCTTTCACACCATCTTAGTCGCTGCTCTGTTACATTGCTGTCACTGGAAACCATGTCTGTTGCTGTCTTTCTTTCACACCATCTTAGTCGCTGCTCTGTTCCATTGCTGTCACTGGAAACCATGTCTGTTGTTGTCTTTCTGTCACACCATCTAAGTCGCTGCTCTCCTCCATCATTGTCACTGGAAATCATGTCTGTTGTTGTCTTTCTTTCATACCATCTAAGTCGCTGCTTGGTTCAATTGTTGTCATTGGAAACCATGTCTGTTGCTGTCTTTCTTCCATACCATCTCAGTCGCTGCTCTGTTTCATTGCTGTCACTGGAAACCATGTATTTTGTTGTCTTTCTGTTACACCATCTAAATCGCTGCTCTCCTCCATCATTGTCACTGGAAACCATGTCTGTTGTTGTCTGTCTTTCATACCATCTAAGTCGCTGCTCTGTTTCATTGCTGTCATTGGAAACCATGTCTGTTGCTGTCTTTCTTCCATACCATCTCAGTCGCTGCTCTGTTACATTGCTTTCACTGGAAACCATGTCTGTTGTTGTCTTTCTTTCACACACTCTTAGTCGCTGCTCTGTTAGATTGCTGTCACTGGAAACCATGTATTTTGTTGTCTTTCTGTTACACCATCTAAGTCGCTGCTCTCCTCCATCATTGTCACTGGAAACCATGTCTGTTGTTGTCTGTCTTTCATACCATCTAAGTCGCTGCTCTGTTTCATTGCTGTCATTGGAAACCATGTCTGTTGCTGTCTTTCTTCCATACCATCTCAGTCGCTGCTCTGTTACATTGCTGTCACTGGAAACCATGTCTGTTGTTGTCTTTCTTTCACACACTCTTAGTCGCTGCTCTGTTAGATTGCTGTCACTGGAAACCATGTCTGTTGCTGGCTTTCTTCCACACCATCTAAGTTGCTGCTCTGTTCCATTGCTTTCACTTGAAACAATGTCTGTTGCTGTCTTTCTTTCACACCATCTAGTCGCTGCTCTGTTACATTGCTGTCACTGGAAACCATGTCTGTTGCTGTCTTTCTTTTACACAATCTAAGTCGCAGCTCTGTTAAATTGCTGTCACTGGAAACATGTCTGTTGCTGCCTTTTTTTCACACCATCTTAGTCGCTGCTCTGTTCCATTGCTGTCACTGGAAACCATGTCTGTTGTTGTCTTTCTTTCACACCATCTTAGTCGCTGCTTTTATCCATTGCTGTCACTGGAAACCATGTCTGCTGCTGTCTTTCTTTCACACCATCTCAGTCGCTGCTTTGTTCCATTGATGTCACTGGAATCCATGTCTGTTTCTGTCTTTCTTTCACACCATCTAGTCGCTGCTCTGTTCCATTGCTGTCACTGGAAACCATGTCTGTTGTTGTCTTTCTGTCACACCATCTAAGTCGCTGCTCTCCTCCATCATTGTCACTGGAAACCATGTCTGTTGTTGTCTTTCTTTCATACCATCTAAGTCGCTGCTCTGTTCCATTGCTGTCACTGGAAACCATGTCTGTTGCTGGCTTTCTTTCACACCATCTTAGTCGCTGCTCTGTTCCATTGCTGTCACTGGAAACCCTGTCTGTTTCTGTCTTTCTTTTACACAATCTAAGTCGCAGCTCTGTTAAATTGCTGTCACTGGAAACATGTCTGTTGCTGCCTTTTTTTCACACCATCTTAGTCGCTGCTCTGTTTCATTGCTGTCACTGGAAACCATGTCCGTTGCTGGCTTTCTTTCACACCATCTAAGTCACTGCTCTGTTCCATCGCTGTCACTGGAAACCATGTCTGTTGCTGTCTTTCTTTCACACCATCTCAGTCGCTGCTTTGTTCCATTGATGTTACTGGAATCCATGTCTGTTTCTGTCTTTCTTACACACCATCTAAGTTGCTGCTCTGTTACATTGCTTTTACTGGAAACCATGTCTGTTGCTGTCTTTCTTTCACACCATCAAAGTTGCTGCTCTGTTCAATTGCTGTCACTGGAAACATGTCTGTTGCTGTATTTCTGTAACCGTCTTAGTCGCTGCTCTGTTCCATTGCTATCACTGAAAAAACCATGTCTGTTGTTGTCTTTCTTTCACACCATCTCAGTCGCTGCTCTGTTCCATTGCTGTCACTGGAAATCATGTCTGTTGTCATCTTTCTTCCATACCATCTAAGTTGCTGCTCTGTTCCATTGATATCATTGGAAACCATGTCTGTTGCTGTCTTTCTTCCATACCATCTCAGTCGCTGCTCTGTTCCATTGCTGTCACCGGAAACCAAGTCTGTTGTTGACTTTCTTACATACCATCTAAGTCGCTGCTCTGTTCTATTGCTGTCACTGAAAACCATGTCTGTTGTTGTCTTTCTTTCACACAATCTAAGTCGCTGCTCTCCTCCATAGCTGTCACTGGAAACCATGTCTGTTGCTGTCTTTCTCCCATACCATCTCAGTCGCTGCTCTGTTCTTTTGCTCTCATTGGGAGCCATGTCTGTTGCTGTCTTTCTTCCAAACCATCTCAGTCGCTGCTCTGTTACATTGCTGTCACTTGAAACCATGTCTGTTGCTGTCTTTCTTTCACACCATCTTAGTCGCTGCTCTTTTCCATTGCTGTCACTGGAAACCATGTCTTTTGCTGTCTTTCTTGCAAACCATCTAAGTCGCTGCTCTGTTCCATTGCTGTCACTGGAAACCATGTCCGTTGCTGTCTTTCTTTCACACCATCTAAGTCGCTGATCTGTTCCATTGCTGTCACTTGGAATAATGTCTGTTTCAGTCTTTCTCCCATACCATCTAAGTCGCTGCTCTGTTCCATTGCTCTCACTGGAAACCATGTCTGTTGCTGTTTTTCTTTCACACCATCTTAGTCGCTGCTCTGTTCCATTGCTGTCACTGGAAACCATGTCTGTTGTTGTCTTTCTGTAACACCATCTAAGTCGCTGCTCTCCTCCATCATTGTCACTGGAAACCATGTCTGTTGTTGTCTTTCTTTCACACCATCTAACTTGCTGCTCTGTTCCATTGCTGTCATTGGAAACCATGTCTGTTGCTGTCTTTCTTCCATACCATCTCAGTCGCTGCTCTGTTTCATTGCTGCCACTGGAAACCATGTCTGTTGCTGTCTTTCTTCCATACCATCTCAGTCGCTGCTCTGTTTCATTGCTGTCACTGAAAATCATGTCTGTTGCTGGCTTTCTTTCACACCATCTAAGTCGCTGCTCTGTTCCATTGCTGTCACTGGAAACCATGTCTGTTGTTGTCTTTCTTTCACACCATCTTAGTCGCTGCTTTTTTCCATTGCTGTCACTGGAATCCATGTCTGTTTCTGTCTTTCTTTCACACCATCTAGTCGCTGCTCTGTTCCATTGCTGTCACTGGAAACCATGTCTGTTGTTGTCTTTCTGTCACACCATCTAAGTCGCTGCTCTCCTCCATCATTGTCACTGGAAACCATGTCTGTTGTTGTCTTTCTTTCATACCATCTAAGTCGCTGCTCTGTTCCATTGCTGTCATTGGAAACCATGTCTGTTGTTGTCTTTCTTCCATACCATCTAAGTCGCTGCTCTGTTACATTGCTGTCACTGGAAACCATGTCTGTTGCTGGCTTTCTTTCACAACATCTTAGTCGCTGCTCTGTTCCATTGCTGTCACTGGAAACCATGTCTGTTGCTGTCTTTCTTTTACACAATCTAAGTCGCAGCTCTGTTAAATTGCTGTCACTGGAAACATGTCTGTTGCTGCCTTTTTTTCACACCATCTTAGTCGCTGCTCTGTTTCATTGCTGTCACTGGAAACCATGTCTGTTGCTGGCTTTCTTTCACACCATCTAAGTCACTGCTCTGTTCCATCGCTGTCACCGGAAACCATGTCTGTTGTTGTCTTTCTTTCACACCATCTTAGTCGCTGCTTTTATCCATTGCTGTCACTGGAAACAATGTCTGTTGCTGTCTTTCTTTCACACCATCTCAGTCGCTGCTTTGTTCCATTGATGTTACTGGAATCCATGTCTGTTTCTGTCTTTCTTACACACTATCTAAGTTGCTGCTCTGTTACATTGCTTTTACTGGAAACCATGTCTGTTGCTGTCTTTCTTTCACACCATCAAAGTTGCTGCTCTGTTCAATTGCTGTCACTGGAAACATGTCTGTTGCTGTATTTCTGTCACACCGTCTTAGTCGCTGCTCTGTTCCATTGCTATCACTGAAAAAACCATGTCTGTTGTTGTCTTTCTTTCACACCATCTCAGTCGCTGCTCTGTTCCATTGCTGTCACTGGAAATCATGTCTGTTGTCATCTTTCTTCCATACCATCTAAGTTGCTGCTCTGTTCCATTGATGTCATTGGAAACCATGTCTGTTGCTGTCTTTCTTCCATACCATCTCAGTCGCTGCTTTGTTCCATTGCTGTCACCGGAAACCATGTCTGTTGTTGACTTTCTTACATACCATCTAAGTCGCTGCTCTGTTCTATTGCTGTCACTGAAAACCATGTCTGTTGTTGTCTTTCTTTCACACAATCTAAGTCGCTGCTCTCCTCCATAGCTGTCACTGGAAACCATGTCTGTTGCTGTCTTTCTCCCATACCATCTCAGTCGCTGCTCTGTTCTTTTGCTCTCATTGGGAGCCATGTCCGTTGCTGTCTTTCTTCCAAACCATCTCAGTCGCTGCTCTGTTACATTGCTGTCACTGGAAACCATGTCTGTTGCTGTCTTTCTTTCACACCATCTTAGTCGCTGCTCTCCTCCATCATTGTCACTGGAAACCATGTCTGTTGTTGTCTTTCTTTCATACCATCTAAGTCGCTGCTCTGTTCCATTGCTGTCATTGGAAACCATGTCTGTTGTTGTCTTTCTTCCATACCATCTAAGTCGCTGCTCTGTTACATTGCTGTCACTGGAAACCATGTCTGTTGCTGGCTTTCTTTCACAACATCTTAGTCGCTGCTCTGTTCCATTGCTGTCACTGGAAACCATGTCTGTTGCTGTCTTTCTTTTACACAATCTAAGTCGCAGCTCTGTTAAATTGCTGTCACTGGAAACATGTCTGTTGCTGCCTTTTTTTCACACCATCTTAGTCGCTGCTCTGTTTCATTGCTGTCACTGGAAACCATGTCTGTTGCTGGCTTTCTTTCACACCATCTAAGTCACTGCTCTGTTCCATCGCTGTCACCGGAAAACATGTCTGTTGTTGTCTTTCTATCACACGATCTTAGTCGCTGCTTTTATCCATTGCTGTCACTGGAAACCATGTCTGCTGCTGTCTTTCTTTCACACCATCTCAGTCGCTGCTTTGTTCCATTGATGTCACTGGAATCCATGTCTGTTTCTGTCTTTCTTTCACACCATCTAGTCGCTGCTCTGTTCCATTGCTGTCACTGGAAACCATGTCTGTTGTTGTCTTTCTGTCACACCATCTAAGTCGCTGCTCTCCTCCATCATTGTCACTGGAAACCATGTCTGTTGTTGTCTTTCTTTCATACCATCTAAGTCGCTGCTCTGTTACATTGCTGTCATTGGAAACCATGTCTGTTGTTGTCTTTCTTCCATACCATCTAAGTCGCTGCTCTGTTCCATTGCTGTCACTGGAAACCATGTCTGTTGCTGGCTTTCTTTCACACCATCTTAGTCGCTGCTCTGTTCCATTGCTGTCACTGGAAACCATGTCTGTTGCTGTCTTTCTTTTACACAATCTAAGTCGCAGCTCTGTTAAATTGCTGTCACTGGAAACATGTCTGTTGCTGCCTTTTTTTCACACCATCTTAGTCGCGGCTCTGTTTCATTGCTGTCACTGGAAACCATGTCTGTTGCTGGCTTTCTTTCACACCATCTAAGTCACTGCTCTGTTCCATCGCTGTCACTGGAAACCATGTCTGTTGTTGTCTTTCTTTCACACCATCTTAGTCGCTGCTTTTTTCCATTGCTGTCACTGGAAACCATGTCGTTTGCTGTCTTTCTTTCACACCATCTCAGTCGCTGCTTTGTTCCATTGATGTTACTGGAATCCATGTCTGTTTCTGTCTTTCTTACACACCATCTAAGTTGCTGCTCTGTTACATTGCTTTTACTGGAAACCATGTCTGTTGCTGTCTTTCTTTCACACCATCAAAGTTGCTGCTCTGTTCAATTGCTGTCACTGGAAACATGTCTGTTGCTGTATTTCTGTCACACCGTCTTAGTCGCTGCTCTGTTCCATTGCTATCACTGAAAAAACCATGTCTGTTGTCTTTCTTTCACACCATCTCAGTCGCTGCTCTGTTCCATTGCTGTCACTGGAAATCATGTCTGTTGTCATCTTTCTTCCATACCATCTAAGTTGCTGCTCTGTTCCATTGATGTAATTGGAAACCATGTCTGTTGCTGTCTTTCTTCCATACCATCTCAGTCGCTGCTCTGTTCCATTGCTGTCACCGGAAACCATGTCTGTTGTTGACTTTCTTACATACCATCTAAGTCGCTGCTCTGTTTTATTGCTGTCACTGAAAACCATGTCTGTTGTTGTCTTTCTTTCACACAATCTACGTCGCTGCTCTCCTTTATAGCTGTCACTGGAAACCATGTCTGTTGCTGTCTTTCTCCCATACCATCTCAGTCGCTGCTCTGTTCTTTTGCTCACATTGGGAGCCATGTCTGTTGCTGTCTTTCTTCCAAACCATCTCAGTCGCTGCTCTGTTACATTGCTGTCACTGGAAACCATGTCTGTTGCTGTCTTTCTTTCACACCATCTTAGTCGCTGCTCTCCTCCATCATTGTCACTGGAAACCATGTCTGTTGTTGTCTTTCTTTCATACCATCTAAGTCGCTGCTCTGTTCCATTGCTGTCATTGGAAACCATGTCTGTTGTTGTCTTTCTTCCATACCATCTAAGTCGCTGCTCTGTTACATTGCTGTCACTGGAAACCATGTCTGTTGCTGGCTTTCTTTCACAACATCTTAGTCGCTGCTCTGTTCCATTGCTGTCACTGGAAACCATGTCTGTTGCTGTCTTTCTTGCAAACCATCTAAGTCGCTGCTCTGTTCCATTGCTGTCACTGGAAACCATGTCCGTTGCTGTCTTTCTTTCACACCATCTAAGTCGCTGATCTGTTCCATTGCTGTCACTTGGAATCATGTCTGTTTCAGTCTTTCTCCCATACCATCTAAGTCGCTGCTCTGTTCCATTGCTCTCACTGGAAACCATGTCTGTTGCTGTTTTTCTTTCACACCATCTTACTCGCTGCTCTGTTCCATTGCTGTCACTGGAAACCATGTCTGTTGTTGTCTTTCTGTAACACCATCTAAGTCGCTGCTCTCCTCCATCATTGTCACTGGAAACCATGTCTGTTGTTGTCTTTCTTTCACACCATCTAACTTGCTGCTCTGTTCCATTGCTGTCATTGGAAACCATGTCTGTTGCTGTCTTTCTTCCATAATATCTCAGTCGCTGCTCTGTTTCATTGCTTTCACTGGAAACCATGTCTGTTGCTGTCTTTCTTCCATACCATCTCAGTCGCTGCTCTGTTTCATTGCTGTCACTGAAAACCATGTCTGTTGCTGGCTTTCTTTCACACCATCTAAGTCGCTGCTCTGTTCCATTGCTGTCACTGGAATCCATGTCTGTTGTTGTCTTTCTTTCACACCATCTTAGTCGCTGCTTTTTTCCATTGCTGTCACTGGAAACCATGTCTGTTGCTGTCTTTCTTTCACACCATCTCAGTCGCTGCTTTGTTCCATTGATGTCACTGGAATCCATGTCTGTTTCTGTCTTTCTTTCACACCATCTAGTCGCTGCTCTGTTCCATTGCTGTCACTGGAAACCATGTCTGTTGTTGTCTTTCTGTCACACCATCTAAGTCGCTGCTCTCCTCCATCATTGTCACTGGAAACCATGTCTGTTGTTGTCTTTCTTTCATACCATCTAAGTCGCTGCTCTGTTCCATTGCTGTCATTGGAAACCATGTCTGTTGTTGTCTTTCTTCCATACCATCTAAGTCGCTGCTCTGTTACATTGCTGTCACTGGAAACCATGTCTGTTGCTGGCTTTCTTTCACAACATCTTAGTCGCTGCTCTGTTCCATTGCTGTCACTGGAAACCATGTCTGTTGCTGTCTTTCTTTTACACAATCTAAGTCGCAGCTCTGTTAAATTGCTGTCACTGGAAACATGTCTGTTGCTGCCTTTTTTTCACACCATCTTAGTCGCTGCTCTGTTTCATTGCTGTCACTGGAAACCATGTCTGTTGCTGGCTTTCTTTCACACCATCTAAGTCACTGCTCTGTTCCATCGCTGTCACCGGAAACCATGTCTGTTGTTGTCTTTCTTTCACACCATCTTAGTCGCTGCTTTTATCCATTGCTGTCACTGGAAACCATGTCTGCTGCTGTCTTTCTTTCACACCATCTCAGTCGCTGCTTTGTTCCATTGATGTCACTGGAATCCATGTCTGTTTCTGTCTTTCTTTCACACCATCTAGTCGCTGCTCTGTTCTATTGCTGTCACTGGAAACCATGTCTGTTGTTGTCTTTCTGTAACACCATCTAAGTCGCTGCTCTCCTCCATCATTGTCACTGGAAACCATGTCTGTTGTTGTCTTTCTTTCATACCATCTAAGTCGCTGCTCTGTTACATTGCTGTCATTGGAAACCATGTCTGTTGTTGTCTTTCTTCCATACCATCTAAGTCGCTGCTCTGTTCCATTGCTGTCTCTGGAAACCATGTCTGTTGCTGGCTTTCTTTCACACCATCTTAGTAGCTGCTCTGTTCCATTGCTGTCACTGGAAACCATGTCTGTTGCTGTCTTTCTTTTACACAATCTAAGTCGCAGCTCTGTTAAATTGCTGTCACTGGAAACATGTCTGTTGCTGCCTTTTTTTCACACCATCTTAGTCGCTGCTCTGTTTCATTGCTGTCACTGGAAACCATGTCTGTTGCTGGCTTTCTTTCACACCATCTAAGTCACTGCTCTGTTCCATCGCTGTCACTGGAAACCATGTCTGTTGTTGTCTTTCTTTCACACCATCTTAGTCGCTGCTTTTTTCCATTGCTGTCACTGGAAACCATGTCTGTTGCTGTCTTTCTTTCACACCATCTCAGTCGCTGCTTTGTTCCATTGATGTTACTGGAATCCATGTCTGTTTCTGTCTTTCTTACACACCATCTAAGTTGCTGCTCTGTTACATTGCTTTTACTGGAAACCATGTCTGTTGCTGTCTTTCTTTCACACCATCAAAGTTGCTGCTCTGTTCAATTGCTGTCACTGGAAACATGTCTGTTGCTGTATTTCTGTCACACCGTCTTAGTCGCTGCTCTGTTCCATTGCTATCACTGAAAAAACCATGTCTGTTGTTGTCTTTCTTTCACACCATCTCAGTCGCTGCTCTGTTCCATTGCTGTCACTGGAAATCATGTCTGTTGTCATCTTTCTTCCATACCATCTAAGTTGCTGCTCTGTTCCATTGATGTCATTGGAAACCATGTCTGTTGCTGTCTTTCTTCCATACCATCTCAGTCGCTGCTCTGTTCCATTGCTGTCACCGGAAACCATGTCTGTTGTTGATTTTCTTACATACCATCTAAGTCGCTGCTCTATTCTATTGCTGTCACTGAAAACCATGTCTGTTGTTGTCTTTCTTTCACACAATCTAAGTCGCTGCTCTCCTCCATAGCTGTCACTGGAAACCATGTCTGTTGCTGTCTTTCTCCCATACCATCTCAGTCGCTGCTCTGTTCTTTTGCTCTCATTGGGAGCCATGTCTGTTGCTGTCTTTCTTCCAAACCATCTCAGTCGCTGCTCTGTTACATTGCTGTCACTGGAAACCATGTCTGTTGCTGTCTTTCTTTCACACCATCTTAGTCGCTGCTCTTTTCCATTGCTGTCACTGGAAACCATGTCTTTTGCTGTCTTTCTTGCAAACCATCTAAGTCGCTGCTCTGTTCCATTGCTGTAACTGGAAACCATGTCCGTTGCTGTCTTTCTTTCACACCATCTAAGTCGCTGATCTGTTCCATTGCTGTCACTTGGAATCATGTCTGTTTCAGTCTTTCTCCCATACCATCTAAGTCGCTGCTCTGTTCCATTGCTCTCACTGGAAACCATGTCTGTTGCTGTTTTTCTTTCACACCATCTTAGTCGCTGCTCTGTTCCATTGCTGTCACTGGAAACCATGTCTGTTGTTGTCTTTCTTTCACACAATCTACGTCGCTGCTCTCCTCCATCATTGTCACTGGAAACCATGTCTGTTGTTGTCTTTCTTTCATACCATCTAAGTCGCTGCTCTGTTACATTGCTGTCATTGGAAACCATGTCTGTTGTTGTCTTTCTTCCATACCATCTAAGTCGCTGCTCTGTTCCATTGCTGTCACTGGAAACCATGTCTGTTGCTGGCTTTCTTTCACACCATCTTAGTCGCTGCTCTGTTCCATTGCTGTCACTGGAAACCATGTCTGTTGCTGTCTTTCTTTTACACAATCTAAGTCGCAGCTCTGTTAAATTGCTGTCACTGGAAACATGTCTGTTGCTGCCTTTTTTTCACACCATCTCAGTCGCTGCTCTGTTTCATTGCTGTCACTGGAAACCATGTCTGTTGCTGGCTTTCTTTCACACCATCTAAGTCACTGCTCTGTTCCATCGCTGTCACTGGAAACCATGTCTGTTGTTGTCTTTCTTTCACACCATCTTAGTCGCTGCTTTTTTCCATTGCTGTCACTGGAAACCATGTCTGTTGCTGTCTTTCTTTCACACCATCTCAGTCGCTGCTTTGTTCCATTGATGTTACTGGAATCCATGTCTGTTTCTGTCTTTCTTACACACCATCTAAGTTGCTGCTCTGTTACATTGCTTTTACTGGAAACCATGTCTGTTGCTGTCTTTCTTTCACACCATCAAAGTTGCTGCTCTGTTCAATTGCTGTCACTGGAAACATGTCTGTTGCTCTATTTCTGTCACACCGTCTTAGTCGCTGCTCTGTTCCATTGCTATCACTGAAAAAACCATGTCTGTTGTTGTCTTTCTTTCACACCATCTCAGTCGCTGCTCTGTTCCATTGCTGTCACTGGAAATCATGTCTGTTGTCATCTTTCTTCCATACCATCTAAGTTGCTGCTCGGTTCCATTGATGTCATTGGAAACCATGTCTGTTGCTGTCTTTCTTCCATACCATCTCAGTCGCTGCTCTGTTCCATTGCTGTCACCGGAAACCATGTCTGTTGTTGATTTTCTTACATACCATCTAAGTCGCTGCTCTATTCTATTGCTGTCACTGAAAACCATGTCTGTTGTTGTCTTTCTTTCACACAATCTAAGTCGCTGCTCTCCTCCATAGCTGTCACTGGAAACCATGTCTGTTGCTGTCTTTCTCCCATACCATCTCAGTCGCTGCTCTGTTCTTTTGCTCTCATTGGGAGCCATGTCTGTTGCTGTCTTTCTTCCAAACCATCTCAGTCGCTGCTCTGTTACATTGCTGTCACTGGAAACCATGTCTGTTGCTGTCTTTCTTTCACACCATCTTAGTCGCTGCTCTTTTCCATTGCTGTCACTGGAAACCATGTCTTTTCTGTCTTTCTTGCAAACCATCTAAGTCGCTGCTCTGTTCCATTGCTGTCACTGGAAACCATGTCCGTTGCTGTCTTTCTTTCACACCATCTAAGTCGCTGATCTGTTCCATTGCTGTCACTTGGAATCATGTCTGTTTCAGTCTTTCTCCCATACCATCTAAGTCGCTGCTCTGTTCCATTGCTCTCACTGGAAACCATGTCTGTTGCTGTTTTTCTTTCACACCATCTTAGTCGCTGCTCTGTTCCATTGCTGTCACTGGAGACCATGTCTGTTGTTGTCTTTCTGTAACACCATCTAAGTCGCTGCTCTCCTCCATCATTGTCACTGGAAACCATGTCTGTTGTTGTCTTTCTTTCACACCATCTAACTTGCTGCTCTGTTCCATTGCTGTCATTGGAAACCATGTCTGTTGCTGTCTTTCTTCCATACCATCTCAGTCGCTGCTCTGTTCCATTGCTGTCACTGGAAACCATGTCTGTTGTTGTCTTTCTTTCACACAATCTTAGTCGCTGCTCTGTTACATTGCTGTCACTGGAAACCATGTCTGTTGCTGTCTTTCTTTCACAACATCTTTGTCGCTGCTCTGTTTCATTGCTGTCACTGGAAACCATGTCTGTTGTTGTCTTTTTTTCACACCATCTAAGTCGCTGCTCTCCTCCATCATTGTCACTGGAAATCATGTCTGTTGTTGTCTTTCTTTTATACCATCTAAGTCGCTGCTCTGTTCCATTGTTGTCATTGGAAACCATGTCTTTTGCTGTCTTTCTTCCATACCATCTCAGTCGCTGCTCTGTTTCATTGCTGTCACTGGAAACCATGTATTTTGTTGTCTTTCTGTTACACCATCTAAGTCGCTGCTCTCCTCCATCATTGTCACTGGAAACCATGTCTGTTGTTGTCTGTCTTTCATACCATCTAAGTCGCTGCTCTGTTTCATTGCTGTCATTGGAAACCATGTCTGTTGCTGTCTTTCTTCCATACCATCTCAGTCGCTGCTCTGTTCCATTGCTGTCACTGGAAACCATGTCTGTTGTTGTCTTTCTTTCACACACTCTTAGTCGCTGCTCTGTTAGATTGCTTTCACTGGAAACCATGTCTGTTGCTGATTTTCTTCCACACTATCTAAGTTGCTGCTCTGTTACATTGCTGTCACTGGAAACCATGTCTGTTGCTGTCTTTCTTTCACACCATCTAGTCGCTGCTCTGTTACATTGCTGTCACTGGAAACCATGTCTGTTGTTGTCTTTCTGTCACACCATCTAAGTCGCTGCTCTCCTCCATCATTGTCACTGGAAACCATGTCTGTTGTTGTCTTTCTTTCATACCATCTAAGTCGCTGCTCTGTTTCATTGCTGTCATTGGAAACCATGTCTGTTGTTGTCTTTCTTCCATACCATCTCAGTCGCTGCTCTGTTACATTGCTGTCACTGGAAACCATGTCTGTTGCTGGCTTTCTTTCACACCATCTTAGTCGCTGCTCTGTTCCATTGCTGTCACTGGAAACCATGTCTGTTGCTGTCTTTCTTTCACACAATCTAAGTTGCAGCTCTGTTAAATTGCTGTCACTGGAAACATGTCTGTTGTTGACTTTCTTACATACCATCTAAGTCGCTGCTCTGTTCTATTGCTGTCACTGAAAACCATGTCTGTTGTTGTCTTTCTTTCACACAATCTAAGTCACTGCTCTCCTCCATAGCTGTCACTGGAAACCATGTCTGTTGCTGTCTTTCTTCCATACCATCTCAGTCGCTGCTCTGTTCTATTGCTCTCATTGGAAGCCATGTCTGTTGCTGTCTTTCTTCCAAACCATCTCAGTCGCTGCTCTGTTACATTGCTGTCACTGGAAACCATGTCTGTTGCTGTCTTTCTTTCACACCATCTTAGTCGCTGTTCTTTTCCATTGCTGTCACTTGGAATCATGTCTGTTTCAGTCTTTCTCCCATACCATCTAAGTCGCTGCTCTGTTCCGTTGCTCTCCCTGGAAACCATGTCTGTTGCTGTTTTTCTCCCATACCATCTAAGTCGCTGCTCTGTTCCATTGCTGTCATTAGAAACCATGTCTGTTGTTGTCTTTCTTCCATACCATCTAAGTCGCTGCTCTGTTCAATTGCTGTCACTGGAAACCATGTCTGTTGCTGTTTTTCTTCCATACCATCTAAGTCGCTGCTCTGTTCCATTGCTGTCATTAGGATCCATGTCTGTTGTTTTCTTTCTTTCATACCATCTCAGTCGCTGCTCTGTTCATTGCTGTCACTGGAAACCATGTCTGTTGTTGTCTTTCTGTAACACCATCTTAGTCGCTGCTCTCCTCCATCACTGTCACTGGAAACCATGTCTGTTGCTGTCTTTCTTTCATACCATCTAAGTCGCTGCTCTGTTTCCTTGCTGTCATTAGAAACCATGTCTGTTGTTGTCTTTCTTCCATACCACCTAAGTCGCTGCTCTGGTCAATTGCTGTCAATGGAAATCATATCTGTTGTCTTTCTTTCATACCATCTAAGTCGCTGCTCTGTTCCATTGCTGTCATTGGAAACCATGTCTGTTGCTGTCTTTCTTTCATACCATCTCAGTCGCTGCTCTTTTCCATTGCTGTCACTTGAAACCATGTATTTTGTTGTCTTTCTGTCACACCATCTAAGTCGCTGCTTCCTCCATCATTGTCACTGGAAACCATGTCTGTTGTTGTCTTTCTTTCATACCATCTAAGTCGCTGCTCTGTTCCATTGCTGTCATTGGAAACCATGTCTGTTGCTGTTTTTCTTTCACACCATCTTAGTCGCTGCTCTGTTCCATTGCTGTCACTGGAAACCATGTCTGTTGTTGTCTTTCTTTCACACAATCTACGTCGCTGCTCTCCTCCATCATTGTCACTGGAAACCATGTCTGTTGTTGTCTTTCTTTCATACCATCTAAGTCGCTGCTCTGTTACATTGCTGTCATTGGAAACCATGTCTGTTGTTGTCTTTCTTCCATACTATCTAAGTCGCTGCTCTGTTCCATTGCTGTCACTGGAAACCATGTCTGTTGCTGGCTTTCTTTCACACCATCTTAGTCGCTGCTCTGTTCCATTGCTGTCACTGGAAACCATGTCTGTTGCTGTCTTTCTTTTACACAATCTAAGTCGCAGCTCTGTTAAATTGCTGTCACTGGAAACATGTCTGTTGCTGCCTTTTTTTCACACCATCTCAGTCGCTGCTCTGTTTCATTGCTGTCACTGGAAACCATGTCTGTTGCTGGCTTTCTTTCACACCATCTAAGTCACTGCTCTGTTCCATCGCTGTCACTGGAAACCATGTCTGTTGTTGTCTTTCTTTCACACCATCTTAGTCGCTGCTTTTTTCCATTGCTGTCACTGGAAACCATGTCTGTTGCTGTCTTTCTTTCACACCATCTCAGTCGCTGCTTTGTTCCATTGATGTTACTGGAATCCATGTCTGTTTCTGTCTTTCTTACACACCATCTAAGTTGCTGCTCTGTTACATTGCTTTTACTGGAAACCATGTCTGTTGCTGTCTTTCTTTCACACCATCAAAGTTGCTGCTCTGTTCAATTGCTGTCACTGGAAACATGTCTGTTGCTGTATTTCTGTCACACCGTCTTAGTCGCTGCTCTGTTCCATTGCTATCACTGAAAAAACCATGTCTGTTGTTGTCTTTCTTTCACACCATCTCAGTCGCTGCTCTGTTCCATTGCTGTCACTGGAAATCATGTCTGTTGTCATCTTTCTTCCATACCATCTAAGTTGCTGCTCGGTTCCATTGATGTCATTGGAAACCATGTCTGTTGCTGTCTTTCTTCCATACCATCTCAGTCGCTGCTCTGTTCCATTGCTGTCACCGGAAACCATGTCTGTTGTTGATTTTCTTACATACCATCTAAGTCGCTGCTCTATTCTATTGCTGTCACTGAAAACCATGTCTGTTGTTGTCTTTCTTTCACACAATCTAAGTCGCTGCTCTCCTCCATAGCTGTCACTGGAAACCATGTCTGTTGCTGTCTTTCTCCCATACCATCTCAGTCGCTGCTCTGTTCTTTTGCTCTCATTGGGAGCCATGTCTGTTGCTGTCTTTCTTCCAAACCATCTCAGTCGCTGCTCTGTTACATTGCTGTCACTGGAAACCATGTCTGTTGCTGTCTTTCTTTCACACCATCTTAGTCGCTGCTCTTTTCCATTGCTGTCACTGGAAACCATGTCTTTTCTGTCTTTCTTGCAAACCATCTAAGTCGCTGCTCTGTTCCATTGCTGTCACTGGAAACCATGTCCGTTGCTGTCTTTCTTTCACACCATCTAAGTCGCTGATCTGTTCCATTGCTGTCACTTGGAATCATGTCTGTTTCAGTCTTTCTCCCATACCATCTAAGTCGCTGCTCTGTTCCATTGCTCTCACTGGAAACCATGTCTGTTGCTGTTTTTCTTTCACACCATCTTAGTCGCTGCTCTGTTCCATTGCTGTCACTGGAGACCATGTCTGTTGTTGTCTTTCTGTAACACCATCTAAGTCGCTGCTCTCCTCCATCATTGTCACTGAAAACCATGTCTGTTGTTGTCTTTCTTTCACACCATCTAACTTGCTGCTCTGTTCCATTGCTGTCATTGGAAACCATGTCTGTTGCTGTCTTTCTTCAAGACCATCTCAGTCGCTGCTCTGTTCCATTGCTGTCACTGGAAACCATGTCTGTTGTTGTCTTTCTTTCACACAATCTTAGTCGCTGCTCTGTTACATTGCTGTCACTGGAAACCATGTCTGTTGCTGTCTTTCTTTCACAACATCTTTGTCGCTGCTCTGTTTCATTGCTGTCACTGGAAACCATGTCTGTTGTTGTCTTTTTTTCACACCATCTAAGTCGCTGCTCTCCTCCATCATTGTCACTGGAAATCATGTCTGTTGTTGTCTTTCTTTTATACCATCTAAGTCGCTGCTCTGTTCCATTGTTGTCATTGGAAACCATGTCTTTTGCTGTCTTTCTTCCATACCATCTCAGTCGCTGCTCTGTTTCATTGCTGTCACTGGAAACCATGTATTTTGTTGTCTTTCTGTTACACCATCTAAGTCGCTGCTCTCCTCCATCATTGTCACTGGAAACCATGTCTGTTGTTGTCTGTCTTTCATACCATCTAAGTCGCTGCTCTGTTTCATTGCTGTCATTGGAAACCATGTCTGTTGCTGTCTTTCTTCCATACCATCTCAGTCGCTGCTCTGTTCCATTGCTGTCACTGGAAACCATGTCTGTTGTTGTCTTTCTTTCACACACTCTTAGTCGCTGCTCTGTTAGATTGCTTTCACTGGAAACCATGTCTGTTGCTGATTTTCTTCCACACTATCTAAGTTGCTGCTCTGTTACATTGCTGTCACTGGAAACCATGTCTGTTGCTGTCTTTCTTTCACACCATCTAGTCGCTGCTCTGTTACATTGCTGTCACTGGAAACCATGTCTGTTGTTGTCTTTCTGTCACACCATCTAAGTCGCTGCTCTCCTCCATCATTGTCACTGGAAACCATGTCTGTTGTTGTCTTTCTTTCATACCATCTAAGTCGCTGCTCTGTTTCATTGCTGTCATTGGAAACCATGTCTGTTGTTGTCTTTCTTCCATACCATCTCAGTCGCTGCTCTGTTACATTGCTGTCACTGGAAACCATGTCTGTTGCTGGCTTTCTTTCACACCATCTTAGTCGCTGCTCTGTTCCATTGCTGTCACTGGAAACCATGTCTGTTGCTGTCTTTCTTTCACACAATCTTAGTCGCTGCTCTTTTCCATTGCTGTCACTGGAAACCATGTCTTTTCTGTCTTTCTTGCAAACCATCTAAGTCGCTGCTCTGTTCCATTGCTGTCACTGGAAACCATGTCCGTTGCTGTCTTTCTTTCACACCATCTAAGTCGCTGATCTGTTCCATTGCTGTCACTTGGAATCATGTCTGTTTCAGTCTTTCTCCCATACCATCTAAGTCGCTGCTCTGTTCCATTGCTCTCACTGGAAACCATGTCTGTTGCTGTTTTTCTTTCACACCATCTTAGTCGCTGCTCTGTTCCATTGCTGTCACTGGAGACCATGTCTGTTGTTGTCTTTCTGTAACACCATCTAAGTCGCTGCTCTCCTCCATCATTGTCACTGGAAACCATGTCTGTTGTTGTCTTTCTTTCACACCATCTAACTTGCTGCTCTGTTCCATTGCTGTCATTGGAAACCATGTCTGTTGCTGTCTTTCTTCCATACCATCTCAGTCGCTGCTCTGTTCCATTGCTGTCACTGGAAACCATGTCTGTTGTTGTCTTTCTTTCACACAATCTTAGTCGCTGCTCTGTTACATTGCTGTCACTGGAAACCATGTCTGTTGCTGTCTTTCTTTCACAACATCTTTGTCGCTGCTCTGTTTCATTGCTGTCACTGGAAACCATGTCTGTTGTTGTCTTTTTTTCACACCATCTAAGTCGCTGCTCTCCTCCATCATTGTCACTGGAAATCATGTCTGTTGTTGTCTTTCTTTTATACCATCTAAGTCGCTGCTCTGTTCCATTGTTGTCATTGGAAACCATGTCTTTTGCTGTCTTTCTTCCATACCATCTCAGTCGCTGCTCTGTTTCATTGCTGTCACTGGAAACCATGTATTTTGTTGTCTTTCTGTTACACCATCTAAGTCGCTGCTCTCCTCCATCATTGTCACTGGAAACCATGTCTGTTGTTGTCTGTCTTTCATACCATCTAAGTCGCTGCTCTGTTTCATTGCTGTCATTGGAAACCATGTCTGTTGCTGTCTTTCTTCCATACCATCTCAGTCGCTGCTCTGTTCCATTGCTGTCACTGGAAACCATGTCTGTTGTTGTCTTTCTTTCACACACTCTTAGTCGCTGCTCTGTTAGATTGCTTTCACTGGAAACCATGTCTGTTGCTGATTTTCTTCCACACTATCTAAGTTGCTGCTCTGTTACATTGCTGTCACTGGAAACCATGTCTGTTGCTGTCTTTCTTTCACACCATCTAGTCGCTGCTCTGTTACATTGCTGTCACTGGAAACCATGTCTGTTGTTGTCTTTCTGTCACACCATCTAAGTCGCTGCTCTCCTCCATCATTGTCACTGGAAACCATGTCTGTTGTTGTCTTTCTTTCATACCATCTAAGTCGCTGCTCTGTTTCATTGCTGTCATTGGAAACCATGTCTGTTGTTGTCTTTCTTCCATACCATCTCAGTCGCTGCTCTGTTACATTGCTGTCACTGGAAACCATGTCTGTTGCTGGCTTTCTTTCACACCATCTTAGTCGCTGCTCTGTTCCATTGCTGTCACTGGAAACCATGTCTGTTGCTGTCTTTCTTTCACACAATCTAAGTTGCAGCTCTGTTAAATTGCTGTCACTGGAAACATGTCTGTTGTTGACTTTCTTACATACCATCTAAGTCGCTGCTCTGTTCTATTGCTGTCACTGAAAACCATGTCTGTTGTTGTCTTTCTTTCACACAATCTAAGTCACTGCTCTCCTCCATAGCTGTCACTGGAAACCATGTCTGTTGCTGTCTTTCTTCCATACCATCTCAGTCGCTGCTCTGTTCTATTGCTCTCATTGGAAGCCATGTCTGTTGCTGTCTTTCTTCCAAACCATCTCAGTCGCTGCTCTGTTACATTGCTGTCACTGGAAACCATGTCTGTTGCTGTCTTTCTTTCACACCATCTTAGTCGCTGTTCTTTTCCATTGCTGTCACTTGGAATCATGTCTGTTTCAGTCTTTCTCCCATACCATCTAAGTCGCTGCTCTGTTCCGTTGCTCTCCCTGGAAACCATGTCTGTTGCTGTTTTTCTCCCATACCATCTAAGTCGCTGCTCTGTTCCATTGCTGTCATTAGAAACCATGTCTGTTGTTGTCTTTCTTCCATACCATCTAAGTCGCTGCTCTGTTCAATTGCTGTCACTGGAAACCATGTCTGTTGCTGTTTTTCTTCCATACCATCTAAGTCGCTGCTCTGTTCCATTGCTGTCATTAGGATCCATGTCTGTTGTTTTCTTTCTTTCATACCATCTCAGTCGCTGCTCTGTTCATTGCTGTCACTGGAAACCATGTCTGTTGTTGTCTTTCTGTAACACCATCTTAGTCGCTGCTCTCCTCCATCACTGTCACTGGAAACCATGTCTGTTGCTGTCTTTCTTTCATACCATCTAAGTCGCTGCTCTGTTTCCTTGCTGTCATTAGAAACCATGTCTGTTGTTGTCTTTCTTCCATACCACCTAAGTCGCTGCTCTGGTCAATTGCTGTCAATGGAAATCATATCTGTTGTCTTTCTTTCATACCATCTAAGTCGCTGCTCTGTTCCATTGCTGTCATTGGAAACCATGTCTGTTGCTGTCTTTCTTTCATACCATCTCAGTCGCTGCTCTTTTCCATTGCTGTCACTTGAAACCATGTATTTTGTTGTCTTTCTGTCACACCATCTAAGTCGCTGCTTCCTCCATCATTGTCACTGGAAACCATGTCTGTTGTTGTCTTTCTTTCATACCATCTAAGTCGCTGCTCTGTTCCATTGCTGTCATTGGAAACCATGTCTGTTGCTGTTTTTCTTTCACACCATCTTAGTCGCTGCTCTGTTCCATTGCTGTCACTGGAAACCATGTCTGTTGTTGTCTTTCTTTCACACAATCTACGTCGCTGCTCTCCTCCATCATTGTCACTGGAAACCATGTCTGTTGTTGTCTTTCTTTCATACCATCTAAGTCGCTGCTCTGTTACATTGCTGTCATTGGAAACCATGTCTGTTGTTGTCTTTCTTCCATACTATCTAAGTCGCTGCTCTGTTCCATTGCTGTCACTGGAAACCATGTCTGTTGCTGGCTTTCTTTCACACCATCTTAGTCGCTGCTCTGTTCCATTGCTGTCACTGGAAACCATGTCTGTTGCTGTCTTTCTTTTACACAATCTAAGTCGCAGCTCTGTTAAATTGCTGTCACTGGAAACATGTCTGTTGCTGCCTTTTTTTCACACCATCTCAGTCGCTGCTCTGTTTCATTGCTGTCACTGGAAACCATGTCTGTTGCTGGCTTTCTTTCACACCATCTAAGTCACTGCTCTGTTCCATCGCTGTCACTGGAAACCATGTCTGTTGTTGTCTTTCTTTCACACCATCTTAGTCGCTGCTTTTTTCCATTGCTGTCACTGGAAACCATGTCTGTTGCTGTCTTTCTTTCACACCATCTCAGTCGCTGCTTTGTTCCATTGATGTTACTGGAATCCATGTCTGTTTCTGTCTTTCTTACACACCATCTAAGTTGCTGCTCTGTTACATTGCTTTTACTGGAAACCATGTCTGTTGCTGTCTTTCTTTCACACCATCAAAGTTGCTGCTCTGTTCAATTGCTGTCACTGGAAACATGTCTGTTGCTGTATTTCTGTCACACCGTCTTAGTCGCTGCTCTGTTCCATTGCTATCACTGAAAAAACCATGTCTGTTGTTGTCTTTCTTTCACACCATCTCAGTCGCTGCTCTGTTCCATTGCTGTCACTGGAAATCATGTCTGTTGTCATCTTTCTTCCATACCATCTAAGTTGCTGCTCGGTTCCATTGATGTCATTGGAAACCATGTCTGTTGCTGTCTTTCTTCCATACCATCTCAGTCGCTGCTCTGTTCCATTGCTGTCACCGGAAACCATGTCTGTTGTTGATTTTCTTACATACCATCTAAGTCGCTGCTCTATTCTATTGCTGTCACTGAAAACCATGTCTGTTGTTGTCTTTCTTTCACACAATCTAAGTCGCTGCTCTCCTCCATAGCTGTCACTGGAAACCATGTCTGTTGCTGTCTTTCTCCCATACCATCTCAGTCGCTGCTCTGTTCTTTTGCTCTCATTGGGAGCCATATCTGTTGCTGTCTTTCTTCCAAACCATCTCAGTCGCTGCTCTGTTACATTGCTGTCACTGGAAACCATGTCTGTTGCTGTCTTTCTTTCACACCATCTTAGTCGCTGCTCTTTTCCATTGCTGTCACTGGAAACCATGTCTTTTCTGTCTTTCTTGCAAACCATCTAAGTCGCTGCTCTGTTCCATTGCTGTCACTGGAAACCATGTCCGTTGCTGTCTTTCTTTCACACCATCTAAGTCGCTGATCTGTTCCATTGCTGTCACTTGGAATCATGTCTGTTTCAGTCTTTCTCCCATACCATCTAAGTCGCTGCTCTGTTCCATTGCTCTCACTGGAAACCATGTCTGTTGCTGTTTTTCTTTCACACCATCTTAGTCGCTGCTCTGTTCCATTGCTGTCACTGGAGACCATGTCTGTTGTTGTCTTTCTGTAACACCATCTAAGTCGCTGCTCTCCTCCATCATTGTCACTGAAAACCATGTCTGTTGTTGTCTTTCTTTCACACCATCTAACTTGCTGCTCTGTTCCATTGCTGTCATTGGAAACCATGTCTGTTGCTGTCTTTCTTCAATACCATCTCAGTCGCTGCTCTGTTCCATTGCTGTCACTGGAAACCATGTCTGTTGTTGTCTTTCTTTCACACAATCTTAGTCGCTGCTCTGTTACATTGCTGTCACTGGAAACCATGTCTGTTGCTGTCTTTCTTTCACAACATCTTTGTCGCTGCTCTGTTTCATTGCTGTCACTGGAAACCATGTCTGTTGTTGTCTTTTTTTCACACCATCTAAGTCGCTGCTCTCCTCCATCATTGTCACTGGAAATCATGTCTGTTGTTGTCTTTCTTTTATACCATCTAAGTCGCTGCTCTGTTCCATTGTTGTCATTGGAAACCATGTCTTTTGCTGTCTTTCTTCCATACCATCTCAGTCGCTGCTCTGTTTCATTGCTGTCACTGGAAACCATGTATTTTGTTGTCTTTCTGTTACACCATCTAAGTCGCTGCTCTCCTCCATCATTGTCACTGGAAACCATGTCTGTTGTTGTCTGTCTTTCATACCATCTAAGTCGCTGCTCTGTTTCATTGCTGTCATTGGAAACCATGTCTGTTGCTGTCTTTCTTCCATACCATCTCAGTCGCTGCTCTGTTCCATTGCTGTCACTGGAAACCATGTCTGTTGTTGTCTTTCTTTCACACACTCTTAGTCGCTGCTCTGTTAGATTGCTTTCACTGGAAACCATGTCTGTTGCTGATTTTCTTCCACACTATCTAAGTTGCTGCTCTGTTACATTGCTGTCACTGGAAACCATGTCTGTTGCTGTCTTTCTTTCACACCATCTAGTCGCTGCTCTGTTACATTGCTGTCACTGGAAACCATGTCTATTGTTGTCTTTCTGTCACACCATCTAAGTCGCTGCTCTCCTCCATCATTGTCACTGGAAACCATGTCTGTTGTTGTCTTTCTTTCATACCATCTAAGTCGCTGCTCTGTTTCATTGCTGTCATTGGAAACCATGTCTGTTGTTGTCTTTCTTCCATACCATCTCAGTCGCTGCTCTGTTACATTGCTGTCACTGGAAACCATGTCTGTTGCTGGCTTTCTTTCACACCATCTTAGTCGCTGCTCTGTTCCATTGCTGTCACTGGAAACCATGTCTGTTGCTGTCTTTCTTTCACACAATCTAAGTTGCAGCTCTGTTAAATTGCTGTCACTGGAAACATGTCTGTTGTTGACTTTCTTACATACCATCTAAGTCGCTGCTCTGTTCTATTGCTGTCACTGAAAACCATGTCTGTTGTTGTCTTTCTTTCACACAATCTAAGTCACTGCTCTCCTCCATAGCTGTCACTGGAAACCATGTCTGTTGCTGTCTTTCTTCCATACCATCTCAGTCGCTGCTCTGTTCTATTGCTCTCATTGGAAGCCATGTCTGTTGCTGTCTTTCTTCCAAACCATCTCAGTCGCTGCTCTGTTACATTGCTGTCACTGGAAACCATGTCTGTTGCTGTCTTTCTTTCACACCATCTTAGTCGCTGTTCTTTTCCATTGCTGTCACTTGGAATCATGTCTGTTTCAGTCTTTCTCCCATACCATCTAAGTCGCTGCTCTGTTCCGTTGCTCTCCCTGGAAACCATGTCTGTTGCTGTTTTTCTCCCATACCATCTAAGTCGCTGCTCTGTTCCATTGCTGTCATTAGAAACCATGTCTGTTGTTGTCTTTCTTCCATACCATCTAAGTCGCTGCTCTGTTCAATTGCTGTCACTGGAAACCATGTCTGTTGCTGTTTTTCTTCCATACCATCTAAGTCG
Source organism: Euprymna scolopes (assembly GCF_053919585.1). Classification (NCBI taxonomy): domain Eukaryota; kingdom Metazoa; phylum Mollusca; class Cephalopoda; order Sepiida; family Sepiolidae; genus Euprymna; species Euprymna scolopes. Next base: position 135,769,619 of record NC_136487.1, on the reverse strand, counting down.
CTGCTCTGTTCCATTGCTGTCATTAGGATCCATGTCTGTTGTTTTCTTTCTTTCATACCATCTCAGTCGCTGCTCTGTTCATTGCTGTCACTGGAAACCATGTCTGTTGTTGTCTTTCTGTAACACCATCTTAGTCGCTGCTCTCCTCCATCACTGTCACTGGAAACCATGTCTGTTGCTGTCTTTCTTTCATACCATCTAAGTCGCTGCTCTGTTTCCTTGCTGTCATTAGAAACCATGTCTGTTGTTGTCTTTCTTCCATACCACCTAAGTCGCTGCTCTGGTCAATTGCTGTCAATGGAAATCATATCTGTTGTCTTTCTTTCATACCATCTAAGTCGCTGCTCTGTTCCATTGCTGTCATTGGAAACCATGTCTGTTGCTGTCTTTCTTTCATACCATCTCAGTCGCTGCTCTTTTCCATTGCTGTCACTTGAAACCATGTATTTTGTTGTCTTTCTGTCACACCATCTAAGTCGCTGCTTCCTCCATCATTGTCACTGGAAACCATGTCTGTTGTTGTCTTTCTTTCATACCATCTAAGTCGCTGCTCTGTTCCATTGCTGTCATTGGAAACCATGTCTGTTGCTGTCTTTCTTCCATACCATCTATGTTGCTGCTCTGTTCCATTGCTGTCACTGGAAACCATGTCTGTTGCTGTCTTTCTTCCATACCATCTAAGTCGCTGCTCTGCTCCACTGCTGTCACTGGAAACCATGTCTGTTGTTGTCTTTCTTTCATACCATCTAAGTCGCTGCTCTGTTCCATTGGTGTCACCTGAAAACCATGTCTGTTGTTGACTTTCTTACATACTATCTAAGTCGCTGCTCTGTTACATTGCTGTCACTGGAAACCATGTCTGTGGCTGTCTTTCTTTCACACCATCTAAGTCGCTGCTCTCCTATGTCACTGTCACTGGAAACCATGTCTGTTGCTGTCTTTCTTCCATACCATCTCAGTCGCTGCTCTGTTCCATTGCTGTCACTGGAAACCATGTCTGTTGTTGTCTTTCTTTATCTCACTCTTAGTCGCTGCTCTGTTAGATTGCTGTCACTGGAAACCATGTCTGTTGCTGGCTTTCTTTCACACCATCTAAGTTGCTGCTCTGTTCCATTGCTGTTACTGGAAACCATGTCTGTTGCTGTCTTTCTTTCACACCATCTTAGTCGCTGCTCTGTTTCATTGCTGTCACTGGAAACCATGTCTGTTGCTCTGTTTCTGTCACACCATCTAAGTCGCTGCTCTCCTCCATCATTGTCACTGGAAACCATGTCTGTTGTTGTCTTTCTTTCATACCATCTAAGTCGCTGCTCTGTTCCATTGCTGTCATTGGAAACCATGTCTGTTGCTGTCTTTCTTTCATACCATCTCAGTCGCTGCTCTTTTCCATTGTTGTCACTTGAAACCATGTATTTTGTTGTCTTTCTGTCACACCATCTAAGTCGCTGCTCTCCTTCATCATTGTCACTGGAAACCATGTCTGTTGTTGTCTTTCTTTCATACCATCTAAGTCGCTGCTCTGTTACATTGCTGTCATTGGAAACCATGTCTGTTGCAGTCTTTCTTCCATACCATCTATGTTGCTGCTCTGTTCCATTGCTGTCACTGGAAACCATGTCTGTTGCTGTCTTTCTTCCATACCATCTAAGTCGCTGCTCTGCTCCACTGCTGTCACTGGAAACCATGTCTGTTGTTGTCTTTCTTTCATACCATCTAAGTCGCTGCTCTGTTCCATTGCTGTCACCTGAAAACCATGTCTGTTGTTGACTTTCTTACATACCATCTAAGTCGCTGCTCTGTTACATTACTGTCACTGGAAACCATATCTGTTGCTGTCTTTCTTTCACACCATCTAAGTCGCTGCTCTCCTATGTCACTGTCACTGGAAACCATGTCTGTTGCTGTCTTTCTTCCATACCATCTCAGTCGCTGCTCTGTTCCATTGCTGTCACTGGAAACCATGTCTGTTGTTGTCTTTCTTTCACACACTCTTAGTCGCTGCTCTGTTAGATTGCTGTCACTGGAAACCATGTCTGTTGCTGGCTTTCTTTCACACCATCTAAGTTGCTGCTCTGTTCCATTGCTGTTACTGGAAACCATGTCTGTTGCTGTCCTTCTTTCACACCATCTTAGTCGCTTCTCTGTTTCATTGCTGTCACTGGAAACCATGTCTGTTGCTCTGTTTCTGTCACACCATCTAAGTCGCTGCTCTCCTTCATCATTGTCACTGGAAACCATGTCTGTTGTTGTCTTTCTTTCATACCATCTAAGTCGCTGCTCTGTTCCATTGCTGTCATTGGAAACCATGTCTGTTGTTGTCTTTCTTCCATACCATCTCAGTCGCTGCTCTGTTCCATTGCTGTCACTGGAAACCATGTCTGTTGCTGTCTTTCTTCCATGCCATCTCAGTCGCTGCTCTGTTCCATTGCTGTCACTTGAAACCATGTCTGTTGTTGTCTTTCTGTAACACCATCTTAGTCGCTGCTCTCCTCCATCACTGTCACTGGAAACCATGTCTGTTGCTGTCTTTCTTTCATACCATCTAAGTCGCTGCTCTGTTTCCTTGCTGTCATTAGAAACCATGTCTGTTGTTGTCTTTCTTCCATACCACCTAAGTCGCTGCTCTGGTCAATTGCTGTCAATGGAAATCATATCTGTTGTCTCTCTTTCATACCATCTAAGTCGCTGCTCTGTTCCATTGCTGTCATTGGAAACCATGTCTGTTGCTGTCTTTCTTTCATACCATCTCAGTCGCTGCTCTTTTCCATTGCTGTCACTTGAAACCATGTATTTTGTTGTCTTTCTGTCACACCATCTAAGTCGCTGCTCTCCTCCATCATTGTCACTGGAAACCATGTCTGTTGTTGTCTTTCTTTCATACCATCTAAGTCGCTGCTCTGTTCCATTGCTGTCATTGGAAACCATGTCTGTTGCTGTCTTTCTTCCATACCATCTATGTTGCTGCTCTGTTCCATTGCTGTCACTGGAAACCATGTCTGTTGCTGTCTTTCTTCCATACCATCTAAGTCGCTGCTCTGCTCCACTGCTGTCACTGGAAACCATGTCTGTTGTTGTCTTTCTTTCATACCATCTAAGTCGCTGCTCTGTTCCATTGCTGTCACCTGAAAACCATGTCTGTTGTTGACTTTCTTACATACCATCTAAGTCGCTGCTCTGTTACATTGCTGTCACTGGAAACCATGTCTGTGGCTGTCTTTCTTTCACACCATCTAAGTCGCTGCTCTCCTATGTCACTGTCACTGGAAACCATGTCTGTTGCTGTCTTTCTTCCATACCATCTCAGTCGCTGCTCTGATCCATTGCTGTCACTGGAAACCATGTCTGTTGTTGTCTTTCTTTCACACACTCTTAGTCGCTGCTCTGTTAGATTGCTGTCACTGGAAACCATGTCTGTTGCTGGCTTTCTTTCACACCATCTAAGTTGCTGCTCTGTTCCATTGCTGTTACTGGAAACCATGTCTGTTGCTGTCTTTCTTTCACACCATCTTAGTCGCTGCTCTGTTTCATTGCTGTCACTGGAAACCATGTCTGTTGCTCTGTATCTGTCACACCATCTAAGTCGCTGCTCTCCTCCATCATTGTCACTGGAAACCATGTCTGTTGTTGCCTTTCTTTCATACCATCTAAGTCGCTGCTCTGTTCCATTGCTGTCATTGGAAACCATGTCTGTTGTTGTCTTTCTTCCATACCATCTCAGTCGCTGCTCTGTTCCATTGCTGTCACTGGAAACCATGTCTGTTGTTGTCTTTCTTTCACACCATCTTAGTCGCTGCTCTGTTACATTGCTGTCACTGGAAACCATGTCTGTTGTTGTCTTTCTTTCACACCATCTTAGTCGCTGCTCTGTTCCATTGCTGTCACTGGAAACCATGTCTGTTGTTGTCTTTCTTTCACACCATCTTAGTCGCTGCTCTGTTACATTGCTGTCACTGGAAACCATGTCTGTTGTTGTCTTTCTTTCACACCATCTTAGTCACTGCTCTGTTACATTGCTGTCACTGGAAACATGTCTGTTGCTGTCTTTCTTTCACACCATCTTAGTCGCTGCTTTTTTACATTGCTGTCACTGGAAACCATGTCGGTTGCTGGCTTTCTTTCACACAATCTAAGTCGCTGCTCTGTTACATTGCTGTCACTGGAAACCATGTCCGTTGTTGTCTTTCTTTCACACCATCTTAGTCGCTGCTCTGTTCCATTGCTGTCACTGGAAATCATGTCTGTGGCAGTCTTTCTCCCATACAACCTAAGTCGCTGCTCTGTTTCATTGCTCTCACTGGAAACCATGTCTGTTGCCGTTTTTTTTCTATACCATCTACGTCGCTGCTCTGTTCCATTGCTGTCATTGGAAACCATGTCTGTTGCTGTCTTTCTTACATACCATCTAAGTCGCTGCTCCGTTCCATTGCTGTCACTGGAAATCATGTTTGTTGTTGTCTTTCTGTCATACCATCTCAGTCGCTGCTCTTTTCCATTGCTGTCACTGGAAACCATGTCCGTTGTTGTCTTTCTTTCATACCATCTAAGTCACTGCTCCCCTCCATAGCTGTCACTGGAAACCATGTCTGTTGCTGTCTTTCTCCCATACCACCTAAGTTGCTGCTCTGTTCTATTGCTCTCATTGAAAACCATGTCTGTTGCTGTTTTTCTTCCAAACCATCTCAGTCGCTGCTTTGTATCATTGCTGTCACTGGAAACCATGTGCGTTGCTGTCTTTCTTTCACACCATCTAAGTCGCTGCTCTGTTCCATTGCTGTCACTGGAAATCATGTCTGTTGTTATCTTTCTTTCATACCATCTAAGTCGCTGCTCTGTTACATTGCTGTCACTGGAAACCATGTCTGTTGCTGTCTTTCTTCCATACCATCTTAGTCGCTGCTTTGGTCCATTGCTGTCACTGGAAACCATGTCTATTGCTGTCTCTCTTTCACACCATCTTAGTCGCTACTCTGTTCTATTGCTGTCACTGGAAACCATGTCTGTTTCTGTCTTTCTTTCATACCATCTAAGTCGCTGCTCTGTTTCCTTGCTGTCATTAGAAACCATGTCTGTTGTTGTCTTTCTTCCATACCACCTAAGTCGCTGCTCTGGTCAATTGCTGTCAATGGAAATCATATCTGTTGTCTTTCTTTCATACTATCTAAGTCGCTGCTCTGTTCCATTGCTGTCATTGGAAACCATGTCTGTTGCTGTCTTTCTTTCATACCATCTCAGTCGCTGCTCTTTTCCATTGCTGTCACTTGAAACCATGTATTTTGTTGTCTTTCTGTCACAACATCTAAGTCGCTGCTCTCCTCCATCATTGTCACTGGAAACCATGTCTGTTGTTGTCTTTCTTTCATACCATCTAAGTCGCTGCTCTGTTCCATTGCTGTCATTGGAAACCATGTCTGTTGCTGTCTTTCTTCCATACCATCTATGTTGCTGCTCTGTTCCATTGCTGTCACTGGAAACCATGTCTGTTGCTGTCTTTCTTCCATACCATCTAAGTCGCTGCTCTGCTCCACTGCTGTCACTGGAAACCATGTCTGTTGTTGTCTTTCTTTCATACCATCTAAGTCGCTGCTCTGTTCCATTGCTGTCACCTGAAAACCATGTCTGTTGTTGACTTTCTTACATACCATCTAAGTCGCTGCTCTGTTACATTGCTGTCACTGGAAACCATGTCTGTGGCTGTCTTTCTTTCACACCATCTAAGTCGCTGCTCTCCTATGTCACTGTCACTGGAAACCATGTCTGTTGCTGTCTTTCTTCCATACCATCTCAGTCGCTGCTCTGTTCCATTGCTGTCACTGGAAACCATGTCTGTTGTTGTCTTTCTTTCACACACTCTTAGTCGCTGCTCTGTTAGATTGCTGTCACTGGAAACCATGTCTGTTGCTGATTTTCTTTCACACCATCTAAGTTGCTGCTCTGTTCCATTGCTGTTACTGGAAACCATGTCTGTTGCTGTCTTTCTTTCACACCATCTTAGTCGCTGCTCTGTTTCATTGCTGTCACTGGAAACCATGTCTGTTGCTTTGTATCTGTCACACCATCTAAGTCGTTGCTCTCCTCCATCATTGTCACTGGAAACCATGTCTGTTGTTGTCTTTCTTTCATACCATCTAAGTCGCTGCTCTGTTCCATTGCTGTCATTGGAAACCATGTCTGTTGTTGTCTTTCTTCCATACCATCTCAGTCGCTGCTCTGTTCCATTGCTGTCACTGGAAACCATGTCTGTTGTTGTCTTTCTTTCACACCATCTTAGTCGCTGCTCTGTTCCATTGCTGTCACTGGAAACCATGTCTGTTGTTGTCTTTCTTTCACACCATCTTAGTCGCTGCTCTGTTACATTGCTGTCACTGGAAACCATGTCTGTTGTTGTCTTTCTTTCACACCATCTTAGTCACTGCTCTGTTACATTGCTGTCACTGGAAACATGTCTGTTGCTGTCTTTCTTTCACACCATCTTAGTCGCTGCTTTTTTACATTGCTGTCACTGGAAACCATGTCGGTTGCTGGCTTTCTTTCACACAATCTAAGTCGCTGCTCTGTTACATTGCTGTCACTGGAAACCATGTCCGTTGTTGTCTTTCTTTCACACCATCTTAGTCGCTGCTCTGTTCCATTGCTGTCACTGGAAATCATGTCTGTGGCAGTCTTTCTCCCATACAACCTAAGTCGCTGCTCTGTTTCATTGCTCTCACTGGAAACCATGTCTGTTGCCGTTTTTTTTCTATACCATCTACGTCGCTGCTCTGTTCCATTGCTGTCATTGGAAACCATGTCTGTTGCTGTCTTTCTTACATACCATCTAAGTCGCTGCTCCGTTCCATTGCTGTCACTGGAAATCATGTTTGTTGTTGTCTTTCTGTCATACCATCTCAGTCGCTGCTCTTTTCCATTGCTGTCACTGGAAACCATGTCCGTTGTTGTCTTTCTTTCATACCATCTAAGTCACTGCTCCCCTCCATAGCTGTCACTGGAAACCATGTCTGTTGCTGTCTTTCTCCCATACCATCTAAGTTGCTGCTCTGTTCTATTGCTCTCATTGAAAACCATGTCTGTTGCTGTCTTTCTTCCAAACCATCTCAGTCGCTGCTTTGTATCATTGCTGTCACTGGAAACCATGTGCGTTGCTGTCTTTCTTTCACACCATCTAAGTCGCTGCTCTGTTCCATTGCTGTCACTGGAAATCATGTCTGTTGTTATCTTTCTTTCATACCATCTAAGTCGCTGCTCTGTTACATTGCTGTCACTGGAAACCATGTCTGTTGCTGTCTTTCTTCCATACCATCTTAGTCGCTGCTTTGGTCCATTGCTGTCACTGGAAACCATGTCTATTGCTGTCTCTCTTTCACACCATCTTAGTCGCTACTCTGTTCTATTGCTGTCACTGGAAACCATGTCTGTTGCTGTCTTTCTTTCATACCATCTAACTCGCTGCTTTGTTCCATTGCTGTCACTGGAATCCATGCCTTTTTCTGTCTTTCTTACACACCATCTAAGTTGCTGTGCTGCTCTGTTACATTGCTGTTACTGGTAACCATGTCTGTTACTGTCTTTTTTTCATACCATCTAAGTCGCTGCTCTGTTCCATTGCTGTCACTGGTAACCATGTCAGTTCCTGTCTTTCTTCCAACCATTTCAGTCACGTGTGTTTCCTCGCCATCACTGCAAACCGTACTTTTTTTTTTCTTTACTGAACACGATCTTTGTCGCCGGTCATTTCCATTTTTTTAAATGGAAACCATTTTGTTGCATGTTTATAACAGCGTCTCACTCATTGGCGTTTTGTATTACTCTCGTAGTAAATCCAGATGTTTTTTTCGTTCTGTTTCCCCACACCATTTTAATTACTTGAAACCATGATGGATGTAGCTGCTTTTTTCTCAACACCATCTCAGTTGTTGCCCTGTTGTAATTCTATAACTGGAAAGAATTCTCCACACCTATTTTCTGATCTATATACCATGATGCCATATTCTGGATCCCTCATCATACTATATCAGTTTCTGTTCAGTGTCTTGCCATTATTTCACTACATGTCTACACTAAGTTAGCCATCTCGCTTTCTCCTTTTCTGTACTAGATAATGTCTATTCCTGAGTCCTTATAGACCCTATTACAATCACTTGTTTTTGCATCGGTAATGTTCCTTTTCACTCTCTTTCAGTACCATCTACTATCCTTTTCTCCATCCCTGTAACACCAGCTCTCACTTCTTTTCCTATCGCAACTTCTGTATTTATATACTTGTCTGTCACTGTTTGCAACTCCATCTTTGTGGTTCATTGTATCTTTTGCAGCTCTTGACTTCATTTCATTTTAACAACAAAACTGATCTAAAGAAGTTTTTATAAAATTAAAACTTTGATTAAAAGTATTTTTGAAGGCTTTATGAGCAGATAAATAAATAAATGATAAATAATTCAATAATAATTAACTTTTTTATGGTACTTATTCCAAATGTCCTTTCGGGTTCTAACCCATCATCGGTGGAAAAACAAATCCTCTTTCTAAGCTGTAAATAATAAGAACTATTCAGTTAAAAAAAAAAAGAAAAATACAGGTAGATAAATGAATAAATATAAATAAAAAAAATTTTTTTTTTGAAATTATTGAATTATCATTCATTTATTTACCTGCTTATAACCACTGTACATTCCTCCAAAAATATTTATTATTATTTAACAATGCTTCAAGCAAACCACACCATACTTCTGAAACTTTGATTATGAATAGCCCAAAGATCCTATGATAATTAACCACCTTTTGTTTAGACAAATCAAAATGCTAAAGAATGAATATATAAATGTATTAGATCAAAATAAGAGAGAAGAAAAAAAAAGCCAAACGAATTTTTGGAGAAGGGAACAGAATAGTTCACACTGAAGAACTTATAAAGTTCTTGGTTGTTAACTATTATGTACTTTTACCAAAAAAAATATATTAATCTAGTTCACTAAGAGTATAAACATGACATCACTATTTTTATATTGATTAGACTGGGATAGATTAAGGAGAGTTGGAGAAACATACTAGATTTTAGGTCATTATTATAGTCTTTTACAAATCAAGTATTTTTTCATAACTGCTTGTATGGTCATCTTACCATATCTACAAATCTTCCTCAGTTGCTGCAGTTTACATTTGTTTGTCTCGACCGTCATCACATGATAATCTGTCTCATCTGGCTCCATTTTCTGCAATAAAATACGTTGTGATTCACCTGTTTCTTGTCTTATTGTAATTTCATTTCTACCAAACCAGTAGCTGTTGCCCTACACCTTTTTATTTTTTAACATCAAATATGGATGCTGCTTTTAACTTGTTTCTGCATTGGGTTCCTGTTGTCACTTGTTCTCATTACCTGTTCATAACAATTTTTACTGTTTAAAAGAAAAGTTGACTACCATAGTTCAAGGGAACCCAAAGGCTCCTTTTTCATGTACTACTATACTGAGATAGGGATGAAAAGGTGGGGAAACTCTTTTTCCAGGATTACTCCACTTTGTATTATATAATGAGAATAAAGGGAGAGACTTTAAGCAGGCGGAGGGGGTATCGAGTAAAATTTTGATTCCTTCGGATGATTTGAAAAAGGATTGAATCCTAGTGCATTGGCATAATAAACACTATTTTGCCAAATCCATTAAAATGAAATTTTGTTACACTGAGTATTATATTGGATAAATGCTTTTAAATCAACATTTGTTTTTTAATTAAATCCAATAAATTTTTTCTCTTGATGTTTTATTGCAATTAGTAAATTTATGTTCCTTCTCCCATATCTAGATTTGGTGGTTTTATATATTTCTTCATAAAAATGGTTTTATTCAATAATTTTTAAAATAAGGCCTTTAATCTTTACTGATCTTTCTGCAAATGTATTGACTAGTGTGAATCTTCCAGGATTTTATATATATATATATATATATATATATATATATATAGATAGATAGATAGATAGATAGATAGGATGAGCATGTTGCCACCATTGCCCAGGTATAAAATTCTAAATATTTTAATTTATGCAGATTTCAGATTTATGATTACAGAACCAATTTTCTATTGATTATTATATCGTAATAAACAGTGATTTATAAGAGTTAACAAACAAAAACTTCCAACTTAGACATTGTGAGATTTGGATTTCAAAATATTTTACTTGCAAAGAAAGGTATGTAATCATGTAAAGACAAAACGATAATTCCCTTCTTTATATTTTAAACTAGTAGTGCTGAGAATGAAAGTAATATATGCGATTTAGGGTTTGTTTTTTTTTGCCTTAGTGCGAAGGTTAGGTTACCAACAAAATATATCTTATAAACAAAGGGGAACAACTAAGGAAGAAATGGTTTTATTTTGAAATTAGAAATTCGATTGTATCTATACATTAATATAATAGCGTGTTATTTTGTGTGCCACGCTTACACCTTTGTTCTTTCAAGTGACTTGTTTGTTATGACCTTTGATTTCTAGTAATAAATAATTTTACCAAGAATTTTTCATAAGTTTTGGTTATAGCTGGAGGAACTCAAGTTATGTATATACAAGTTAGAAAAGCATTTCATCCAAGGCATGATAATTGTTAAACAAAATGTTTTTACTATATGCTTTAAAAATAAAGGTACAAGATTCAATTTGAAATTTATCTTCAAAGTGCACTTTTATAAATTTTACAAAGTAAGGTATAAATATTTAATTTAAATTGAATCAAAAAAATTACCTGGGATTTATTTTATGTAATGTACATTCTGTTGCACTTTTTAAAAAAAATTCATTGAAAATTTTATATCTATATCATTAATTGCTAGATGAAAGATGTTTTCAAATTGCAACAAAATGTACATTACGTAAAATAAATCCAAGGTAATTTTTTTGATTCAATTTAAATTAAATTTTTATACCTTTGTAAAATTTATAAAAGTGCACTTTGAAGATAAATAAATTTCAAATTGAATCTTGTACCTTTATTTTTAAAGCCTATAGTAAAAACATTTTATTTCACAATTTTCATGCCTTCGATGAAATGCTTTTCTGACTTGTATCTTATCTTTTTAAGATTATATTTTAAAACTCTCTATTTCAGTTTATATTTCTCCTCACACCACAACTCATTTTTGCAACCCCCCCCCTCTTTGTAATACAGGTCTGAATAATGAGAAAATCTGAATTTTTTGTAAAAAAACCTTTAAAATAACTTTTTTAGATTAAATTTTTTTAAACTTCTTTCAGAAGAGAAAATCTTTAAAATTTAATAAGGAACGTATTTCGTATAGGTTTCATTAACAAATATTCAGTACATAATGAGAAAAATAGAGATGAAAATTTCAAAAGGACTGTATAACTGATTACGCTCAATAGTCCTCTCCAATGAAAGTCTTTGTATTGTTATTCTATTATTATTATTTAAAACATTTTGTGTCCTGCTCTTTTGCGCAAAGACTAATAGATATATTTTTGGTCCCCCGACAAAATTGTTAATTATCTGTTCGTCCATACTTTTCTCAATAAGTACGCCTTCGAATTTTTGGAAATTTTGTACAAACATTAAATATGATATGAGTAAAAAAGTAACAGAACACATTTTCTGGGAAAAAAATACAAAAATCTTTGTGATGCATGTACACATCATGGAATGAAGTCACATTCCAAAAATCACAAATTAATCAAGTAGGTTTTTGTTTAAGAAAATCAAATTTTCCAATTTTTATTAGTTTAAGTTTATTTTGAATACAAACAAAATATTTGTAGGCAAAATTTAAAAATAATGTGGCCGCTTAATCTCTGCTTTCTCATAAAATTTGAATTTTTTAATTAAATATAAAACTACTTGATCAACTCAAGTCATTTTTCGAATATGACTCCTTTGTTCCTTGACATGTATGTACATCATAAAGATTCTGTATTTTTTTTTTTTTTTTTTTTTTTAATCTAATTTGAAAATTACTAAAATGCAATTTCATTTGTATTGAAATTAAATAAGATTTTTAGTAATTAAAAGCATAATTGTAGAAAAAAAAATTTAGTTTCTGCTTGACTTAACTCCCTTGATATCTTCAATTCACTTTGTTATTATAGACAATTTTTTTTTTCCCCCACAACGTTATTATCTCCCTTAGTTTAACTTTTCTTACTTTGAATTTAAGCATATCCCCAGGGGACAAATTAAATCAAGGAGTGGAGACATGCAAATAGGAATCTTCTGTGACAAATTGCCTCCTTTCTTTATACATTAAAAAAACAGCCTCATGTGAACTTTGATAATAGGTTTCTTTACATTGTAAATTTTCACATTTCATATTCGATAAAAGACATTTAGTAAACTAGGTAACTATTTTAAAAACAAGTTAATTAAAATGGACCCTTTTTTACATTATAGAATTCTGACAAAAGGAGATTGCTTAATTTGTAAAAGCAAAGTTTGTTTTAAATTTATCAAATACTAGCAAAATTATCTGTCGTTGACTGGGTTCAAAAACAGCCTACAGAAAATGGACTGCTTTATGAAAGTACTAGCAGGGTTTTTTTTTTTAGAGGCGTGTGTGTGCGTGTGGGGGGGGTAAAATAACCCTGTTTAAAGATTTAAAAAACAATTTGGGGGGGGGGGAGACATTCGAACTTGAATCCTTGAGGCGAAAGCGGGGGGGGGGAAAAAAAAAAAAAAAAAAAATGGAAGGTAGAGAACATTATGCATGTGAACGATTCTGTTTACGTTAAAATTACCCCCCCCCTAAAGGGGGAGGGTTTTTTTTTTTTTTTTTTTTTTAAGTCATTAACTTTTCAGCCATTTCCAGGATTGATGCCAGATTTTCTTTCTATACTTAAAACTAATTCCATAACTGAAATTCTTTAGGAGCCCATTTCTTACTAATAACTTTTATGATCTTTCTGAATATGCTGGCTTCTGTAATATTCTTGTCGACGATTAAACACAAAGTTGTAATTTTAATGTTTACTTGATATTGAGAGAAAAATCAGTCAATAATTTTGAAAGAAAATGAATGCATAACCAAGCAATTTACATTTGTTCATTTTTTTTTTTTTTTTTGCTTTTAACATCAATGATGATGACTTTGTCCTCTCGGTCTCTCAAATAACGATGCATTTCTTTTAAGCAATATGACTTTTGCCAAACTAACCCAAAAACTTAGTTTAAAGTACAAAAACAAAAAAAATTGGTTCAAATTCTATAAAAATACCAATAATTTACTGGTTGAGAAATGGTAAATCAATTTGGAATACAATTCACATTATAAAGCGATTTGTTAATTTTCAACAATTTCATCTGCAATTTATGATTACATAGAATAGAATTATCTCTTAAATGAATAATTATGCAAAAGTATCCCCACATGTACTTTTTTTTTTTTGTATTCTTTTGTTTAATTAATTTAATGTCCTAAATTGTCTCTTGCAAAATATGCTAATTTTCTGAAGTTAATGTAAATTATCTCTCTAATCACAACCCTGCCTCCACTAGCATCTAACAAAAAATATTTAAAAAGAATTTTTTTTATTAAAAGGAAACTTTTTTTTCAACTTTGAAATCTTGTGGTCATACAAAAATAGGAATAGAGAAACTTTTCAGAAACCTACAGGATATGTTACATTTGGTTGAAAAACAAGAGAAAAGGGCAAAGTATTTGATTTGTATCATTCTCTGAATTCAAGAACTATATAAGTTTCTCAGGTTCATGTTTGATATTGTTTGCGTTTTACTGTTTATTTTTTGTTGTTCCAATGTTTAATGTTAAAAATCAATTGTTGAAATTTTTAGCATTTTCATTTTAAAAGTTACCTCCCTTTGTTAGAGAAAAATATGAATAAAAAATTAGTCTAGAAAATTTCTACTTTCAGATTTTCTCCAATCTAAAAATTAGATTCATTAAAAATTTTATTTTAATTATACTAAACGGTATTTCTGAAAATTAAAAATGTTGGCATTACTATTTTTTTGGAAATACATAATCTAAATATATATATTTTTTTAGGGTATTTTTTATACAAATGTTTAAAATATTAAGGATATTGGATATCTCCAAATTGTGTTTTAGAGTTTAAACTTCTGAATGAGAGCGGTTTTCAAAACAATACGAATTAGGCTTAAAAAGGAAGGTCACTTTCAAGTTGAAAACATCTAAAGAGAAACTAAAATCATGTTAGCTTTTTACTTACCTGAATTTGTCTATAAATGAAGACCCCTGTCGAAACCATATGGATTTTAGTAGAGCAGCAGCCAAAAAGGCTGACTTTAGTCTCTTAATCTATTTGGGATTTTCTGAAGCGACTTTTGTTCAATCATTGAAGACACACAAGCAACAAGAAAAAGACTTTTTCGGAAGTGCAGTTGAAAGATGAAGTTTCAGTCTGTAGGAGTTACAAAAACAAATCTTGAATGGTCAAGTTGTCGAACTTTGTTAGGCAGAGAATGTGTGGTCATCTTTACCACAGATCTTTGGTTGTTGATGTTGATAAGCAGCAGAGATATGGGTTCGTTGATAGACTTTTCATAAGAGTGTGGTCCCTTGTGGACAGCTACATGTTGTTCAACGCAAGCACCTTTCCTTGTTAATTGTGTGGTCATAGTACCACTGGGCAGCTAATAGGCCATATAGTCACTGGATGCTGATGTGGGGGGAAAGAACATTGGAGGTAATTAAAGTGTCAAGCAGGAAGTGGTTGTTCAATAAAATATGAATTTTGTATTTTAATTTTTTCTAAGTTGATGAAAAAATATGAAATTTAAACTTAATAAAAATCCAATTTTTAATAAAAATCCAATTTTTCTAACAGAAAATCAAAGATTATTATTGTTGGAAAACAGATATTTTTCTTGTTTGAAAGCTTTAAATTCTTTATTGAAAAGAACTATTGTATTGATAAACCAATTTTTTTTTTTTTTTTTAGTCAATTTATTGAATAAATGCAATTATTAATAGATTGACAATGTATTTCCTTCATTATATGTGCAGTCAGACATTTATGATATAAAAATATTAAAGTTTTGATATTAAATTTATAAGAAATTTCACTAACTCACACCACAAACCTTTAAAATGTCCCAAACTGTTTTCAAATTCCAATATCACAAGACTAGAGGTATAAGAAACTGAAAAGGTCTGGAAAGTATGTTTTTAAGCATACAAAAAGGCCCTTAAGACTTTGAGGCATCATTTTTAAAAAGACCTTATAAAAATTGTCTAATATTGTATATTTATGATTATGTATATACTGCAAAAAGGTCAATGTCATTTAAAGATTTACATTTGTATAAGAAAACACTGTTTAACTTTAGAGATTAAGCTTCTGTATGAGTGGTTTTTAAAATACAAATTAGATAGGGAGGTCACTTTCAGGTTGTAAGCGATCTAAAAAGTAATTAAAATCATATTAGCCTTTTACTTACCTGAATTTGTCTATAAATGAAGACCCATCAAAAATAAGGATTCTAGTAGAGCAGCAGCCAAAAAGGCTGTCTCTTAATCTATTTGGGATTTTCTGAAGCAGCTTTTGTTGAACCAATTAAGACAAACAAGCAAAAAGAAGCTTCTCCAGAACAGCAGATAAAGATGAAATTTGAGTCTGTTAGAGTTGCAAAATCAAATCTTGAACAGTCGAGTTGTACACTTTTGTCTTTCGTGTGTGGTCATCTAATTACCACCAAAACCATTCGTTGATGTCGATAAACAGCGCAGATATGGATTCGTTAGAGTGGTCCACTGTGGACAGCTACAAGTTGTTCGATGCAAGCACCTTTTAATTGTGTGGTCCTAGTACCACTGGACACCTAATAGGCCATACAGCCACTGGATGCTGATGTAGGGGGGAAAGAACATGGGAGGTAATTAAAGTGTCAAGCAAGAAGTGGTTGTTCAATAAAGTTATCAAAATTATTTTTTTTCAAATATGAATGTATTTTGTATTTTAATAAATGTTTTTATTATTCAAAATTGATGAAAAATACAATATTTTAGCTTTAATAAAAATCCAATTTTTTAACAGAAAATCTCAAACTTATGTAAATCGTATTTTGTTGGAAAACAGTTACCATTTCCTTGTAATTTAAAAGCATTAAATTCGTTACTGAAAATATAAGCTTTTTGGTGAATATTATTTTTTTTTTTTATTCAATTTATTTTATTGAACAAATGCAATTATTAATAGATTGACGATGCATTTCCTTCATTATATATGTGCAGTCAGGCATTTTTAATATACAAAATATCAAAATTTGGATATTAAATAAAAAATCTCACTAAATCGCAGCACAAACCTTCAAAATGTTCCCAAACTGCTTCCAAATTGCAACATGAGAGATAAGCTGAAAAGGGCTGGAAGGCATATTTTGAAGCATGCAAAAAACTTATTGCCTTTGAGGCATCGCTTTAAAAAGATCTTATAAATTGTGGGGGGGGGGGGGGGTTGTCTAATATTGAATATTCATAATTATGTATCTATTGCAAAACACTGAGTGTCATTTAAAGATTGACACTCATAAGAAAAAAAAGGAGAGTTATTTTAATAGTTTAATGTTTTAATCAGAATTATAAAAAACGTTTGTTGCATTGTAAAAATCTTAATTTGCAGATAGTAAACAAACGTTTAAATCAAAATATTTGTAATATATTTTCAATTAAATAAGACTTTGAATCCATGACAACAATTAATCTAAGGTATTTTTATAGAATCACTCCCGTCTACACATTTTTAAATGTATTTATGGTCAAGAAAGAATTTTATTAAAATTCATTAAAAATTAGTTTGCAAGATTTATTCCGGCTTTTTTGTCTTCCGTTAAAACCATCGGATTGGAAATGGGGGTGATTCTATAAAATATCCCATGTTTTTTGTACATAGTTTTATATTAGAAAATTTTTTCTTCATATAAAAATCATGTTTTTTGTAACAAGTCAAAATTTCCTAATTTCATTTGGGAAAATACAGGATGGAATTAAATATGGAGTAAATGGTAAAAATCACGATATATTTATTACCTGCAGTTTATCAATTTTGTGTCCAACTTGTGAGAAGGGAGATGAAATTCCCCTGGGTGTTTCACTGCTGAAGAGGGAAAGCAGATAAATCTAAGGACAACGTCTGCTGCTTATGTTCAAGCATGAGTCACATTCAGATTTCTGTGGCCAGGGAAATAAATGGGTACAAAAGTAGTTTCCACAACAACAATAACTACCAACACTAACATTTTGGTGAAAAATTAATTTACAATCTAGCAATAAGTTTTCTAAAAAAATAAAATTATAAAAATGGATTTCAAAATCATGCGAAATGAAATTTATGACAATTGTATTGTTTTTTTCTATCAATTATTTCAGCATATGTTTACATTTCAAGTAGTTTTAAGATTACAAGCATAATCCTAAATGAATTTTAATTTGAGACGGTTCTTCATTTAACAAAAAAAATAAAAAAATATCACCTTGACCATTTTTCATTACATTATGTTCAGGCCACTAAACTAATTCTATCAGATTGACATCAGTTTCAAAGTAATGTATGAGTGTAATTAAAAATGTAAAAGTTTATCTCCTGTCAAGTATTACAGCTCATTGGTGCTCCTAAGTTTTGTGTCGCATAAAACAAAACAAACATGACAAAAACTCAGCTCAGAATGAGAACGTTATGCAGGTTTTTAAAATAATTATCTGGTGACTAAGAAATTAGGATACTTTAGCAAAGAATTAAACAGCACAAAAGAAAAATCTTTGTGCCTGTTATGGAATGGGGGGGGGGACTATCAAATTAAGCAATTTTTTTTCATTCCATAACAGGCACGTACAGAGATTTTTTTTTTTTTTAAACATCTTTTCTAAATTGCATAAACACCGAAATGCGAAAGTCTTACAAAAGAATTCATTAAATTTCGGTTGGAAAACAAATTGCATTAAGAATGAGAGAATCATAAAAGTGGGAAAAGTTTACCTCACAAAAGGTACAAAATGTTTGAACTGAGATTCCAACTTTGAGAAGGGTTCCCCTGGGCAGAAACAGATGACACTTTATATCCTAAAGGTCGGATAAGGTGTCATCTCTCCAGAGTGTTAAAAAAAAAAAAAAAAAAAAAATATCAAAGGCAAAATTCAGATTCCCATTCTTAAGTAAAAAAAGTTAAATGTTTAAAGTTATAAACTAAAATTTCACAGACTATAGAAATCAAAATGCAAGTTGTTATTGAAGAGAGACACTTACACAAATCATTTCAAAAGTTGGTCCTTTTTTTGTACCCATCAAAAACAGCGCATCTTCCACAAGCAGGCAAGTGTTTTTTACAACAATGTCAATTCAGGGGACAAAAGCTCCTAACTTGGTCAGTTTAAACCCCAACTCACCAGCCATTATTTCTGAAGTGGTTTTATAATTTCACTTGTTCAGCAATAGAGATTGTGGCCTTTTTGCAAATCAATAATGCACACCTGGTTGTTTCAGTCAACGAAGCAGATGCTACATAGAATATAAAAAAATTCAGGGAGCAAAAAGAGTGGACAAACAAGTTTTGGAAAAATATTTTTTTTTTCAAGTTTAAAACCATTTTAATTAGTAAAGACAAGAGTAAAATGGTTTTAAATCTAACAAATTAATTCTATCATTGCTTTTTTTCATATTTTTCAATTCTACAATATTTACCAAATAATTATAGCATAATAACCGAAGATGGTAACTAGGAAAAAATTTCGTTTTTATTAATAAGGAATTATTTAGAGTTAAAATCCAGTTAGTACTATGCATGCAACTTAAAAAAAAAACTTCAAGTGCGTCAACCTTATGTAAAGTAGAGAAATTAAGACAAAATAGCGACACAATTTGACCTGATGTCGCATAATATTGACACATCCCAAGTTACATGCGTAATACTAAATGGATTTCTCCTGTAGAAGATGTCTCCATGGTTTTTACTTCCGCTTTTCTCGCTCATATGCCCCTATTCCAAATCCGTACGAGTGAACCGACATTCTGGACTTTTTTTTTTTTTTCTATCAAATATTTTTTAATGTTAAACATTTTAAACTGATAAATTGCACAATAAAAATTTTAAAAATTTCGAATTATTTAAGTAAAAATTCCATTTTTTTTTTTTTTACTCGATTACTAAATCTAAAGTTTTCTTTTCATATTTTTAAATTAAATTCAGTTTACGATATTTTTTTTTATTAAAAATTGTTAGGTAATTTGTTAGAATAACTTTTTTAAAGTAAAAAAAAAAAAATGCAATTTTTACTTGATTAAATGATTTGTTTTAATTTAATTATTCTTTGTTGTGCAATAATTTATATCAGTTCGAAATATGCTTAACTTAAATTTCAAATAAGTTTTGGTAGGAAAAAAAAAAAGGCCACTGAATGTCAGCTGGCCACTACAAATTCGGAATCGGAGCATGTGCGCGAAAATAGCCAAAGGAAACAGGGAGACATCTTCTACAGGAGATCCAAAATATACTTTTGTAGATTTTTGAACCTGGCAAATCTGAGCGGCGCTCGGCTTTGCCCCGAAACTTTACATCAACTGCTCGAGTTTACCTTGTAATCTGATGTAATACGATAATCATGTTATGCGGCAAACGACAACTTTCGCATAAATAGTGGAATAAAATAATGTTATATGGAAAACATGGATACTAACAACATTATGAATCAACGTTAGACGTCTGATTTTTTTTTTTTTTTTTTTTTTTGTCAAAATTAGAAATTAATCCATCCCCAAAAGAATTGCATTACAGGCTCGATAAACGATGGATGTGGCTGAAGTGTAAAAACCTTTTGCAATTTTGACAAATTTTAATAATCTTTAGACAATTTTCTTGGAAAAAAAAAAAAAAAAAAGGTAAATATCCAGAACACCGACCAGTCTAATTTGTTTTTTTAGGTAACTGTGGTCGCTGACAACGAATCTGATAGTCAAACTTGGGGCAAATTTACGGTTTGCATGGTATTAACCCCTGACTGAACCCACGTACTACTTTCCACCATTTTGCAACTTCCGTTTATGCTACGCACGCGCGCTGCAGCATAAACGACGGCTTGCTTCTTCACCTTGCAAACTGCCTTCTCACATGGCGTATGAATCAAAAAATTACGGACTGACATTTTTTTAATACCTATAAAAAACAAATTAGAGTGGTCGGTGTTCTGTTGTAGCGTATCTGGATATTTACCGAAAAAAAAAAAATATAAAATAAACTTAAAACATTGCTTCTTAAAACTTAAAAAAATTGTTTGTTTAAAAAAAAAAAAAAAAAAAGTTTCTACAATTTTTATTACGAGTTAAGATTTGAAAATCGGCGACGCTCGGTATAATCCGGCAAGTGACGTTATGTTTCGGACAAAGCCGAGAGCGGGCGCTTAGATATGTTAGATATGTCATCTACACAAAAAATAAAAATTCTCGGCATCTATAACTATCTAATCGAAGATATTTATAAAAACCGTTTTAAAAAGTATTTGAATAAAAATAGATTACTCAGAAATACATAAACACAATTTTCACATAAAATTGTCTTCAAAATCTTCGACAATTGACAATAATGGCGGCCAACTGTAGATTTTATATTAAAAAATGAAATCTTACAAAAAGGTTAAAAACTATGCGGATTAGGTAGAGTTTCTGATGCAATTTGACTCCTTTTAAGAAAGTTTATATCAAATAACATTTGTGTTTACAAAAAGAATTCGCTGACAAATTCAGTTTATTTTTCGTCATTCTAAAAAATAAATAAAATAAAATGGCCTAGTTCGAAAGAAAAAAAAAGTGGGTGTGGATTCAGCAGAGAAGCCAACAAAAGACTAAAAAAAGAAAAAAAAAATCAAATAAAGTTATATTTAATAAAAATTACTTTGGCGGTCGTTACTTTTGTTACCTATCCGCCCCCCCCCCCCTTTTTAAGATTTAAATATTTGGGGTTTTTTTTTTTTTATTTCGAATATTCAGCTTTTTTGCAAGTTGCTTTGCAATCAAGATGGCGCCTAGCGCCTGACCTTTCTAGAATCTTCTTCATGGGAAACAAAGGCGCCGCCATATTTGTTCGTTAAGTAGCTCATCAAGGCGATTGAGATTTAAAAAAAAGAGCATTAAAAACATTAAAAAAAAAAAAAAAAAAAAAATGGTCTGGTCGATAGAAAAGTAACTTTTACTGACTATGGCAACATTTTTACTTGTTCATTTGTTGGCTTCTCTACCCCCCCCCCCCGTTCGGAAAAAATATCAACATTGTACAATATTTTTTATAAATTTTAAATATTACTTTTAATGTAAGAATCGTATTTATAGGTTTGGATGATTAAGTCAAGTTTTATCTTTACTGATTAAAACTGACGATTGTCTTAGATAAAGATTCGATCAGAAATCTTGAAGTTATTTTATGTATTTATTTTTTTTCGAAAATGTCAAAGAAATTAGTTACAAGGACTGGGATATTTTTTTTTTCTTATAAATTCCAGTTTGTGGTAATTTTTATCACCATGAAAATATAAATGGTTAAACTCCCTTACCGTTAACTAAACCTTTAGGAAAAAGTGGGAAATGCGCTGCGAAAATAGTTTTCAAACCCGAAACGGCCATTTTCAGCTTTCTTCCCTCGAAAGAAATTTTGAGACCAGATGAATTGGAAGGTAATAAAGTTGGTAGTGGAAACGCAAACACAGGAAACACTTTCGCTTCTCATTTTCCTATAACCAATGTCGGACTTTGCACATGGAAGGAACGAAGGAAGAAACATAGCCATCTAAAACCCGATGCCACGAAAAGCAACTGTGAAAGAAAAAGGCAAGGCAAATGATAATAAAACGGCAAAAATATGATTGAATTAAAAAACAAATAATTTTATTTTTTCAATAAAATCGAATACATGATCTGGAATTTTTTCTTTAAAAAAGTAAAATTATACAAGTTACCAAACCTCCTTTAAGAAAAAGAGAAAACTTTACGATTTTTTTTTTTTTTTAACGGGGGGAAAAAAATCTCTCGGTGTTGGACGTCTCGTCTTGTCTCAGCAAATAAAACGAAAATGGCGTCGGCGGAATGAGGGCTTACATTTGTAGTTCCTACATTTAAGCCTATTCACTGTCTACATACACGGATTTGAAAGAAATAGTTCCACGGAATATTACACTTAAACATTTCATGAAATAATAGTTAACTTTTTAAAAAGATATATTGTAGCATAGAAATAATATTTAATACCTGAAATTACATAGAAAAATAAATTTTATAAGCAATGTAATAAATCCAAAGTGCGTTAGGATATTTCCTGGAATGCGAAACAAATGAGGTGCTTCGGCTATTGCGTCAGCATTTTAGTAGGCTAGTCACGCCTACTAATTTGTTTTCTTTGTTTCGACCTTGAACTTTATATTTGTTTTGCGATTTGCGTCTTATTTATTTGATCGCATACGAACCAAAAAAAAAAGGGGGGGTAAATGTTACTTTATGCTACAACAAAATCCCGACCACTTTAATTTGTTGTTTTAGTGGGTATTCAAGGTCGCTGACAACGAATCTGATAATCAAACCTGTCGCAAATTTACCGTTTGCATGGCATTAACCCCTGTGCCTTGGGACTATTTTACACCATTTCACCGCCTTCGGTAGTGTTGTTCTTACATGATACGTTCGCTTGCGAACGGGCGTAATGAAGTGTCTTATCACATCGCGGAGGAATCTCTGATTGGCGATTTGAAATAAGTTAAAAAAAAAAAAAAAAAAAAAAAAAGTCTGGTTCATTTTTTTTGTATGTCTTGCGTAGTTTTTGATGCTTTTTAATTGATCTAAAAAAAATAAAGTTTTCGTGAACGGGTTACAAAAACATTTTTGTCTTTCGTTCTTTTTTGGGGGGGAGGGAGAACTTATGTAGTTTAACAGGTGCTTCTGCAGTTTAATTAACCGTTTTTCCGTAAGTAACGCGCCGACAGTATCGTATAACATTTCACAAAAATGCTGTTTACATTGGGGAGGGGGCAAATAAAAATCTTAGTGGTTTTGTATTTTCTTTTGTAATTTTGGTACCGCGCTATTTTTAAATAGTTTTTTTTTTTTTTATGTGAAATTCAAGTTTCACGATATACTTTTTTATTAAATTGTTAGGTGGAAGTACAGAATAGTTACAAAACACTCTCCCTCTCCATGTTAAGAATGGCTTTCAAAATAATAACGTTATTATTTAGCGCGGTACCAAAAATACATAAGTACCAAAATCTTTTATTTTCTTTTAATTAAAAAAAAAAACAACATATTTTTATAATTTCATAAACATATTTCTAAGAGTTTTACTAAAAATGTACGACCAAAAATTATGCTTGACTGTTCCTGACGTTTGTCATATAGAAACATTGTGTAAAGTTGTTTAAATCCGCAGGAGCCGAGTCGTGCCGGGTTTTGGTCGTACATATAATAAGGGGGTTTACTAAAATTCTACGACTAAATAATGTACGGTTATTTGCTCCTGCTGCTAATTTGCTATTAAAGCAACTTCGACATGGACGAACTACTGGGTTTGTCAGCGCCAAATATTGTAAAAATCTGCTGTGGTATTATTAAAATAAACAATAAAATGAATTTATTCACAAGTTTCAGTCGAAAGGTTATTTTTTTCACAAATATATTGTGAGAAATTCCATATACAACCACCATCTTTCTTTTAGGCCTACCATACAGTTCTAGTAGTCGGTCTGTGATTGGTTTAAATTTGAATGTGTCAGGTGATTTGACTTGGTGGCTTTTTTGTGTTCATGCGTTTATTTTTCAGTCTAAGAAAAACACGGGATCGGGATAGACTCAAACCACAGCAGTTCTCTCACTAGAGAGCCAAGACAATTCCTTCATGGACACCAAACAGTCGGTGAACGAAAGACACATCTCTACAAGCAGAGAAAACTTATATTGCTGAATCTATTCAAATCAAGGATGACATTAAAGAAACTGTTCGTCATGTTTATTGTCCAAATATTGGATCTTATCTCATTTCTTCTTGAGTCCCAAGGGGCTCATATTATGCCTGATTATAGGCGCCATCATTCCCGCCGTGTTCTCCATGATCATCATGGATCCTTCCAAAGGAACAACAAACTAACATTCCACCAATACGAATTCGTACGAAAGGCTCCATGCGTATGGGGGCAAATTGGGCCACCGTTTTACAAAAGGATTATACTAGAACCAAAGAAATTCCATTGCTGTTATTTGTAAATAAATTTTGAGTTTAAAGATATGGCGTTTGTTTGTGGAATTCATTTGCTCCTGCAAGGAGGAAATTAAGTATGTAGGAAAGAAATTTCTTACACTCATTTTTTTGCAAAACGACGAAAAAAATGATTCTCTTTTTTGCAAACGTTTAGATTCTCATTTTTTACAAATGGCTAGTTTAAATATATTCTCATTTTTTTTTTTTTTTTTTTGCAAAATGTAATGAGATCTCATTTTTTTTTTTTTTTTTTTTTGCTACCGTAATGATTAGTTATATAATTTGTGAAAATTCTGGATTTAAGACGAGCAGAATTTTTTTCATAATTTGAGCAGATTATTCTTGATAAGTTTTAACGTAATTCTTACAAACCATAGTTGTTACCTCAAAAAAAAAAAAAAGAAGAAAAGATAAAGTATTTTTTCTGTTTCGTTAAATCAGAAGAGTAATTATTTCATTAAAGTAACTTATGTCGCAAAAAAATAATAAGACATTGATAAGTTTCGATTGACGCTATGTTTGCATTTTTAAATTAAAAAAAAATAGAGAGTAAGTAAAGAAAGTTTGGAATTCTTCTTACGTTTGAAATTACGTTAGATAATAAATTAATTCAACCTGGAAATTGGGGTCGTAAGTTATTGGCGTATTATAACTGCATTTTTGAATTTAAGATCTCACGTGGATCATTACGTGACTAAATTAAAAAAGAAAAAAAACTTCAGCTCAAATTCTGTAGACGTAAAACACAGGAGTAAAGAAACCGTTAATGATTTTTCTTTTCTGCAATTTAAATGTTTAATGGTAAAAGTCACACTTTGAATGTGTTTATTGCATCCATAGGATGTTAATTTGATTTTTAAATCATCGATTAATTTAAATTGAGATTGCTAATGTTGATTTGTAATTGTGATGCCATGTTTATTGTATATTGATTGTTTGTGCTGCTGTTGTCAGTTTTGAAATGATAATGTGAGTTAAAATTTTATTATTATAAAAACAATCTTTAGGGGACAGCAAAGGGTTTACTCCCCCCCCCCTTTCAGTTTGTTAGGCTCCATTAGTAGCTTGAGAATTTTGAATACGGTTATAAATATGTAACTCAATCATATTTCTTAGAGCATTAGCCCTAATTTTGGGGTAGATTAATCGCTGGCGGCCATTTCCTTAGCATGTTTATTGTGATTACATAATTCCATTTTGGAATGATATTGGCGGTTTTCGCCACCTTAATATTTACAGATAATTATATCTCGGTTATTTTATTATCGAGGGAAGAATATGGCCCTAAAGAAACTTATGTCTAAATGGGATGCCAAAAGGTATCGCATTGATAGTACGGTGAACTGGTTGGAAGTTAACGACTCTTCACCAGATTTTTTCAAATCCGGAGAGGCAGTAATTAGAGTGTTGTATATATCTTATTATTATTGTTTTTGTTGTTATTATTCGTTTTCTTGTTAGGACTTTTTAAAAGTGTGAGTCTTATTAAGAGTTTGTTGTTGTGTCTTAGAGAGAGAGAGAGAGATGTTGTAAGAGAGATTGTTCGTGTTATAAAGAGATTCATATATATAAAATGTTCATACTTAGAAGTGTAATAGAAGCTCTTTGAGTGATGAAACAGTGTTCAGACAGTCTTAGTGTTCACATTGTAGATATGAGATGTCGAGACGTGTATGTAAAGACATTTTAAAACACATGATATACAAGACATATAATAACAATTTTCACTTTACCTTTTGGTAGAATTACAACACAAAGACGACGTTTATAGAAACACATGATGGGTTCATTTCTTCTCCCGACTGGTCATGGTTTTCATAGTCAAGAATTCAAGTTTCACATTCTAAGTTTCAAAGGTGACCGTCTCGCTTCTAGACGTTTGAATCCCATGTCTGGACTGTCGTCCGTAGTCCTCAGACTCTATTTCACACGCTCCCCCAGTTTCTCCCTGCTTAACTCTAAAGTTTCTAACTATATCGAGAACTTCCCATTTTCCATGACGTCATACACATGTTAAAACATGTGTCTTCTTTCACGTGTTCTGGAAATGCGTATCCAAAACTTTTTCCTTTGTTTACAAAAGGAATTTTAACCTATATTCTCAGTAACCTATATTTCCAATATGTTAAAAACATGTTTATTAAATTATCTTATAGTTGCATTCTTCAATTGAATTTTCATAACAGAATTGACAATGCACATTCTTTTCTTAAAACTATTTTATCTCTAAGCTTAGCAATGGTTTGTTTTACATTCCATTTGCTAATTCTCTCTCGTAATCTATTTCTAAACCTAAGTTACGAGGTTCGAATTTCGTCTATTCTATTTCATTTTCATTTTAACTAAATCTCTCTATTTTTATACTTACATGAAAAGGGGACAGCCCTTATCATGTAACAAGAGTTTGGTTACGGAACTTGGATGACCTGATAGACCAAATTCTAATCAAGACTCCAGAAGAGGAGAAATTGCAGCTTTGCAAGGTTTCGGAAAGGTTTTCTTCGGAAATAGAAGAAAAATTGATTTCGTTAAAATTAAAATTGGATGCACCTCAAGTTATGTAAGCTTCGACAGTTATGCCTGTAAAAATGCAATTGGACTGTCCGAGGTTTTACGGAACGTCCATGGATGATAAATTTTTGTTCAGAACATTTCTGAACAAATTCGAATTTTGCACTGATAAGTAAAGCTAACAGACTGCTGGTGCTTAAATCAAAACTAGATGGGGATGCATTTTATATAGGCCATTATAAAGACCATTGTGCTTTAAATATAGAACTGACCCAAATCAAATACGATAATAAGTACTAATAAATATTCGGAAAGTTATATTGTGCTACATAGTTCAATACAAAAAAAAAATAAAATCACATTGTAAGAAGCAATTCTTTCTTCAAGGAAGAACAACTGCACATCAAAATCACTACGAGTTCTCATACTATAATGACACAATGATAACTATATTTTATTGCAATGATATTTGTGAAGGAAGCTACATGAAAGGGAGATAAATCATAATCTTGCTCAGGTTTGCGAGATTTGGCGTTTTAAAGCTAAATTTAGCGAATTTGGCCTTTTGCACTGATAGTTTAAATAAAGCTGACAGACTGTTAGTGCTTAAATCAAAACTAGACGGGGATGCATTTTATATAGTCTCCAGTCTAGATGTAACATCAGATAATTATGATGTAGCCCTAAAATTGTTAAGGGAAAAATATTTAAACCCTGATTTAATTAAAAACCGGGTTTTTGAGGAAATTATTCCTTCTCTATCTCTTCTAATGGATTTCAAAATTTTGAAGTAATTTCTCGAAAAAGTTAAGAGGGATTGGACCGAACTTGACAAGTCCTATGGGACTGATTTTTTTGCTGAGGGTGGGACTCAGGAGCATTGATAGTCCACATATTATTTGCTAAATGTCCTAATGTTATAAGAAGAGAATTTATGAGTAGAAATGATGAAAGATTCCGTTCTCTGAATAATATTATGTCCCATGTGTTTGAAATTACAGAATATTTATTAGCCACTCTGCTCGATGTTCGGCAGGATATTTGCATGCCAAAATTGGCGCCTTCTTCACCTAAGATGAAATCCAATATGGCGTCTTCTTCCCTACGTGAGGTGAAAGCCACTTTATTATGTAAGCTGTGCGAAGCTACAGATCATTCTAGTAAGAAATGTAGTAAATTTCCTTCCTTTGAGGCGAAATGCCGAAGGGCTAAACAGTTAAAATTATGTACTCAGTGTCTGGGTGAACACTCAGATGCAGTTTGTCGTGGAAGTAAGAGATTTCCTTACCCGTGTACAGTCTGTGGGCTGAAAACCCATTTTAGTGTCATGTGTCCTAAAGGAAATAAGTACTTTGTGGGCTGAACAACATATTCTGAACCACAGAACAGTATTTTTCCTGTCCTTAGAATATCGATGAAAGCACATGGACGGCCAATCTATTTTTTCTGTTTGATTGATACTGGGAGTCAACGTTCGTTTTTCGCCCAGGAAATTCTAGTTAAATTGTGTTCTGCTAAAACCATAAACCACAAGAAGGTTGATATGGCAGTGAACACATTGATTGGCAGTGACTCCTTGAGATTGCAGGAGTACAATATATCTATAAAATTAGGTGATCAAAATCCCTTTAAATTTGCAGCGTTATTTTCCAGAGATTTGAATTTAAAATTCAAAGTGGATAATTTCGATAAAGTTGTCAATAACTTATCTCAAGAAGGTTTCCAGCTCTGTCCCGGTTATAAGAATTTAAATCGAACTCCCATTAAGGGGATTATTCGTTTGAACCTTCTGAGTAAATTAGATAATTTCAGATTAGTTGAGTGTCTTAATGGGAACGCATGGTGACATGGAAATTTCATAATTCTGTTTGGCAAGAGCCAACATTTTTTGAATAAAAATTTGAATAAGGTAGAGTTGCCTCCCTTTGATTGTGTTGTGAAATCCCTCTTTCAATGCAACAGCTATTTGATCAATTCTGTTCTAAATCTGACACTCTCTTATGAGGACGGATTGAAGCCTTTCTTCTCCGCAGTTCAACAAGGGGTAGAGACGTTGCTCAGTCTCGACTCATTAGGAATTGATGAAGAAGTCAAGTTATCGGCCATGGACAAGGAGAGGATAGAAGAGCTTAAAAACTCAATCGTATGGGAGGAGGGGAAATATTATGTAAACTTACCGTGGCATCATGATAGGATCCCACAGGTAAAAAGTAACTTTATGACTTTCTTAAAGGTAATGGAGAGAGTGGCAGAATCCTGAGAAAGGAAGGAAATGTATGAGTACCTCCAAGTGTTTGAGGATTATGAGGAATGTGGAATAGTGGAGCAGTTTTTTGTCCTGCCTGGGAAGTATGAAGATTATATTTGGGTTCCTTATAGACCCGTTATTAAGGAGGGAACTGGAGTGATGAAAAAATTTATCCTGTATTTAACTGCTCCCTGAAACGTCGAGAGGGGACGTCAATTAATGATGCTGCCTACATGGGCGTGAACTTATCTGCTAAATTATTAGATTTATTGCTGGGATTCAGGAAAAATGAATATATCCTTCTACGAGATATAAGGAAGGCCTTTTTACAAATTCACCTTAAATCGGAAGAGGATGAAAACAGATTTTGTTTTTTCCTTAAAAAGGGTGACAAATTATGTACTTACAGGTACAAAACAATTATATTTGGCTTCAATGCTAGCCCCTTCTTTCTGAACTTCATTTTGAAATTCCATGCAGAAAAATATGCAAAAGATGCCGCATCACATGCTATTTCCAACAATTTTTATGTCGATAATCTTGTCACCACCAGTTGTGACGGAAAGTCCCTACTTGCTATTTATAACAATGTTAGTAGCAGATTGTTAGAGGCAGGCTTCGATTTATGATCCTGCAATTCTAACTGTTCTAAGATACAAGAAAAAATGTTGGACGATGAAACTATTTCTTCTCCCTTCTCGGCCTTTGAGAAGGTATTGGGATATCTATATGATCCTATTTGGGACACGTTCAAACTTTCTCCCACTTTAGTCGACCCTGAGGTCAATAGCAAATGGGGGATTCTTTCGCAGTATATGAACCTTTATCTATGCTTCTCCCCGTCATGATACAGGGGAAGATCATTGGCAGCTCAATCTGGAAAAGCAAGTTGTTGTGGGATAAGCGGATATCTGAAGAGCTCAATAAGCTGTGGCAAACCCATGCCAAGGATCTAAATGACTTGGGGAAGTTTGAATTTCCCAGGCGTGTATTGTCAGAAAATTAGTCTGCCGAATTTATTTGTTTCTGTGATCCGTTGAAAAACGCGTACGGATTCACCCTGTATGCAAAACAGGGAGTGAATTGTTCTCTGTTGTTCGCAAAGGCCAGAATGGCTCCAATTAAAGGGAAGTCACTTCCCACTTTGGAACTATTGGCTATGTTTTTAGTCCTTAAGGTAGCCCCTCAGGTTTTGGGTGACTTTGGGCCTCTTAACATTGATAATTTTTTCCTGATGTCTGATTCCCAAGTTGCCCTCTCGTGGGTCCTGAACGGTAAAAGATCCAAGAAAAATATATTCATTGAAAACAGGATCGCAGAGATCAAAAAATTTTCAGAAGATATGTAGCAGAAACAAATAGAACTCTTTTCTTGTGCGTCAGTGCCTTCCCTGACTGTGCGATATGGCACATACTGACCAATCAGAGGCATAGTGCAGGGATCTTCCTTACCCCCTTAAGGAACTATAACTGCTTCCATCCCGGACGAGAAAAACTCTACCCTTTTCCAGCAAGACATCAAAGAGAGCGGACCTGTTTCCTCACACTCTCTCTCTGCCTACATCGGTATCTACAATTCCCACTTGGGATTAACTACCGGGCAAAGGCAGATGAGTTCTATCCTAGCTATATCTAAATGGCATCACGCCCTTGCCTCAATAAACCTCTTCCTTGCAAGTTTTACGAAGTCGTTTATTCGTTTATTCAGTAGCTTGTCTTGAAATATTTATTTTATTAGGGAGTGCCCGAAAAGCATTAACTCAACTCTTTAAAATGGTGACCCGACGTGTACACAAGTTTACTGAATGGCGAGCCGGACTTCTACCCCGCCTAAGCAAGGAGGGGGCGGCGAGCAGAAATTCCTGAAATACTTTCCTCAAGAAAAGTAATACGGACAAACTTTTTTTTTATATATATCCTCTGAGAAGGATATATATAAAAAAAAAAAAAAATTTGTCACGGAAACATTTTTTTTTTCTTCGTCACCATATAAAAAAAAACAAAAAGGAAGACATTATTTCCTGCACCAGACTCTTTTGACCCGCGTGGTGGATATCCTAGGAAAAAGAACGCGAGAGACACGGATAGCAGTTCGTCGTAAATGACTTGAAAACCAAAGTGACTAAAAGTTTTTTTTTCACCCACCTCCTGGGGAAAACGACGCCAGAACGCACACACATGCGAACAGGAGACAAGTAATTCGAGGGACAGTTAATTCTGCGAAAATAAAGAAATAACTTTTACTAAAAAAAAAACAAAAAATAAACTTGCTTTCACGTATCAGCCAAAACGTAAGTACCCGTTTAAAGAATTCATTTACCTCCCGGTTATAGGTTACACACACAGTAACACACACACACACACACACACACACACACACAAAAAAAAAAGCACCCACATATTGTCCATTTTTTTTTTACCACTGCTCTTTTGAACCATTTTTCTAGTTTATTTTCTGGTAAAAAATGTTTTTTTCTTCTCTCTTTTTTTTTTTAGCCTGTTAAATATTTTTCTTATTTTTGCTTCTGTCTAAATATTTTCCCTTTTTCTTACGTGGTCCTCCGCTAATGTCCTTCTAGTATCTGGATAGTTTATTTATTAATTTTTTTTTTTTGTCTATTTTCCTCTTAAAATGACAACATTGCCCGCCTTTGCCGGTGACGTTCCAGTTTGGTTTGCCCAACTCGAATCATATTTTGCTGCGAACAACGTTTTGGAGCAAACACAATTACATATTTTATTTAGTGCTTTCCCACGTCTTTGACTCCTGTTGTCAAGGACTTAATAACTGACACCCCTCTTAACGCTACATATGACAGCATAAAGCGGGAGGTTCTGCTCTGGACGTCTGTGTCGGCAGAAAAATGTTTCCAGACGTTAGTACATGATGAGCATTTAGGGGACCGCAGGCCAACAGAGTTACTCCGCAGAATGAGGGAGCTGGCAGAAGATGTCCCCCCTGACAGTACCCTAATTAAGCAGCTTTTCTTTTCAAGGCAATACTAGCGCCTATGATAGAGAAGCATTCCGTCGACGTAGTAGCAGCGTCAGCGGATAAAGTAATGGATTTTGTGAGAGGGCCTACCACCGCGGTGATCCCTCAGCAACAGGTTGAAGTACCTGCGGGCCCTGCGGTGGATAGAAAGGTAACGCAAGAAGCAATATCGGTGGCTATACTTACAGCCATCGAACGCCTCCCCAGAGAGGTGAGTAAGCTGAACATGAGCAGGCTACATTCGCCCCGACGCCACTACAAGAGCCGTTTGCCATCCCCACATCACCGCCATCACTCTAGCAAGCCAGGACTATGCTTTTAACATAGTTATTTTGGCAAGGATGCACGGCACTGTAAAATGCCCTGTTCGTATTTGAACCAGGGAAATGATTGTCTGGAGAACTGAGCACGTCACATTCTCCACAGACCACCCACAACCGTGCGTATTTTATCATTGACTCCTTATACCAAGTGCGTTGCTTGGTTGATACAAGAGCAGCTTGCAGCATTTGACCCCTGAAACTCCTTACAGAGAAGCTGCCAGTTTCCCCCACCACACTGCAAGCGGTAAATCACTCCTCTATCCCCATGTACGGTTAAATTTCACGTTCTCTGGATTTGGAATTACGGAGAGACTTTACATGTGTTTTTACTGTAGCGGATTTACCTTACCTCATCCTAGGCGCGGACTTCCTGCATCATTTTAATTTAATGGTAGACATTCACAGACACAGGCTGATAGACGCTAGTATGGAACTTTCCGTCCCTGGCATAATACAAAATGTCCCATCTATCAGCCCAGTATTTTTCATTGCCACTTCAAATGATCCTTACCACGAGTTGCTACACTCCTACCCGGAGTTAATAAACTTAAATTTCGTGGTGAGCAAACCCACACACACCACAAAACACCACATCGAGACCACAGGTGCTCCTGTGTTTTCACGCCCTCGTCGCCTCCCTGCTGATAAACTTAAAGCAGCGAAGACTAAATTCAATCATTTATTACAGTTGGAAATAATACGGCCCTCGTCCAGTCCATGGGCTTCCCCTTTGCATATGGTCCCAAAATGTGACGGAGATTGGCGTCCGACTGGGGACTACCGACGACTCAATGCCATAACGGTATCTGATCATTACCCAATCCCACATATACAGGATTTTGCTTCCTCGTTGCATGGTTGTAAGACCTTTTCCAAACTAAATTTGGTCAAGGCTTACCATCAAATCCCAGTAAATCCGGCCGACATACCAAAGACGGCAGTAACAACTCCATTCGGAGCGTTTGAATATTTAACTATGCCTTTCGGTTTACGTAATGCCGCTGGTACTTTTCAGTACTTCATGGACGAAGTAGTGCGTGATTTGGACTTCGTCTATAACTATATAGACGATATTCTTGTGGCAAGTGTGTCACCTGAGGAACACGTCACTCACCTCCGCCTACTGTTCGAACGGTTTCAGCAATACCAGGTGAGGATTAACCCTGGTAAATGCGTTTTCGGTGCTTCGTCACTAGTTTTCCTGGGCCACATTATCAGCCCAGATGATATATCTCCGTTACCAGAAAAGGTGAAGGCTCTGCAAGACCTTCAACCACCTACTTCACTTTGCTAACTAAGGCACTTCCTCGGTTTGTTGAACTACTACAGACGCTTTATCCCACACTGTGCAGATCTTCTAGCTCCTCTTTCTGACCTGTTACGTAACAAGAAGAAGAAAAATGAGCAAATCTCACTTAATGAGATCCAACTTAAAGCTTTTAATGAAGTGAAAACAAAACTGGCGACAACATCTTTACTTGCACATCCTGTACCCAATGCCCAGTTTTCACTGGTCGTTGACGTATCAGGCACAGCTGCAGGTGCAGTATTGCAACAGCAGCACCAACAACAGTTACAACCTCTCGCATACTTTTCACGACAACTGAAACTGGCAGAACAACGTTACAGCACGTTTGGCCGTGAACTGCTGGTAATTAAATGCTTTTTATGTAATGAAGAAGACAGTTCTGCGACTGTGGTATTAAAAGTTTTTCAGGTAATGAAAAAGACAGTTCTGCAACTGAGGTATAAAAAGATCTATATGTGATGAAGTAGAAAAGTCCTGCGACTGAGGTAATTGAATGTTTTGTTTTTTTTTTAAATGAAATAACCAAGAAAAGTCCAGTGACCGAAATAACTGAATTTTTTTTTTATGTATTGAAACCATACCTTTAAACTCAAAATTTATTCAGTTATAACAGCAAAGAAAGGTTATTGGTCATGATACAGTCCTTGCAAAACGATGGGCCAGTTTTGCCTCCCAAATAGGGAGCCAGTAGTTAACTCCTTTTGGTGGAGTGGTAATTCAGTTTTCCTTCAAAAGGATCCATGATAATTCATCGTGTCCTTGGCAAGAGTTCTGGTGCTTTAATTAGGCATAAATCGAGTCCCCTAGGACTTTAATTGAATTGAGAAAAGTTCAAATATTTAGTAGATATAAACATGATGAAAATGTTCAAAAGATGCCATCCTCTAATTAGGATATCTTCGGCACAAATAAAGGTATCTCTGCTTGTAGAGATTTCAAGTCCTTTTTTCACCAAACATTTAGGTGATATAATGTGAAGAGATTGTGGCGGCTCCATTCTCGATAAGGCATTCTTCTCGGAGCCACCCTTTGGTGAGTCTTTTCTGCCGAGCGTTTTATTGTAGACTGAAAAGAAAAAGAATGTTTACAAAAAAGGTGCCAAGTAATTAACTTGGCTCATACAAATAAACCAATCACAGGCTGCCTACTAGAATTGTGTGTAGGTGGCTTAAAACAATGAATCATGGCATGTAACTGGAATTTCTCACAATATTTAGTAAAACTGATACTCTTATAAAATTTTAAATAAAATAACTTTTATTTTTTAAATTTTGTTATTAAAAGTGCAAATAAAGACTAATTGTATTATTTTTATTCGTATAATTTTGTAAATTTTTGTTGCATACTTTTCAATAAAGTCTTTTTCTCATATTTTATTTCAATAAATCGCTTCACAGTGGAAATACTGAAAAATGGTGAAAGTTAAAGAAATGATTTGTCTTGCCACCACTTCTGGTAGTACTTCAAGGAAAATTAGGAAGTCCGTTAGCTGACTATAACCCTGATTTTTTTTTATGTTAAAAATAATTTGTTTATTTTTTTCGGAATTCTTTAGATATGGATTCACTACTCGGAATGATTATTT
This sequence comes from Euprymna scolopes, assembly GCF_053919585.1. Taxonomy (NCBI): domain Eukaryota; kingdom Metazoa; phylum Mollusca; class Cephalopoda; order Sepiida; family Sepiolidae; genus Euprymna; species Euprymna scolopes. The sequence continues at coordinate 135,734,453 of NC_136487.1, read as the reverse complement.
ATAGTTCTCGGTAAAAATGGCACAAGTTAATAAATAGGAAAAAATGGTACAAAATTCCATAATGGAGCATTAGAATTGTTCATGGGTGGAAAATTATCTCACTTTTGTTTAGTTTTAAATACAACCTAACGCCCCCCCACCACCATTTTATAAAATTAATATTTGAAAGTAAGTATTTACTCTTGTAGTGCTACTGTGGTTGTTACTAACTCGTAAGGGTATGAGTTGGTGTCCACCAATTCATAATTAGGATCTATCAATTTTTAAGACTGAGGTTGCAGGTGCAGGAACCTCTAGAAGTCGAAAGTAGTGGAATGAAAGAACCATTAAAGATAAATTTAATGAGATCACCGATTAACAGAAGGATGTTATCAAATCACATTCTCACGTACATGAAGTCTATCTATATATCTATAAAAGTGAACGTGTCTGTGTGTGTGTGTCTGTGTACATTTCCCTACGCAATAACTCTGTCAATTTTTAGTCTACAGACTCGAAATTTGATGTACAGGGTACTGAGATTTGGGAAAATTGATATGATTGGTTTTCAGCCAGAAATTTGACGATTAAGGGGTCAAAGTTCAACGATTTGACCCTTGAGAACTCTACCAAACTCCTCCAACAATTTTGGGTCTAAACATTTGAAATTTTAGATATAGATTCCTTGGACATGGATCTAACTTAATAACTTGATTTGAGCCCAAAACAATAAATTTTAAGGGGTCATAATAGGGGTCAAAATTAAAAAAACTGACCGCTTTATTTTATTTATTTTTTTTTTTTTGCTCAACATACACCTCCAAATACCCGGGCAATGCCGGGAAACCCATGCTAGTATAAATATAGAAATAACTCCGGTAAATAATGACACCTGACAAAGATCTCAAGATCGTTGTATTAATATGAAATAACATATATTTACGTGTTAGAAAAATTAGCTGAAAGTGTTCCAGAGTAAGTGTTTTCTTGTAATAAAAATAGTCATTATGCAGGATTAGTTAAATAAGGATTTCATGAGGATTAAAATTACAATTCATAGGGAAACAGTGTTTTGTTTAATTTTCGGTTTTTGAGCAATTATTGGCATAAATCGCTAATTTTATTGAGACCAGTGTCGCTAGTTTGTAAAGAGATTCGTGGTTTTGCATTTGCTGACATCATATTAGATGATTGGAAAAGAAAGATGAGTTTTGTTCTTTTATCTTTTTTTGACTTTCGGAATCTGTTCATGTTTTTTGTTTTGAGTTGAGAAACCAAAGCATAATGTCGTCCACCCAAACAGGTGGGACTTTTACTAATGCAAGTGTAGTCAAGTTTGATGACACTCCGTCGTTCTCTATTATATGCCGCGTGAGTGTTCTAGTCCATCGCTCATCCGATCACAATCCATATACTACTGATTTACTGAATTTTGCCGTCGTTAATTATCCAGTGACGCTATCCAAAATAAGTGTCCATACTCCATCTGAATAGTCATCAATTTACAGATTCACAAGAGGATCATCAATTGTAATGGGAGCTGCGAGTAGAGAATGTGCAGTGGTTGCGTATTGCTTTTGCCGTTAGGGTCGCCAATGTGGGCGTCACGAGTAGGGGATGTGCAGAGGTTGCATGTTGCTTTTGTAGTCAGGGTCACCAATGTTAAAGGATACTCTAACTTCTAAATCCAACCCCCAAGATTGCCGTGGGCATGGAATATGTGCCTACATTAAAGACAGCTTTCCATGTGGTAGGAACATCTTCAGTGAAGATCCTAACTTACCCTATATGTGCTTCCGGGTTGCACTTGCTCACACTACTGCATTTATATTTACACTTTATCGCCCCCACAACAGCAGAGTTACTATCTGTAAAAGTATATCTGAGAAAATTGACTACGTCCTGTTTGCGTCTCCTTCAGCAAACATGCACGTCTGTGGAAACTTTAATGTTCACAATGTGGAATGGTTAACCCACTCAAACAAGACCAATGCTGAGGGGAGGTTCTGTCATGATTTCCCCATTGCTTATGACCTCACTCAGATTGTTCACAAACCCACCCATGTGCCCAACACTGATGGCCAGTATACAAGTCTCCTAGACCTTTTTCTCACAACTTTCCCTGAGCTATGTTCATCTTCCGTACTGTCTCCACTGGGATCTTCTGACCACTCTGTTGTATCAGTTAAGATAAAAACAAAATGTAATAGGTCCTCAGGCATACCTCTCCATCGTACAGTATATTGATACTCTATGGCTGACTGGGATAGCTTTCGTACATTTATATCAGATCTACCTCTGCGTTCCATATTTTAAAAAGGATGTATCATCTATAGTATCAGACCTGATGGAACGGTTAATTGTAGGTATAGACGGTTTCATACCCTCAAAAAGTTCCAGCAAAAACCTAACAGCCAGCCATGGTTCTCTCCAGAATGTGCTGCTGTCATTGTGCATAGAAATCACTTTTTCCATTGCTTCCAATGTAATAGATGTACTGAGACTAAGCCGCTTTCAGGACTGCCAACAACCACTGTAAAAGAGTAATAAAGAACACAACAGAGTTTTATGTTCAGTCCGTCAAGTTCAAAGTAGCTGAGCAACGGTTTCGTTCTCACCAGTTTTGGCAAATAGCAAATAGAATCCTGAACAGAAGCATGTGCTCTATCGCAACTATTATCAATGGACCTGGGGTAATTTCGTCAGCATCAGACAAAGTCAAACTCTTTGCCGAGAACTTTGCAGCTAATTCTACCCTTTGCGACGAAGGCTGCCAACCCCCAGTATTTACTTGTGTATCAGAAAATATGCTATGCGGCATACAAATATCTGTACATGATGTTGCCAACCTAATCAAAAACCTTGATTCCAGTAAAGCAACTGGCCCTGACGGCATTCCAATTATAGTTCTCAAAAAGCTTCAACCAGAACTAGCGCTCATATATGTACAAAGTTATTTAAGTGTTGTCTTAATGAGAAATGCTTCCCAACACCTTAGAAAACCTCATTAGTATGCTCTGTATTTAAGAATTAAGGTAATCATTCATCTCCCTCTCAGTACAGGCCAATAAGTCTCCTGTGCATAATGAGTAAGTTGCTGGAATCTGTATTAAATAGAGAAGTAGTCAACCATCTCAGCAAAAATAACCATCTTAGTGACATGCAATATGGCTTCCGTTCTGCTAGATCTATAGTAGACGTGCTTACAGTTATATCTCCTAGGATTAGCGAATATCTTGACGGTGACTTCCTCTCTAGGGCAATTGCTCTTGATATATCAAAGGCCTTTGATAAAGTATGGCATAAAGGTCTAGTTTACGAGATCTCGAGCTACGGTATAGCTGGAAATGTTTTCTCAATTATTAAATCATTACTCTCTGATAGGCTCATAAGAATATTGGTTGGTGGGCAGAAATCAGAAGCTCATCCTCGGCCCAACTCTCTTTCTGATGTACATTAATGATCTTCCAAATCACATTCTTACATCATTCATAGACATTTCTGCTGATGACACTACCATCTATAGTAGCATATCAAAAACCGTAAACGACCAAGTTCTCTCTGATTCTCTCTCCTCTGATCTTGTGATACAATGAGGAAAGAGGTGGCTGGTTACTTTTAATGCATCTAAAACCAAGCTTCTATCTTTACATTATCAACACTCTGATCCCCATCTGGCATCAATTGAAATGAATGGCTCTCGTCTTGGGGAGGCCTCATGTTTTGACAAGCTTCTGGGCTTGACGTTTACTCCTGATCTTAAATGGAACACATACATCAAATTCATTGCCAAGATCGCTGGAAAAATGGTGGGATCCTTCTATCGATCCAGTAGATATCTCACTGCTGATGCAATTCTCTACTTATATACTGTCTCTGCTTTATCGTTATTTCATAGCAAGTGCTCGTCTGAGATCCAATCTATGGTCCCTCCTTGCCAAACTTTCACGAGAAACACTTGTCTAGCTGAAAACACTATCAATAATTTCCCCTATTCTTTATCTGTGCCAAAACCTAAACGTAGATTCCATGAACAAAGTTTTTTTCTTAGAACGGTACGGCACGCCTGTGGAACTGTCTTCCATTTGCCTGCTTTCCAGCTGACTACAATATGGCCATCTTCAAATCCAATGCAAACAAGTTCTTGATGAGCCGTTCCATTTAAGTTAACAAATTTACTGAATCTCTGCTACTAACAATTACTATGATTCTGATACTGTACACTCTTTAACCCTTATCCTCGAGTGGCCTTTGGGCCTTGATAAGTGGTAACTCCTATTGTTGGGAAAATGCCAATTCTTACAATTGAATTTAATATTGCGTATGTGTGCAATCCATTAGATGTTTTTCTTCTCGACGTTGCTCAGGCCAATATTCAACAAATCCAGTACATCTATATATATAAATGGCAAAATGTGTGTTAGTGTGTGCATTTTTTGTGTATGTCTGGCAAAGGCTTTTTTTTGGAGCGGGGGCGCTCGGAACTTTTTATATGCTATGTAGATTATAATATCTCCGATTTAGTAAACGATGTTGTGTGTATCTTTAATTTGGGCGACTTTTACACGCTATTTTTGTGATATTTTTTTGTCTACACGTGTTTCTTTGGCTTTTCTGTATAAAAAAGCGAAACTGTGAAAGTGAATTTGTGTTCTCGGCCTTACATGCTGAGACGTCCAGAAAGCAATCAGGTTCGATCAATGTGGGGGAAATTCCTTACATCAGACAATTGCTATTCATTTGAGCACTCCCCTTTTTATGGGGAGCTGGGCACTCTCCTTTTTAGCTGCCCCTCTATCCGCTTCTCCATTAACCCCTCTCTAACGCTCTCTTTCTCATCTGCTGTCCATTCCTCTATGTGTTGGGAATAATCTACTTTAATCACCTAAGCTATCCATTTTAAATGTAATACTGTAATCTCATATTTATTGCACCTAGACAACACAGTAGAACAAAACAATGATATTCTTGATCATGGACACTTTAGTTCCCCATCTGCTTTTACAGAAAAATCAAGAAGAATGATGTTAAGGAAAATAGTCCAAAGAGATTTCATTATAATATAGTAGAACCCTGGGATACGGCATTGAAAATTAGTAACAAAATACAGTACAGTATATAATCAAATAACATTATGATTCATTCAAAATAAATGATGCTCAACAACAACAATCTGCAGAATGCATGGCATATGTTGCTCAAGAACAGAGAAATGAAGTCCAAATATTTTCCCAAAGGAAATATTTGTTTGGCTTAGCATATAGTGCAAATGTAACAGGATGATATTCTATGTAAATAGCAAATTCACAATCCTCTAATGCAGCGGTTCTCAACCGGGGGCGAATCGCCCCCTAGTGGGCGAAAATCAAATTTTGGGGGGCGATTTTCAATCAATTTTATCTGTGAAAAATTTTGACATTTTTGCGAGTAAATTTTTTGAAATTATAAACGCGTAGCTAAACTATTAGTGCGAAACTTTGGTCACGTGACCTATGAATTGCTCTCTTATAAATGAATTGTCAGTTTTGAATATTCAATTTATTTCAGTAAATCCGATTCTCCAGTGACATTGTCTTACAAGTGTTTACAATTTTCACACACACACACACACACACATTCATTCCATTACGTGAATTTACAAAAACAAAAACACGAAAAACAGTTAGCGTTAATCAAGTTTTCATTATTATAATTGTTGTAAAATACTTTATTTGCATTAAATTAGTTTTCATTTAAAAATAAAGTTTAATTATATAATATTTATTTGTTTATTAAAAGCTCAAAAAATTATATTGAGAAATAGAATATTGTTTTATGACCAAAAATTATAAGGGGGTCCACCAAGAAAAAAAAGAAGGGAAAAGAGATCCATGGGTCAAAAAAGGTTGAGAACCGCTGCTCTAATGGATGATAAAAATATTTAGTCACTAATTGCCAAGAGTTCACACCTGAAAGTGATATACTAAGTGTCAACTGACCAGCGAAATAGTATAGATTAGCAAGGGGGCACCCGGTTTTACTAATCATAAAATATGCTTAAATATACAGTAAAACTCTTTTAATTTGAACTTCCTTTAAAGTTGGACTTCCTCTCATTTGGACTTCTTCTAAACCTGGACTTTCTCTAAACTTGAACTGTCTCGTCATTGAAATTGTATTAGTATATTTGATGCGAAGTTGCAGTAAAACTGTTTACATGGTTTAGTCAGATATTGCGCAGAAATGTTAATATTGGTACTATGTAATTAATGTAGATTAGCTATTGATTTGATAATTTACACTAACTGTAATTTTTTTTTCAGATTGCTATATTTAAAATAGTGTAAAACAACCCATCACAATGGCTTGCAACTCTAAAATCAGAGAATACATCTGGTCTAGAAAAAATTCTTGAAACCAAACGGTTACCGACCAACCATGTTGTTCTTAAATTACTTAATGCAAATGATGTTGAAATGTGGGTGCAACAAGATGAGGAAACTACTGATCAATATTCTGAAGGCAGTAATGGTGATGAAAATAGCGACAGTTCCAATTCTCTTGACCCTAATGTAAATAACCAAGAACACACTGAAGGAATATCATGGGATGATGCAGAAAAGTCTATGGAGACGGTTATAAAATTTATAGAAAAAAGTCCTTACTTTAGTGGCAACTATGTTTTGCAAGCAATGTCACTCCGAAGAGATATAATCATAAAGAAGCTACAGAACCAAGAAATTGTAGATTTTCGTGATTGCTTACGGAATACAATGGCAGCGCCCGAGAGCTCAATTGATAAAAATAGAAACTGCAATGAGACTCATTCAAGGAATAAATAAAATTTTTTTACATAAATGTATTTCTGTAGATGATAACTTAGGTAATAAATACCTAACAAGTAAGAGTAGATTTAATTTATTTTCAATGTTTTTGTTCCTGGTAATAATATTTAACAATTCATACTTGCAATATATCCTAAACTCAATTTAATATATAGTTGAAGTATCATATAGCAATGAATTTCATTTACTATTTCTTAATTCTTAGAAAATTTAAGTAAACTGCAGCACATTTTTTTATCATGAAACTTGAACAGCATCCTCTAATTTGAATGAAGCAGATGTTCAAATTATAGGAGTTATACTGTATTTGAATTCAGGCAGAAAAATATTGTATTCCACATCATAATCTGAAAAAAAACGTGTCTTAAGGCCACTGTGGTTCTACTGTACTGTAATTTCTATAATTTACATCTATTGTTCCCTGACATTTCCTAGTAAAAGAAATGTTTCTGCCCCCCCACCTCCATATCCTTACTTACAAAATATAATGATGTTAATAATGAAAATCAATTTGCTGCATACAACTAAGAGTAGAACAAAAGTTTTGATTACATCCCCACCACAGTTACCAAGCATAATACTGCGATTTCTTGAGTGTGATTTTCATAACATTTCGGTTGATCGATGTAACCTCCAACCTTCTTCAAGTTCGACAAGATACACTTGAAAGATGTCGAGATTACATTGACCGAAATGTGAAAATCACACTAAAGATGAAAACAGGAGTCCGATGAATCTAAATACAAATAACCAATCCTCGTCTCAAAAATTCAGAAGCATCATAATACTGTGATGTTAGTAATGAAGCCTTAACATCACTGGGCCAAGGGCAAAATCAAAGTATGGTGAGAAATAATGTTGATAATGAGAATTTCATTGCTTTAAGACAATGCCAAGTAGAAGAAATGAAAAGATAGGCTAAACCTTTTTTCAGTCATTTATTTAATGCATTTGACGTAAATGTATATATGAGAGAGAGAGAGAGAGAGAGAGAGAGAGAGAGAGAGAGAAAGACACATAAAAACTATACGTCTCATGTTCAAACTTCTGTTTGTAAAAAAGGTCTTAATGCTTATACAGGATGGCCCACTTAAAAGTAGCGCAGAAAAAATGTGGTAAAGAGGAGGAACATTCTTTTATTGTTTAAATTACCTGTTGTGTTATAAAAGATGCTGGAAGTGCTCCCCGTTTACATCTATGCATTTCTGGGCACGTTTGCAGATACTGCCTGTAGATCTTCTCTGGTGATTTTTCGGATAGCGTAGGTAATGTTTTACTTTACTTTGGTCTAGATTGTGAGAATTATTTGCATAAACTTTTGTAAAGTCCTCAGTCCATCAAAAAGATAAAAATCATATGATGACAAGTTCGGGGAACGTGGTGGAGATAATCCTTTGCTGATTGTTCTTTTTTCCATAAACATGTCATGAACTCGTGTCAGTGATCTGTGAGACGTATGCCATGTAGCGTCATCTTGTTGGAAAAAGAATTGCATTTTGTCTTGTAGTGTCAGTTGGTCATCAAGAGAAAGATTAAAGAGATCGGGCTACTTTTAAGTGGGCTGCTTATCTGAAATAAATTGAAGAAAGAAAGACCAGGGACGTCAGGCTACTTTTAAGTGGGCCGCGCTGTACATATTTCAAAGCTTCAAGTTAATACCCGCATTGAAACCTGCTACATTATCTCCATTGATCAATAAGATTGTGGAAGATAGGACCTTATCAAAAGAAAGAGAGAATGACAAAATGTATGCATTCAAAAATCATTAATTTTTATTGGTAAATTTCTTCACACAATATGAAATAAAATGTTGATAAAGAATAAGAGTTCAAAGAGTTTGAAAATATTCTGATAAAGGGAAGGTGTTTTCTCAGTAAAGCGAAAATAAATAATCATGTTTGTTTCGGCTATCGCCACATACATTTTTGTTCATGTGAATGGAATAAGTGTAAAGAGAACGTCTGTGTATATTAGCGTTAGTGAGAGCTTATATGTACGTGAGCAACGTGTGTGCATGCTTCGTTGGGTGTACAAATAGTTGTGTGTCTATAATTGTTCGTTAAGTATCTTCACTCCTTTCTCTCCAGGAACTAAACTGGATTGTAATGTGTGCTTGTTTATTAAAAAACAAGTACAATGAAAAAAAAATGTATATGTTTGGCTTTCTATGTGCTCAATTTGGGGATTCATTATTCCTTATGCTATAGCATATCACACAATAAATTTTGGGTTTGATGTATGTGTTATATTTAGTTCATAGCATTGTTGGATGTTAGGGTCCTCCTATCAAAATCAAACGTAAGACCATAGGGTTCAGAGAGGTTTGGTTGCTTCTCAAAAAGAGAAGTTTATGGGTTAGTAGAAACACTGGATTAGTCAGATTGCTGTGTGGTCTCCCTTTTATGAACTTCAGTAGCGTACTCAGCTCATCCAAAAGATGGCTTTTGATTGGGCAAGCCAAAGTGAAAGTTAAATACTTGAATCAATCAGCACCCAGCTTAGAATTGAAATACATATCAAAAATCGTGTATTGTAAGTTGCTTCTGTTGTTGTCGTTACGATATTGCTGTTATTGTTGCTGATACTCTTGTTTCTGACAATCTTAGTTGTTGGTCCATTCTTTCCTATCTCTGCCTCAGATGTTGCATTGCTGGTCCTGTCTGCACATTATCTATTTGCTGTCTCTCCTATGCCTGTGGCCTTTCCTGTTTTTACAAAATCTCAATTGCTGGTTCCTTATTTCCTATCTTCATAACAAAACTTCCATTGCTGCTCTGTTCCATTCATGTCACTGGATCCCTGATGCTGGTTGCTGCTTCTTTGTCAATGTCATCTCAGTGACTGGTCTATTCCATTGATGTAACTGGATCCATAATGCTGGTTGCTGCTTTTTTCTCCACACTGTCTCAGTCGCTGGTCTGTTCCATGGATATGATTGGATCCACGATTCTTGTTGCTGCTCCTTTCTCCACACCATCTCAGTCGCTGATTGGTTCCATTAAATGTTATAGGATTCCTGATGCTAGTTGCTGCTTCTGCACACTATATCAGTCACTGGTCTGTTCCATTAATGTTACTGGATCCTCAGTTGCTACATGCTGCTGCTCTCTCCACACTATCTCAGTTGCTGGTTGATGTCACTGGATCCATGATACTAGTAGCTGCTTCTTTTTCAGCAGTGTTTCAGTGATGTTACTGGATCCCTAATGCTGTTTGTTGCTCCTTTCTCCACACCATCTCACTCACTGCTGGGGTCCATTGATGTCACTGGATCCCTGATGCTGGTTATTGTTCTATGTGAACACCATCTCAGTTGCCGATGTTCCATTGATGTTACTGGATCCATGATACTAGTTGCTGCTCCTTTCTCCACACCACCTCACTCGCTGCTGTGTTCCATTGATGTTACAGAATGCAGGATGCTGGTTGCTGCTCCTGTCTCCACACCATGTAACCTGCTACTCTGTTCCATTAATGTTACTGGATTCATGATGCCGGTTGCAACTCCTTTCTCCATACCATCTCAGCCGCTGCTCTGCTCCATTGAGGTTACTGGATCCCTGATGGTATTTGCTGCTCCTTTCTCCACACCATCTAAGTCACTACTCTGTTCCATTGAGTTACTGGGTCGCTGCTCTTTTCTCCACATCTTCTCAATCACGGCTCTCGTCCATTGATGTTACTGGATCCATGATGCTGGTTGCTGCTCCTTTCTCCACACCATCTCAATCACTGCTCTGTTCTATTAATCTTACTGGATCCATAATGCTGGTTGCTACTCCTGGCTCCACACCATCTCAGTCGCAGGTCTGTTCCATTGAGATTACTGGACCCAGATGCTAGTTGCTGCTCCTTTCTCCATAACATCTCAGTCACTGGTCTTTGCCAATGATGTCACTAGATCACTGATGCTGGTTGCTGCTTCATTGATGTTAACTGATTCCTGATGCTAGTTGCTGCTCCTGGTTTCTCCACACCATCTCAGTCACTGGTCAGTTTCCCTGCAGTGGCTGTACATCATGGTCATAGTTTCAGTTGCTGCTTTTTTCTTAAATCATCTGAGTTACTGATCTGTTACATTGCTGTAACTGGAAATATGACATTGGTTGCTGGTCTAACAATGGCTTTCACTAGAAAATATATTGGTTGTTGCTCTTTTCTCTAAATCATTCAAGTCGCTGGTCTATTCCATTGATGTCATTGGAAACAATGTCAGTTGCTGCTCCTTGTTTCCACATCATCACAGTCGCTGGTCTGTTCCATAGATGGATCCATGATGCTTGTTTCTGCTCCTTTCTCTACACAATCTTAGTGGCTGGTCTTTTGCATTGATGTCACTGGACTGATTATGCTGGTTGCTGTTTTTTTCTCCACACGATCTGAGTAGTTGGTCTATTCCATGGCTATAGAAACCATGTCTCTTCCTGCTTTTTCCCCATACAATCTCAATAACTGGTCTGTTCCATAGCTGTCACTGATAACCGTGATGCCTGCTGCTGCTCTTTTCTCCACACCATCTCAGTCACTGGTCTATTCCGTTGATATCACTGTATCCCTACTAGTTGCTGCTTCTTCCTCAACACCGTCAGTGGCTGGTTTGTTCCATTGATGTTAGTGGATTTATGCCATTGGTTGCTGCTCCATGCTTCCACACCATCTCAGTCGTTGGACTGTTGCATTGCTGTCACTGGATCCATGACGCTGGTTGCTGCTCTTTTCTCAACACTATTTTAGTGGCTGGTTTTTCCCTTGATGTTACAGGAACCATGACGCTGGTTGCTGTTTATTCTCCACACCATCTAAGTATCTGGTCTGTCCAATCACTGTGACTGCATACCTAACGTTGGCTGCTGCTTCTTTCTCAACAAGATATCCTGGTGGCTGGTCTGTTCCATTGCTGTCACTAGATCCCTGATGCTGGTTGCTGTCTCTTTCTCATCACCATCTATGTCACTGGTGTGTTTCATTGATATCAGTGGATACCTGATGCTGGTTGCTGCTCCTTTCACCACACTATCTCAGTGTCTGGCCTGTTTCATTGATGTCACAGGATAGATTATGCTCGTTGCTGCTTTTTTTTCCACAGTATCACTGGAAACAATGTCTGTTGCTGCTTTTTCCTTCACACTACCTTAGTCGCTGATCTGTCTCATCGCTGTAACTGGAAACCGTAATGCCTGTTGCGGCTCTTTTCTCCACACTAACTCAGTTGTTGGTCTGTTCCGTTGATGTCATAGGATCCATGATACTAATTGCTGCTCCTTTTTCAGCAGTGTCTCATTGGCTGGTTTGTTCTATTGATGTTACTGGATCCCTGATGCTAGTTGCTTCTTCAGCTTTCTCCACACCATCTCAGTCGCTGCTCTGTTCCATTTATGTTACTGCATCTATGACGCCTGTTGCTCCTCCTTTCTCCACACCATCTTAGTCGCTGCCCTGTTCCATTGATATTACTGGATCCATGATGCTGGTTGCTGCTATTTCCTCCACACCATCTCAGTTGCTGCTCTGTTCCATTCATGTTACTGGAACCCTGGTGCTAGTTGCTGCTCCTTTCTCCACACCTTTTCAATCGCTGCTCTGTTCCATTGATGTTTTTGGATCCATGATGCTGGTTGCTGCTCTTTCACACCATCCTAGTGGCTGGTCTGTCTAATTGATGTCATTGGATCATTGATGCTTCTTTCTCCAGGCTATCTCAGTCGTTGACCTTCTGCCACTGGAAACCATGACGTCTGTTGCTAATATTTTCTTCCTGGAAAATATTCCAAAAACAGAGACAAATACTTACCTATCAAGACCATATTACAAAAATGATTACTTTAATCTGTTGCTGTTCTTGGTAGATGCTGTATTGTTTCTGCTCCGTAATTCGCTAATCAATAGCACAATATATCAGTTGTACTCTGTCTATAAACCATCTCAATTGTTTGTCTGTTTCATTTCTGTCACTGAAAACCTTAATGCTTGTTTCTGCTCCTTTCTCCACACAATCTTAGTGACTGGTCTGTTTCATTGATGTTAATGGATCCCTGATGCTAATTACTGCTCCTCTCTCCGCATTATCTCAGTCGCTGGTATGTTCCATAATGTTACTGGATCCTTGATGTAATTGCTGCTTTCTCCACACCATTTCAGTCGCTACTCTGTTCCATTGTCGTTATTGGATCCCTGGTGCTAACTGCCGCTCCTTTCTCCAAACCATCTCAGTTGCTGCTGCTCTATTACATTGATATTACTGGATCCATAATCCCAGTTGCTGCTCCTTTCTCCAGACAATCTGAGTCGCAGGTCTGTTACATTGAGATTACTGGACACAGATGCTAGTTGCTGCTCCTTTCTTCATACAATCTCAATCACTGGATCTATGATACTGGTTGCTACTTATTTGTCGACATCATCTCAGTCGCTGGTCTGTTATATTGATGGTACTGATTTCCTGATGGTAATTGTTGCTCCTGCTTTCTCCACACCATCTTAATCACTGGTCTGTTTCCCTGCAGAGGTCAGTTTCAGTTGTCACTTTTTGCTTCAAATCATCTGAGTTACTGATCTGTTGCATTGCTGTAACTGAAAATATAATATCGGTTGCTCCTTTCTCCAATTTATTTGGGTTGCTGGTCTATCAATGGCTTCGCTGGAAAATATTATATTGGTTGCTACTCCTTTCTCTAAATCATTACAAGTCGCTGGTCTATTCCATTGCGATCATTGGAAACAATGTCAGTTGCTGCTCCTTGCTCCGATAGATGTCACTGGATCCATGATGCTGGTTACTGATTCTTTCTCCAAACCTTCTCAATCGCTGGTCTGTTACATTGACGTCATTGGATAAATGATGCTGGTTGTGGCTCTTTTCTCCACACCATTTCAATCACTGCTCTATTCTAATGATGTTACTGGATCTACGTCGCTGGTTACTGATTTTTTCTCCACACCATCTCAATCACCGCTCTGTTCCATTAATGTTACTGGAACTATGACGCTGGTTGCTGCTCCTTTCTCCACACCATTTCACTCGCTGCTCTGTTCCATTGATGTTACTGGATCTATGATGTTGTTTGCTGATAATTTCGACACATCATCTCACTCGCTGCTCTGTTCCATTGATGTTACTAGATCTATGATGTTGTTTGCTGATAATTTCGACACACCATCTCACTCGCTGCTGTTCCATTGATGTTACTGGATCTATGATGTTGTTTGCTGATAATTTCGACACACCATCTCACTCGCTGCTGTTCCATTGATGTTACTGGATCTATGATGTTGTTTGCTGATAATTTCGACACATCATCTCACTCGCTGCTCTGTTCCATTATGTTACTGGATCTATGATGTTGTTTGCTGATAATTTTGACATCATCTCACTCGCTGCTCTGTTCCATTGATGTTACTAGATCTATGATGTTGTTTGCTGATAATTTCGACACACCATCTCACTCGCTGCTGTTCCATTGATGTTACTGGATCTATGATGTTGTTTGCTGATAATTTCGACACACCATCTCACTCGCTGCTGTTCCATTGATGTTACTGGATCTATGATGTTGTTTGCTGATAATTTCGACACATCATCTCACTCGCTGCTCTGTTCCATTATGTTACTGGATCTATGATGTTGTTTGCTGATAATTTTGACATCATCTCACTCGCTGCTGTTCCATTGATGTTACTGGATCTATGATGTTGTTTGCTGATAATTTTGACACATCATCTCACTCGCTGCTCTGTTCCATTATGTTACTGGATCTATGATGTTGTTTGCTGATAATTTTGACACATCATCTCACTCGCTGCTGTTCCATTGATGTTACTGGATCTATGATGTTGTTTGCTGATAATTTCGACACATCATCTCACTCGCTGCTGTTCCATTGATATTACTGGATCTATGATGTTGTTTTCTGATACTTTCGACACACCATTTCACTCGCTGCTGTTCCATTGATGTTACTGGATCTATGATGTTGTTTGCTGATAATTTCGACACATCATCTCACTCGCTGCTCTGTTCCATTGATGTTACTGGATCTATGATGTTGTTTCTGATAATTTCGACACATCATCTCACTTGCTGCTGTTCCATTGATGTTACTGGATCTATGATGTTGTTTGCTGATAATTTTGACACATCATCTCACTCGCTGCTCTATTCCATTGATGTTACTGGATCTATGATGCTGTTTGCTGATAATTTGGACACATCATCTCACTCGCTGCTCTGTTCCATTGATGTTACTGGATCTATGATGTTGTTTGCTGATAATTTCGACACATCATCTCACTCGCTGCTGTTCCATTGATGTTACTGGATCTATGATGTTGTTTGCTGATAATTTCGACACACCATCTCACTCGCTGCTCTGTTCCATTGATGTTACTGCATCTATGATGTTGTTTGCTGATAATTTCGACACATCATCTCACTCGCTGCTCTGTTCCATTGATGTTACTGGATCTATGATGTTGTTTGCTGATAATTTCGACACATCATCTCATTCGCTGCTCTGTTCCATTATGTTACTGCATCTATGATGTTGTTTGCTGATAATTTCGACACATCATCTCACTCGCTGCTCTGTTCCATTGATGTTACTGGATCTATGATGTTGTTTGCTGATAATTTTGACACACCATCTCACTCGCTGCTCTGTTCCATTGATGTTACTGGATCTATGATGTTGTTTGCTGATAATTTCGACACATCATCTCACTCGCTGCTCTGTTCCATTGATGTTACTGGATCTATGATGTTGTTTGCTGATAATTTCGACACATCATCTCAGTCCCTGCTCTGTTCCATTGATGTTACTGGATCTATGATGTTGTTTGCTGATAATTTCGACACATCATCTCACTCACTGCTCTGTTCCATTATGTTACTGGATCTATGATGTTGTTTGCTGATAATTTTGACATCATCTCACTCGCTGCTCTGTTCCATTATGTTACTGGATCTATGATGTTGTTTGCTGATAATTTCGACACATCATCTCACTCGCTGATCTGTTCCATTGATGTTACTGGATCTATGATGTTGTTTGCTAATAATTTCGACAAACCATCTCACTCGCTGCTCTGTTCCATTGATGTTACTGGATCTATGATGTTGTTTGCTGATAATTTCGACACACCATCTCAGTCCCTGCTCTGTTCCATTGATGTTATTGTCCTTGTGACGCGGATTGCTGCTCTTTTCTCAACACCATCTCAACCATTGTTTCGTTCCAATGTATGTTACTGGATGTATAACGCCGGTTGCTGCTATTTTTCTCCACACTGCTCATTTGTCAACACAATCTCTGTTGCTGCACTATTCCATTGATGTTTCGGGACCAACGATGACGGTTGTTGCTCCTGCCTTTATACCATTCCAGTCGCCGCACTGTTCTGTTGTTGTTACTAGATATCTGACGCTGGTTTCTCCACCTTTTGCAACACCATCTCAGTCACTGCTCTGTTCCATTGATGTTACTGGATCTATGACGCTGGTTGCTGCTCTTTTCTCCACATCTTCTCAGTTGCTGCTCTGTTCCATTGATGTTACTGGATCTATGACGCTGGTTGCTGCTCTTTTCTCCACATCATCTCAGTCGCGGCTCTGTTCCATTGATGTTACTGGATCTATGACACTGGTTGCTGCTCTTTTCTCCACTTCATCTCAGTTGCTGCTCTGTTCCACTGACGTTACTGGATCTATGACGCTGTTTGCTGCTCCTTTCTCCACACCATTTCATGTTGTTGCACTGGTCCATTGACGTTACTGGATCTATGATGCTGCTGGTTGCTCCTTCTACCACACCATCTCAGTCATGCCTCTGCTCCATTGATGTCACTGGATTTATGACGCTGTTTGCTGCTCCTTTTTCCACACCATTTAATTTCGTTGCACTGGTCCATTGATGCTACTGGATCTTTGACGCTGTTTGCTGCACCTTAACCCACACCATCTCAGTCACGCCTCTGTTCCATTGATGTTACTGGATCTTTGATGCTGCTGGCTGCTCCTTTTACACAACATCTCAGTCACGCCTCAGTTCCATTGATGTTACTGGATCGCTCAGTTTGCTGGCAGCTCCTTCCTCCGCACAATCTCATGTCGGTGCACTGTTCCATTGATGTTACTGGATCTTTGATGCAGCTGGCTGCTCCTTCTCCACACCATCTCTGTCACGCCTCTGTTCCATTGATGTTACTGGATCTATGATGCGGCTGGCTGCTCCTTCTCCACACAATCTCTGTCACGCCTCTCTTCCATTGACGTTACTGGATCTATGATGCTGTTGGCTGCTCCTTCTCCACACCATTTCATGTCGTCACACTGGTCCATTAATGTTACTGGATCTATGATGCTGCTGGCTGCTCCTTTCTCCACACAATCTCAGTTGCTGCTCTTTTTCATTGATGTTATTGGATCTATGATGCTGTTTGCTCCTCCCTTCTCCATACCATCTCATGTTGCCGCACTGTTCAATGGTGTTACTGGATCTATGATGCTGTTTGCTGCTCCTTTCTCCACACCATCCCATGTCGTTGCACTGGTCCATTGATGTTACTGGATCTATGATGCTGCTGGCTGCTCTTTCTACCACACCATCTCAGTCACGCCTCTGCTACATTGACACCATCTGTCGCTGATCTGTTCCATTTATATTATTGGATCTGTGACGCTGCTTTCTGCTCCTGCTTCTACAGCATCTGTCGCTGCTCACTTTTCCACATCATCTCAGTCGCTCCGGCGTTCCATTGATGTTACTGGATCCATTAGACTGGTTGCTGCTTCTTTTTCCAAACTGTCTCAGTCGCTGCTCTGTTCCATTGATTGTACTGGATTCATGATGCTGGTTGCTGCTTGTCACAGTTACTGCTCTGTCCTATTGATTTCACTTGATTCGTGATCACTCAAAAGTAATGCTAGCTGCTGCTCGTTAATATACACCATTAGATTATAACGGCTCCATACTTTACTCTCTCTCTCATGGAACTTCAATCTCTTTTCCTCTCGGCACATGTTCAAGACAATTGCCATCTTTTCTACTCCTTATTCTTTCTGGAAAATATTTTCAAAATATAGATACAAATACTTACCTATGAAAACAATACTACGAAAATGGGTATTTAATCTCTCACTGTTCTTGATAGGTGCTGTACTAGTTCTGCTCTGTATACACAACTGGACCTATGATACTGGTTGCTGCTCTTTTCTTCACCATCTCAGTTGCTGTTTTGTTCCATTGATGTTACAGGATCTATGACGTTGGTTGCTTCTCCTTTCTCCACACCATCTTAATTCCTGCTCTGTTTCATTGATGTTACTGGTGTTGTGACAGTGATTACTGCTTCTTTGTCCGCATTATTGCAGTCTTTGTACTTACATTGATGTTACTGGATCTATGATGCTTGTTGCTACTCCTGTCTTCACACCATCTCACCTGCTGTGCTCTTCCAATGATATTACTGGATCTATGATGCTGGTTGGTGCACTTGTTTCCACACCATTTTAGTGGCTGCTCTCTTCCATTGACGTTATTACATCCATGATACTGGTTGCGCCTCTTTTCGCCACACCGTCTGCCACTGGTCTGTTTCATGACAATGACTTCTGCTCCTTTCTTCACACCATCTCAGTCGCTGCTCTGTTCCATTGATGTTACTTGATCTATAATGCTGCTGGCTTCTCCATCTCAACACAATCTCAGTCACGCCTCTGTTCCCTTGATGTTACTGGATCTATGACGCTGTTTGCTGCTCCTTTCTTCACACCATTTCATGTCGTTGCACTGGTCCATTGACATTACTGGATCTATGACGCTGGGTGTTGCTCCTTTCTCCACACCATTTCATGTCGTTGCACTGGTACATTGATGTTACTGGATCTATGATGCTGCTGGCTTCTCCTTCTCCACACAATCTCAGTCACGCCTCTGTTCCATTGATGTTACGTAATTTCTGATGCTGCTGGCTTCTCCTTCTCCACACGATTTCATGTCGTTGCACTGGTCCATTGACGTTACTGGATCCATGACGCTGTTTGCTGCTCCTTTCTCCACACCAGTTTATGTCGTTGCACTGGTCCATTGACGTTACTGGATATATGACGCTGTTTGCTGCTCCTTTCTCCACACGATTTCATGTCATTGCACTGGTCCATTGATGTTACTTGATCTATGATGCTGCTGGCTTCTCCTTCTCCACACAATCTCAGTCACGCCTCTGTTCCATTGATGTTACGTAATTTCTGATGCTGCTGGCTTCTCCTTCTCCACACAATTTCATGTCGTTGCACTGGTCCATTGACGTTACTGGATCTATGACGCTGTTTGCTGCTCCTTTCTCCACACCATTTCATGTCGTTGCAATGGTCCATTGACGTTACTGGATCCATGACGCTGTTTGCTGCTCCTTTCTCCATACCATTTCATGTCGTTGCTCTGGTCCATTGACGTTACTGGATCTATGATGCTGTTTGCTGCTCCTTTCTCCATACCATTTCATGTCGTTGCACTGGTCCATTGACGTTACTGGATCCATGACGCTGTTTGCTGCTCCTTTCTCCACACCATTTCATGTCGTTGCACTGGTCCATTGACGTTACTGGATCTATGACGCTGTTTGCTGCTCCTTTCTCCACACCATTTCATGTCGTTGCACTGGTCCATTGACGTTACTGGATCCATGACGCTGTTTGCTGCTCCTTTCTCCACACCATTTCATGTCGTTGCACTGGTCCATTGACGTTACTGGATCTATGACGCTGTTTGCTGCTCCTTTCTCCACACCATTTCATGTCGTTGCACTGGTCCATTGACGTTACTGGATCTATGACGCTGTTTGCTGCTCCTTTCTCCACAACATTTCATTTCGTTGCACTGGTCCATTGATGCTACTGGATCATTGACGTTGTTTGCTGCACCTTAACCCACACCATCTTAGTCACGCCTCTGTTCCATTGATGTTACTGGATCTATGAGTTTGCTGGCAGCTCCTTCCTCTGCACAATCTCATGTCGGTTCACTGTTCCATTGATGTTAATGGATCTTTGATGCTGCTGGCTGCTCCTTCTCCACACCATCTCTGTCACACCTCTCTTCCATTGACGTTACTGGATCTATGATGCTGTTGGCTGCTCCTTCTCCACACCATTTCATATCGTCACACTGGTCCATTGATGTTACTGGATCTATGATGCTGCTGGCTGCTCCTTTCTCCACACAATCTCAGTTGCTGCTCTTTTTCATTGATGTTATTGGATCTATGATGCTGTTTGCTCCTCCTTTCTCCATACCATCTCATGTTGCCGCACTGTTCAATGGTGTTACTGGATCTATGATGCTGTTTGCTGCTCCTTCGACACCATCTCAGTCACGCCTCTGTTTCATTGATTTTACTAAATCTTTGATGATGTTTGCTGCTCCTTTCTACTGTTACTTCATCTATAATGCTGCTGGCTTCTCCTTCTCCACACAATCTCAGTCACGCCTCTGTTTCATTGATGTTAATGAATCTATGATGCTGCTGGCTTCTCCTTCTCCACACAATCTCAGTCACGCCTCTGTTCCATTGATGTTACTGAATTTCTGATGCTGCTGGCTTCTCCTTCTCCACACGATTTCATGTTGTTGCACTGGTCCATTGATGTTACTGGATCTTTGACGCTGTTTGCTGCTGCTTTCTCCACACCATTACATGTCGTTGCACTGGTCCATTGACGGTACTGGATCTATGATGCTGTTTGCTGCTCCTTTCTCCACACCATTTCATGTCGTTGCACTGGTCCACTGACGTTACTGGATCCATGACGATGTTTGCTGCTCCTTTCTACACACCATTACATGTCGTTGCACTGGTCCATTGACGGTACTGGATCTATGACGCTGTTTGCTACTCCTTTCTACACACCATTTCATGTCGTTGCACTGGTCCATTGACGCTGTTTGCTGCTGCTTTCTTCACACCATTACATGTCGTTGCACTGGTCCATTGACGGTACTGGATCTATGACGCTGTTTGCTGCTCCTTTCTCCACACAATTTCATGTCATTGCACTGGTCCACTGACGTTACTGGATCCATGACGATGTTTGCTGCTCCTTTCTCCACACCATTACATGTCGTTACACTGGTCGATTGACGTTACTGGATCTATGACGCTGTTTGCTGCTCCTTTCTCCACACCATTTCATGTCGTTGCACTGGTCCATTGACGTTACTGGATCCATGACGCTGTTTTCTGCTCCTTTCTACACACCATTTCATGTAGTTGTACTGGTCCATTGACGTTACTGGATCCATGACGCTGTTTGCTGCTCCTTTCTCCAGAACATTTCATGTCGTTCCACTGGTCCATTGATGCTACTGGATCATTGACGTTGTTTGCTGCACCTTAACTCACACCATCTTAGTCACGCCTCTGTTCCATTGATGTTACTGGATCTATGAGTTTGGTTGCTTCTCCTTTCTCCACACCATCTAAATTTCTGCTCCGTTTCATTGATGTTACTGCCGTTGTTACAGTGATTGCTGCTTCTTTGTCCGCATTATTGCAGTCTTTGTACTTACATTAATGTTACTGGATCTATGATGCTTTTTGCTATTCCTGTCTCCACACCATCTCACCTGCTGTGCTCTTCCAATGATTTTACTGGATCTATGATGCTGGTTGGTGCTCATGTTTCCACACCATTTTAGTGACTGCTCTCTTCCATTGACGTTATTAGATCCATGATACTGGTTGCGCCTCTTTTTGCCAAACCGTCTGCCACTGGTCTGTTTCATGACAATGACTTCTGCTCCTTTCTTCAATCAATCTCAGTCGCTGCTCTGTTCCATTGATGTTACTTCATCTATAATGCTGCTGGCTTCTCCTTCTCCACACAATCTCAGTCGCTGCTTTGTTCCATTGATGTTACTTGATCTATAATGCTGCTGGCTTCTCCTTCTCCACACAATCTCAGTCACGCCTCTGTTCCATTGATGTTACTGAATTTCTGATGCTGCTGGCTTCCCCTTCTCCACACCATTTCCTGTTGTTGCACTGGTCCATTGACGTTACTGGATCTTTGACGCTGTTTGCTGCTCCTTTCTCCACACCATTACATGTCGTTGCACTGGTCCATTGACGTTACTGGATCTATGACGCAGTTTGCTGCTCCTTTCTCCACACCATTTAATGTCTTTGCACTGGTCCATTGACGGTACTGGATCTATGACGCAGTTTGCTGCTCCTTTCTCCACACCATTTAATGTCTTTGCACTGGTCCATTGACGGTACTGGATCTATGACGCTGTTTGCTACTCCTTTCTACACACCATTTCATGTCGTTGCACTGGTCCATTGACGTTACTGGATCTATGACCCTGTTTTCTGCTCCTTTCTACACACCATTTCATGTCGTTGCACTGGTCCATTGACGTTACTGGATCTATGACGCTGTTTGCTGCTCCTTTCTCCACACCATTTCATGTCGTTGCACTGGTCCATTGACGTTACTGGATCTATGACGCTGTTTGCTGCTCCTATCTGCACACCATTTCATGTCGTTGCACTGGTCCATAGACGTTACTGAATCTATGATGCTGTTTGCTGCTCCTGTCTCCACACCATTTCATGTCATTGCACTGCTCCATTGACGTTACTGGATCTATGATGCTGCTGGTTGCTGCTCCTTTCTCTATCTATGATGCTGTTTGCTGCTCCTTCGACACCATCTCAGTCATGCCTCTGTTTCATTGATTTCACTAAATCCAGTATGCTGTTTGCTGCTCCTTTCTCTGCACAATCTCATGTCGCCGCACTCTTTCATTGATGTTAGTGGATCTTTGATGCTGCTGGCTGCTCCTTTCTCCACACCATTTCATGTCGTTGCACTGGTCCATTGACGTTACTGGATCTATGATGCTGTTTGCTGCTCCTATCTCCACACCATTTCATGTCGTTGCACTGGTCCATTGACGTTACTGGATCTATGACGCTGTTTGCTGCTCCTTTCTCCACACCATTTCATGTCGTTGCACTGGTTCATTGACGTTACTGGATCTATGACGCTGTTTGCTGCTCCTATCTCCACACCATTTCATGTCGTTGCACTGGTCCATTGACGTTACTGGATCTATGACGCTGTTTGCTTCTCCTTTCTCCACACCATTTCATGTCGTTGCACTGGTTCATTGACGTTACTGGATCTATGACGCTGTTTGCTGCTCCTTTCTCCACACCATTTCATGTCATTGCACTGGTTCATTGAGGTTACTTGACCTATGACGCTGTTTGCTGCTCCTTTCTACACACCATTTCATGTCGTTGCACTGGTCCATTGACGTTACTGGATCTATGACGCTGTTTGCTGCTCCTTTCTCCAAACCATTTCATGTCATTGCACTGGTTCATTGAGGTTACTTGACCTATGACGCTGTTTGCTGCTCCTTTCTACACACCATTTCATGTCGTTGCACTGGTCCATTGACGTTACTGGATCTATGACGCTGTTTGCTGCTCCTTTCTCCACACCATTTCATGTCGTTGCACTGGTCCATTGACGTTACTGGATCTATGACGCTGTTTGCTGCTCCTTTCTCCACACCATTTCATGTCGTTGCACTGGTCCATTGACGTTACTGGATCTATGACGCTGTTTGCTGCTCCTTTCTCCAAACCATTTCATGTCATTGCACTGGTTCATTGAGGTTACTTGACCTATGACGCTGTTTGCTGCTCCTTTCTACACACCATTTCATGTCGTTGCACTGGTCCATTGACGTTACTGGATCTATGACGCTGTTTGCTGCTCCTTTCTCCACACCATTTCATGTCGTTGCACTGGTCCATTTAGTTTACTGGATCTATGACGCTGTTTGCTGCTCCTTTCTCCACACCATTTCATGTCGTTGCACTGGTCCATTGACGTTACTGGATCCATGACGCTGTTTGCTGCCCCTTTCTCCACATCATTTCATGTCGTTGTACTGGTCCATTGATGTTACTGGATCTATAACGCTGTTTGCTGCTCCTTTCTCCAATCGATTTTATGTCGTTGCACTGGTTCATTGACGTTACTTGACCTATGATGCTGTTTGCTGCTCCTTACTACACACCATTTCATGTCGTTGCACTGGTCCATTGACGTTTCTGGATCTATGACGCTGTTTGCTGCTCCTTTCTCCACACCATTTAATGTCGTTGCACTGGTCCATTGACGTTACTGGATCTATGACGCTGTTTGCTGCTCCTATCTACACACCATTTCATGTCGTTGCACTGGTTCATTGACGTTACTTGACCTATGACGCTGTTTGCTGCTCCTTTCTCCACACCATTTTATGTCGTTGCACTGCTCCATTGACGCTACTGGATCTATGACGCTGTTTGCTGCTCCTTTCTCCACACCATTTCATGTCGTTGCACTGGTCCATTGACGTTACTGGATCTATGACGCTGTTTGCTGCTCCTTTCTCCACACCATTTCATGTCGTTGCACTGGTCCATTGACGTTACTGGATCTATGACGCTGTTTGCTGCTCCTATCTATACACCATTTCATGTCGTTGCACTGGTCCATTGACGTTACTGAATCTATGATGCTGTTTGCTGCTCCTGTCTCCACACCATTTCATGTCATTGCACTGCTCCATTGACGTTACTGGATCTATGACGCTGTTTGCTGGTTCTTTTCTCCACACCATTTCATGTCGTTGCACTGGTCCATTGACGTTACTGGACCTATGATGCTGTTTGCTGCTCCTTTCTCCACACTATTTCATGTGGTTGCACTGGTCCATTGACGTTACTGGATCCATGACGCTGTTTGCTGCTCCTTTCTACTCCTTATTCTTTCTGGAAAATATTTTCAAAATATAGATACAAATACTTACCTATGAAAACAATACTACGAAAATGGGTACTTAATCTCTCACTGTTCTTGATAGGTGCTGTACTTGTTCTGCTCTGTATACACAACTGGACCTATGATACTGGTTGCTGCTCTTTTCTTCACCATCTCAGTTGCTGTTTTGTTCCATTGATGTTACAGGATCTATGACGTTGGTTGCTTCTCCTTTCACCACACCATCTTAATTCCTGCTCAGTTTCATTGATGTTACTCACGTTGTGACAGTGATTGCAGCTTCTTTATCCACATTATTGCAGTCTTTATAGTTACATTGATGCTGGTTGGTGCTCTTGTTTCCACACCATTTTTGTCGCTGCTCTCTTCCATTGACGTTATTAGATGCATGATACTGGTTGCGCCTCTTTTTGCCACACCGTCTGCCACTGGTCTCTTCCATGAAGATGATTTCTGCTCCTTTCTTCACACCATCTCAGTCGCTGCTCTGTTCCATTGATGTTACTTGATCTAGGATGCTGCTGGCTTCTCCTTCTCCACACCATTTCATGTTGTGGCACTGGTCCATTGACGCTACTGGATCTATGATGCTGTTTGCTGCTCCTTTCTCCACACGATTTCATGTCGTTGCACTGGTCCATTGACGTTACTGGATCCACGACGCTGTTTGCTGCTCCTTTCTCCACACCATTTCATGTCGTTGCACTGGTCCATTGACGTTACTGGATCTGACGCTGTTTGCTGCTCCTTTCTCCACACCATTTCATATCGTTGCACTGGTCCATTGACGTTACTGGATCTGACACTGTTTGCTGCTCCTTTCTCCACACCATTTCATGTCGTTGCACTGGTCCATTGACGTTACTGGATCCATGACGCTGTTTGCTGCTCCTTTCTCCACACCATTTCATGTCGTTGCACTGGTTCATTGACGTTACTGGATCCATGACGCTGTTTGCTGCTCCCTTCACCACACCATTTCATGTCGTTGCACTGCTCCATTGATGTTACTGGATCTATGACGCTGTTTGCCGCTCCTTTCTTCACACCATTTCATGTATTTGCACTGGTCCATTGACGTTAATGGATCTATGACGCTGTTTGCTGCTCCTTTCTTCACACCATTTTATGTATTTGCACTGGTCCATTGACGTTAATGGATCTATGACGCTGTTTGCTGCTCCTTTCTTCAAACAATTTCATGTCGTTGCACTGGTCCATTGACGTTACTGGATCTATGACGCTGTTTGCTGCTCCTTTCTCCACACCATTTCATGTCGTTGCACTGGTCAATTGACGTTACTGGATCCATGACGCTGTTTGCTGCTCCTTTCTCCACACCATTTCATGTCGTTGCACTGGTCCATTGATGTTACTGGATCTATGACGCTGTTTGCTGCTCCTTTCTCCAAACCATTTCATGTCGTTGCACTGCTCCATTGATGTTACTGGTTCTATGACGCTGTTTGCCGCTCCTTTCTCCACATCATTTCATGTCGTTGTACTGGTCCATTGACGTTACTGGATCTATGACGCTGTTTGCTGCTCCTATCTCCACACCATTTCATGTCGTTGCACTGGTCCATTGACGTTACTGGATCTATAACGCTGTTTGCTGCTCCTTTCTTCACACCATTTCATGTCGTTGCACTGGTCCATTGATGTTACTGGATCCATAACGCTGTTTGCTGCTCCTTTCTCCAAACGATTTTATGTCGTTGCACTGGTTCATTGACGTTACTTGACCTATGATGCTGTTTGCTGCTCCTTTCTACACACCATTTCATGTCGTTGCACTGGTCCATTGACGTTTCTGGATCTATGACGCTGTTTGCTGCTCCTTTCTCCACACCATTTCATGTCGTTGCACTGGTCCATTGACGTTACTGGATCTATGACGCTGTTTGCTGCTCCTATCTACACACCATTTCATGTCGTTGCACTGGTCCATTGACGTTACTGGATCTATGACGCTGTTTGCTGCTCCTTTCTCCACACCATTTCATGTCCTTGCACTGGTCCATTGACGTTACTGGATCTATGACGCTGTTTGCTGCTCCTTTCTTCACACCATTTCATGTCGTTGCACTGGTCCACTGACGTTACTGGATCCATGACGATGTTTGCTGCTCCTTTCTACACACCATTACATGTCGTTGCACTGGTCCATTGACGGTACTGGATCTATGACGCTGTTTGCTGCTCCTTTCTCCACACAATTTCATGTCGTTGCACTGGTCCATTAACGCTGTTTGCTGCTGCTTTCTTCACACCATTACATGTCGTTGCACTGGTTCATTGACGGTACTGGATCTATGACGCTGTTTGCTGCTCCTTTCTCCACACAATTTCATGTCGTTGCACTGGTCCACTGACGTTACTGGATCCATGACGATGTTTGCTGCTCCTTTCTTCACACCATTACATGTCGTTACACTGGTCGATTGACGGTACTGGATCTATGACGCTGTTTGCTGCTCCTTTCTCCACATCATTTCATGTCGTTGCACTGGTCCATTGACGTTACTGGATCCATGACGCTGTTTTCTGCTCCTTTCTACACACCATTTCATGTAGTTGTACTGGTCCATTGACGTTACTGGATCTATGACGCTGTTTGCTGCTCCTTTCTCCACACCATTTTATTTCGTTCCACTGGTCCATTGATGTTACTGGATCCATGACGATGTTTGCTGCTCCTTTCTTCACACCATTACATGTCGTTACACTGGTCGATTGACGGTACTGGATCTATGACGCTGTTTGCTGCTCCTTTCTACACACCATTTCATGTCGTTGCACTGGACCATTGACGTTACTGGATCCATGACGCTGTTTGCTGCTCCTTTCTCCACAACATTTCATGTCGTTCCACTGGTCCATTGATGCTACTGGATCATTGACGTTGTTTGCTGCACCTTAACCCACACCATCTTAGTCACGCCTCTGTTCCATTGATGTTACAGGATCTATGAGTTTGGTTGCTTCTCCTTTCTCCACACCATCTAAATTTCTGTTCCGTTTCATTGATGTTACTGCCGTTGTGACAGTGATTGCTGCTTCTTTGTCCGCATTATTGCAGTCTTTGTACTTACATTAATGTTACTGGATCTATGATGCTTTTTGCTATTCCTGTCTCCACACCATCTCACCTGCTGTGCTCTTCCAATGATTTTACTGGATCTATGATGCTGGTTGGTGCTCATGTTTCCACACCATTTTAGTGGCTGCTCTCTTCCATTGACGTTATTAGATGCATGATACTGGTTGCGCCTCTTTTTGCCACACCGTCTGCCACTGGTCTGTTTCATGACAATGACTTCTGCTCCTTTCTTCAATCAATCTCAGTCGCTGCTCTGTTCCATTGATGTTACTTCATCTATAATGCTGCTGGCTTCTCCTTCTCCCCACAATCTCAGTCGCTGCTTTGTTCCATTGATGTTACTTGATCTATAATGCTGCTGGCTTCTCCTTCTCCACACAATCTCAGTTGCTGCTTTGTTCCATTGATGTTACTTGATCTATAATGCTGCTGGCTTCTCCTTCTCCACACAATCTCAGTCACGCCTCTGTTCCATTGATGTTACTGAATTTCTGATGCTGCTGGCTTCCCCTTCTCAACACCATTTCCTGTTGTTGCACTGGTCCATTGACGTTACTGGATCTTTGACGCTGTTGGCTGCTCCTTTCTCCACACCATTACATGTCGTTGCACTGGTCCATTGACGGTACTGGATCTATGACGCTGTTTGCTGCTCCTTTCTCCACACCATTTAATGTCTTTGCACTGGTCCACTGACGCTACTGGATCTATGACGCTGTTTGCTGCTCCTTTCTCCACACCATTTCATGTTGTTGCACTGGTCCATTGACAGTACTGGATCCATGACAACGTTTGCTGCTACTTTCTCCACACCATTACATGTCGTTGAACTGGTCCATTGACGGTACTGGATCTATGACGCTGTTTGCTACTCCTTTCTACACACCATTTCATGTCGTGGCACTGGTCCATTGACGTTACTGGATCTATGACCCTGTTTTCTGCTCCTTTCTACACACCATTTAATGTAGTTGCACTGGTCCATTGACGTTACTGGATCCATGACGCTATTTGCTGCTCCTTTCTTCACACCATTTCATTTCGTTCCACTGGTCCATTGATGTTACTGGATCTATGACGCTGTTTGCTGCTCCTTTCTACACACCATTTCATGTCGTTGCACTGGTCCATTGACGTTACTGGATCTATGACGCTGTTTGCTGCTCCTTTTTTCACACCATTTCATGTCGTTGCACTGGTCCATTGACGTTACTGGATCTATGACGCTGTTTGCTGCTCCTTTCTCCACACCATTTCATGTCGTTGCACTGGTCCATTGAGTTTACTGGATCTATGACGCTGTTTGCTGCTCCTTTCTCCACACCATTTCATGTCGTTGCACTGGTCCATTGACGTTACTGGATCCATGACGCTGTTTGCTGCCCCTTTGTCCACATCATTTCATGTCGTTGTACTGCTCCATTGATGTTACTGGATCTATGACGCTGTTTGCTGTTCCTTTCTACACACCATTTCATGTCGTTGCACTGGTTCATTGACGTTACTTGACCTATGACGCTGTTTGCTGCTCCTTTCTCCACACCATTTTATGTCGTTGCACTGCTCCATTGACGTTACTGGATCTATGACGCTGTTTGCTGCTCCTTTCTCCACACCATTTCATGTCGTTGCACTGGTCCATTGACGTTACTGGATCTATGACGCTGTTTGCTGCTCCTTTCTCCACACCATTTCATGTCGTTGCACTGGTCCATTGACGTTACTGGATCTATGACGCTGTTTGCTGCTCCTATCTACACACCATTTCATGTCGTTGCACTGGTCCATTGACGTTACTGAATCTATGATGCTGTTTGCTGCTCCTGTCTCCACACCATTTCATGTCATTGCACTGCTCCATTGACGTTACTGGATCTATGACGCTGTTTGCTGGTTCTTTTCTCCACACCATTTCATGTCGTTGCACTGGTCCATTGACGTTACTGGACCTATGATGCTGTTTGCTGCTCCTTTCTCCACACCATTTCATGTGGTTGCACTGGTCCATTGACGTTACTGGATCCACGACGCTGTTTGCTGCTCCTTTCTCCACACCATTTCATGTCGTTGCACTGGTCCATTGACGTTACTGGATCTGACGCTGTTTGCTGCTCCTTTCTCCACACCATTTCATGTCGTTGCACTGGTCCATTGACGTTACTGGATCTGACACTGTTTGCTGCTCCTTTCTCCACACCATTTCATGTCGTTGCACTGGTCCATTGACGTTACTGGATCCATGACGCTGTTTGCTGCTCCTTTCTCCACACCATTTCATGTCGTTGCACTGGTTCATTGACGTTACTGGATCCATGACGCTGTTTGCTGCTCCCTTCACCACACCATTTCATGTCGTTGCACTGCTCCATTGATGTTACTGGATCTATGACGCTGTTTGCCGCTCCTTTCTTCACACCATTTCATGTATTTGCACTGGTCCATTGACGTTAATGGATCTATGACGCTGTTTGCTGCTCCTTTCTTCACACCATTTCATGTATTTGCACTGGTCCATTGACGTTAATGGATCTATGACGCTGTTTGCTGCTCCTTTCTCCAAACGATTTTATGTCGTTGCACTGGTTCATTGACGTTACTTGACCTATGATGCTGTTTGCTGCTCCTTTCTCCACACCATTTCATGTCGTTGCACTGGTCCATTGACGTTACTGGATCTGACACTGTTTGCTGCTCCTATCTCCACACCATTTCATGTCGTTGCACTGGTCCATTGACGTTACTGGATCTATAACGCTGTTTGCTGCTCCTTTCTCCAAACGATTTTATGTCGTTGCACTGGTTCATTGACGTTACTTGACCTATGATGCTGTTTGCTGCTCCTTTCTACACACCATTTCATGTCGTTGCACTGGTCCATTGACGTTTCTGGATCTATGACGCTGTTTGCTGCTCCTTTCTCCACACCATTTTATGTCGTTGCACTGCTCCATTGACGTTACTGGATCTATGACGCTGTTTGCTGCTCCTTTCTCCACACCATTTCATGTCGTTGCACTGGTCCATTGACGTTACTGGATCTATGACGCTGTTTGCTGCTCCTTTCTCCACACCATTTCATGTCGTTGCACTGGTCCATTGACGTTACTGGATCTATGACGCTGTTTGCTGCTCCTATCTACACACCATTTCATGTCGTTGCACTGGTCCATTGACGTTACTGAATCTATGATGCTGTTTGCTGCTCCTGTCTCCACACCATTTCATGTCATTGCACTGCTCCATTGACGTTACTGGATCTATGACGCTGTTTGCTGGTTCTTTTCTCCACACCATTTCATGTCGTTGCACTGGTCCATTGACGTTACTGGACCTATGATGCTGTTTGCTGCTCCTTTCTCCACACCATTTCATGTGGTTGCACTGGTCCATTGACGTTACTGGATCCATGACGCTGTTTGCTGCTCCTTTCTACTCCTTATTCTTTCTGGAAAATATTTTCAAAATATAGATACAAATACTTACCTATGAAAACAATACTACGAAAATGGGTACTTAATCTCTTACTGTTCTTGATAGGTGCTGTACTTGTTCTGCTCTGTATACACAACTGGACCTATGATACTGGTTGCTGCTCTTTTCTTCACCATCTCAGTTGCTGTTTTGTTCCATTGATGTTACAGGATCTATGACGTTGGTTGCTTCTCCTTTCACCACACCATCTTAATTCCTGCTCAGTTTCATTGATGTTACGTTGTGACAGTGATTGCAGCTTCTTTATCCACATTATTGCAGTCTTTGTAGTTACATTGATGCTGGTTGGTGCTCTTGTTTCCACACCATTTTTGTCGCTGCTCTCTTCCATTGACGTTATTAGATGCATGATACTGGTTGCGCCTCTTTTTGCCACACCGTCTGCCACTGGTCTCTTCCATGAAGATGATTTCTGCTCCTTTCTTCACACCATCTCAGTCGCTGCTCTGTTCCATTGATGTTACTTGATCTAGGATGCTGCTGGCTTCTCCTTCTCCACACCATTTCATGTTGTGGCACTGGTCCATTGACGCTACTGGATCTATGATGCTGTTTGCTGCTCCTTTCTCCACACGATTTCATGTCGTTGCACTGCTCCATTGATGTTACTGGATCTATGACGCTGTTTGCCGCTCCTTTCTTCACACCATTTCATGTATTTGCACTGGTCCATTGACGTTAATGGATCTATGACGCTGTTTGCTGCTCCTTTCTTCACACCATTTCATGTCGTTGCACTGGTCCATTGACGTTACTGGATCTATGACGCTGTTTGCTGCTCCTTTCTCCACACCATTTCATGTCGTTGCACTGGTCCATTGACGTTACTGGATCCATGACGCTGTTTGCTGCTCCTTTCTCCACACCATTTCATGTCGTTGCACTGGTCCATTGATGTTACTGGATCTATGACGTTGTTTGCTGCTCCTTTCTCCAAACCATTTCATGTCGTTGCACTGCTCCATTGATGTTACTGGATCTATGACGCTGTTTGCCGCTCCTTTCTCCACATCATTTCATGTCGTTGTACTGGTCCATTGACGTTACTGGATCTATGACGCTGTTTGCTGCTCCTATCTCCACACCATTTCATGTCGTTGCACTGGTCCATTGACGTTACTGGATCTATGACGCTGTTTGCTGCTCCTTTCTTCACACCATTTCATGTCGTTGCACTGGTCCATTGATGTTACTGGATCTATAACGCTGTTTGCTGCTCCTTTCTCCAAATGATTTTTTGTCGTTGCACTGGTTCATTGACGTTACTTGACCTATGATGCTGTTTGCTGCTCCTTTCTACACACCATTTCATGTCGTTGCACTGGTCTATTGACGTTTCTGGATCTATGACGCTGTTTGCTGCTCCTTTCTCCACACCATTTCATGTCGTTGCACTGGTCCATTGACGTTACTGGATCTATGACGCTGTTTGCTGCTCCTTTCTTCACACCATTTCATGTATTTGCACTGGTCCATTGACGTTAATGGATCTATGACGCTGTTTGCTGCTCCTTTCTTCACACCATTTCATGTCGTTGCACTGGTCCATTGACGTTACTGGATCTATGACGCTGTTTGCTGCTCCTTTCTCCACACCATTTCATGTCGTTGCACTGGTCCATTGACGTTACTGGATCCATGACGCTGTTTGCTGCTCCTTTCTCCACACCATTTCATGTCGTTGCACTGGTCCATTGATGTTACTGGATCTATGACGCTGTTTGCTGCTCCTTTCTCCAAACCATTTCATGTCGTTGCACTGCTCCATTGATGTTACTGGATCTATGACGCTGTTTGCCGCTCCTTTCTCCACATCATTTCATGTCGTTGTACTGGTCCATTGACGTTACTGGATCTATGACGCTGTTTGCTGCTCCTATCTCCACACCATTTCATGTCGTTGCACTGGTCCATTGACGTTACTGGATCTATGACGCTGTTTGCTGCTCCTTTCTTCACACCATTTCATGTCGTTGCACTGGTCCATTGATGTTACTGGATCTATAACGCTGTTTGCTGCTCCTTTCTCCAAATGATTTTTTGTCGTTGCACTGGTTCATTGACGTTACTTGACCTATGATGCTGTTTGCTGCTCCTTTCTACACACCATTTCATGTCGTTGCACTGGTCTATTGACGTTTCTGGATCTATGACGCTGTTTGCTGCTCCTTTCTCCACACCATTTCATGTCGTTGCACTGGTCCACTGACGTTACTGGATCCATGACGATGTTTGCTGCTCCTTTCTACACACCATTACATGTCGTTGCACTTGTCCATTGACGGTACTGGATCTATGATGCTGTTTGCTGCTCCTTTCTCCACACAATTTCATGTCGTTGCACTGGTCCATTAACGCTGTTTGCTGCTGCTTTCTTGACACCATTACATGTCGTTGCACTGGTCCATTGACGGTACTGGATCTATGATGCTGTTTGCTGCTCCTTTCTCCACACCATTTCATGTCGTTGCACTGGTCCACTGACGTTACTGGATCCATGACGATGTTTGCTGCCCCATTCTCCACACCATTACATGTCCTTACACTGGTCGATTGCCGGTACTGGATCTATGACGCTGTTTGCTGCTCCTTTCTCCACATCATTTCATGTCGTTGCACTGGTCCATTGAGTTTACTGGATCTATGACGCTGTTTGCTGCTCCTTTCTCCACACCATTTCATGTCGTTGCACTGGTCCATTGACGTTACTGGATCCATGACGCTGTTTGCTGCCCCTTTGTCCACATCATTTCATGTCGTTGTACTGCTCCATTGATGTTACTGGATCTATGACGCTGTTTGCTGTTCCTTTCTACACACCATTTCATGTCGTTGCACTGGTTCATTGACGTTACTTGACCTATGACACTGTTTGCTGCTCCTTTCTCCACACCATTTTATGTCGTTGCACTGCTCCATTGACGTTACTGGATCTATGACGCTGTTTGCTGCTCCTTTCTCCACACCATTTCATGT
Source organism: Euprymna scolopes (assembly GCF_053919585.1). NCBI lineage: Eukaryota > Metazoa > Mollusca > Cephalopoda > Sepiida > Sepiolidae > Euprymna > Euprymna scolopes. The sequence continues at coordinate 135,700,237 of NC_136487.1, read as the reverse complement.
CGTTGCACTGGTCCATTGACGTTACTGGATCTATGACGCTGTTTGCTGCTCCTTTCTCCACACCATTTCATGTCGTTGCACTGGTCCATTGACGTTACTGGATCTATGACGCTGTTTGCTGCTCCTATCTACACACCATTTCATGTCGTTGCACTGGTCCATTGACGTTACTGAATCTATGATGCTGTTTGCTGCTCCTGTCTCCACACCATTTCATGTCATTGCACTGCTCCATTGACGTTACTGGATCTATGACGCTGTTTGCTGGTTCTTTTCTCCACACGATTTCATGTCGTTGCACTGGTCCATTGACGTTACTGGACCTATGATGCTGTTTGCTGCTCCTTTCTCCACACCATTTCATGTGGTTGCACTGGTCCATTGACGTTACTGGATCCACGACGCTGTTTGCTGCTCCTTTCTCCACACCATTTCATGTCGTTGCACTGGTCCATTGACGTTACTGGATCTGACGCTGTTTGCTGCTCCTTTCTCCACACCATTTCATGTCGTTGCACTGGTCCATTGACGTTACTGGATCTGACACTGTTTGCTGCTCCTTTCTCCACACCATTTCATGTCGTTGCACTGGTCCATTGACGTTACTGGATCCATGACGCTGTTTGCTGCTCCTTTCTCCACACCATTTCATGTCGTTGCACTGGTTCATTGACGTTACTGGATCCATGACGCTGTTTGCTGCTCCCTTCACCACACCATTTCATGTCGTTGCACTGCTCCATTGATGTTACTGGATCTATGACGCTGTTTGCCGCTCCTTTCTTCACACCATTTCATGTATTTGCACTGGTCCATTGACGTTAATGGATCTATGACGCTGTTTGCTGCTCCTTTCTTCACACCATTTCATGTATTTGCACTGGTCCATTGACGTTAATGGATCTATGACGCTGTTTGCTGCTCCTTTCTCCAAACGATTTTATGTCGTTGCACTGGTTCATTGACGTTACTTGACCTATGATGCTGTTTGCTGCTCCTTTCTCCACACCATTTCATGTCGTTGCACTGGTCCATTGACGTTACTGGATCTGACACTGTTTGCTGCTCCTATCTCCACACCATTTCATGTCGTTGCACTGGTCCATTGACGTTACTGGATCTATAACGCTGTTTGCTGCTCCTTTCTCCAAACGATTTTATGTCGTTGCACTGGTTCATTGACGTTACTTGACCTATGATGCTGTTTGCTGCTCCTTTCTACACACCATTTCATGTCGTTGCACTGGTCCATTGACGTTTCTGGATCTATGACGCTGTTTGCTGCTCCTTTCTCCACACCATTTTATGTCGTTGCACTGCTCCATTGACGTTACTGGATCTATGACGCTGTTTGCTGCTCCTTTCTCCACACCATTTCATGTCGTTGCACTGGTCCATTGACGTTACTGGATCTATGACGCTGTTTGCTGCTCCTTTCTCCACACCATTTCATGTCGTTGCACTGGTCCATTGACGTTACTGGATCTATGACGCTGTTTGCTGCTCCTATCTACACACCATTTCATGTCGTTGCACTGGTCCATTGACGTTACTGAATCTATGATGCTGTTTGCTGCTCCTGTCTCCACACCATTTCATGTCATTGCACTGCTCCATTGACGTTACTGGATCTATGACGCTGTTTGCTGGTTCTTTTCTCCACACCATTTCATGTCGTTGCACTGGTCCATTGACGTTACTGGACCTATGATGCTGTTTGCTGCTCCTTTCTCCACACCATTTCATGTGGTTGCACTGGTCCATTGACGTTACTGGATCCATGACGCTGTTTGCTGCTCCTTTCTACTCCTTATTCTTTCTGGAAAATATTTTCAAAATATAGATACAAATACTTACCTATGAAAACAATACTACGAAAATGGGTACTTAATCTCTTACTGTTCTTGATAGGTGCTGTACTTGTTCTGCTCTGTATACACAACTGGACCTATGATACTGGTTGCTGCTCTTTTCTTCACCATCTCAGTTGCTGTTTTGTTCCATTGATGTTACAGGATCTATGACGTTGGTTGCTTCTCCTTTCACCACACCATCTTAATTCCTGCTCAGTTTCATTGATGTTACGTTGTGACAGTGATTGCAGCTTCTTTATCCACATTATTGCAGTCTTTGTAGTTACATTGATGCTGGTTGGTGCTCTTGTTTCCACACCATTTTTGTCGCTGCTCTCTTCCATTGACGTTATTAGATGCATGATACTGGTTGCGCCTCTTTTTGCCACACCGTCTGCCACTGGTCTCTTCCATGAAGATGATTTCTGCTCCTTTCTTCACACCATCTCAGTCGCTGCTCTGTTCCATTGATGTTACTTGATCTAGGATGCTGCTGGCTTCTCCTTCTCCACACCATTTCATGTTGTGGCACTGGTCCATTGACGCTACTGGATCTATGATGCTGTTTGCTGCTCCTTTCTCCACACGATTTCATGTCGTTGCACTGCTCCATTGATGTTACTGGATCTATGACGCTGTTTGCCGCTCCTTTCTTCACACCATTTCATGTATTTGCACTGGTCCATTGACGTTAATGGATCTATGACGCTGTTTGCTGCTCCTTTCTTCACACCATTTCATGTATTTGCACTGGTCCATTGACGTTAATGGATCTATGACGCTGTTTGCTGCTCCTTTCTTCACACCATTTCATGTCGTTGCACTGGTCCATTGACGTTACTGGATCTATGACGCTGTTTGCTGCTCCTTTCTCCACACCATTTCATGTCGTTGCACTGGTCCATTGACGTTACTGGATCCATGACGCTGTTTGCTGCTCCTTTCTCCACACCATTTCATGTCGTTGCACTGGTCCATTGATGTTACTGGATCTATGACGCTGTTTGCTGCTCCTTTCTCCAAACCATTTCATGTCGTTGCACTGCTCCATTGATGTTACTGGATCTATGACGCTGTTTGCCGCTCCTTTCTCCACATCATTTCATGTCGTTGTACTGGTCCATTGACGTTACTGGATCTATGACGCTGTTTGCTGCTCCTATCTCCACACCATTTCATGTCGTTGCACTGGTCCATTGACGTTACTGGATCTATGACGCTGTTTGCTGCTCCTTTCTTCACACCATTTCATGTCGTTGCACTGGTCCATTGATGTTACTGGATCTATAACGCTGTTTGCTGCTCCTTTCTCCAAATGATTTTTTGTCGTTGCACTGGTTCATTGACGTTACTTGACCTATGATGCTGTTTGCTGCTCCTTTCTACACACCATTTCATGTCGTTGCACTGGTCTATTGACGTTTCTGGATCTATGACGCTGTTTGCTGCTCCTTTCTCCACACCATTTCATGTCGTTGCACTGGTCCACTGACGTTACTGGATCCATGACGATGTTTGCTGCTCCTTTCTACACACCATTACATGTCGTTGCACTTGTCCATTGACGGTACTGGATCTATGATGCTGTTTGCTGCTCCTTTCTCCACACAATTTCATGTCGTTGCACTGGTCCATTAACGCTGTTTGCTGCTGCTTTCTTGACACCATTACATGTCGTTGCACTGGTCCATTGACGGTACTGGATCTATGACGCTGTTTGCTGCTCCTTTCTCCACACCATTTCATGTCGTTGCACTGGTCCACTGACGTTACTGGATCCATGACGATGTTTGCTGCCCCATTCTCCACACCATTACATGTCGTTACACTGGTCGATTGCCGGTACTGGATCTATGACGCTGTTTGCTGCTCCTTTCTCCACATCATTTCATGTCGTTGCACTGGTCCATTGACGTTACTGGATCCATGACGCTGTTTTCTGCTCCTTTCTACACACCATTTCATGTAGTTGTACTGGTCCATTGACGTTACTGGATCTATGACGCTGTTTGCTGCCCCATTCTCCACAACATTTCATGTCGTTCCACTGGTCCATTGATGCTACTGGATCATTGACGTTGTTTGCTGCACCTTAACCCACACCATCTTAGTCACGCCTCTGTTCCATTGATGTTACTGGATCTATGAGTTTGGTTGCTTCTCCTTTCTCCACACCATCTAAATTTCTGTTCCGTTTCATTGATGTTACTGCCGTTGTGACAGTGATTGCTGCTTCTTTGTCCGCATTATTGCAGTCTTTGTACTTACATTAATGTTACTGGATCTATGATGCTTTTTGCTATTCCTGTCTCCACACCATCTCACCTGCTGTGCTCTTCCAATGATTTTACTGGATCTATGATGCTGGTTGGTGCTCATGTTTCCACACCATTTTAGTGGCTGCTCTCTTCCATTGACGTTATTAGATGCATGATACTGGTTGCGCCTCTTTTTGCCACACCGTCTGCCACTGGTCTGTTTCATGACAATGACTTCTGCTCCTTTCTTCAATCAATCTCAGTCGCTGCTCTGTTCCATTGATGTTACTTCATCTATAATGCTGCTGGCTTCTCCTTCTCCCCACAATCTCAGTCGCTGCTTTGTTCCATTGATGTTATTTGATCTATAATGCTGCTGGCTTCTCCTTCTCCACACAATCTCAGTTGCTGCTTTGTTCCATTGATGTTACTTGATCTATAATGCTGCTGGCTTCTCCTTCTCCACACAATCTCAGTCACGCCTCTGTTCCATTGATGTTACTGAATTTCTGATGCTGCTGGCTTCCCCTTCTCCACACCATTTCCTGTTGTTGCACTGGTCCATTGACGTTACTGGATCTTTGACGCTGTTGGCTGCTCCTTTCTCCACACCATTACATGTCGTTGCACTGGTCCATTGACGGTACTGGATCTATGACGCTGTTTGCTGCTCCTTTCTCCACACCATTTAATGTCTTTGCACTGGTCCACTGACGCTACTGGATCTATGACGCTGTTTGCTGCTCCTTTCTCCACACCATTTCATGTTGTTGCACTGGTCCATTGACAGTACTGGATCCATGACAATGTTTGCTGCTACTTTCTCCACACCATTACATGTCGTTGAACTGGTCTATTGACGGTACTGGATCTATGACGCTGTTTGCTACTCCTTTCTACACACCATTTCATGTCGTTGCACTGGTCCATTGACGTTACTGGATCTATGACCCTGTTTTCTGCTCCTTTCTACACACCATTTAATGTAGTTGCACTGGTCCATTGACGTTACTGGATCCATGACGCTATTTGCTGCTCCTTTCTTCACACCATTTAATTTCGTTCCACTGGTCCATTGATGTTACTGGATCTATGACGCTGTTTGCTGCTCCTTTCTACACACCATTTTATGTCGTTGCACTGGTCCATTGACGTTACTGGATCTATGACGCTGTTTGCTGCTCCTTTTTTCACACCATTTCATGTCGTTGCACTGGCCCATTGATGTTACTGGATCCATGACGCTGTTGGCCACTTCTTTCTCCACACCATTTCATGTCGTTGCACTGGTCCATTGACGTTACTGGATCTATGACGCTGTTTGCTACTCCTTTCTCCACACCATTTCATGTCGTTGAACTGGTCCATTGACGTTACTGGATCTTTGACGCTGTTTTCTGCTCCTTTCTACACACCATTTCATGTAGTTGCACTGGTCCATTGACGTTACTGGATCTATGACGCTGCTTGCTGCCCCTTTCTCCACACCATTGCATTTCGTTCCACTGGTCCATTGATGTTACTGGATCCATGACGCTGTTTGCCGCTCCTTTCTCCACACCATTTCATGTCGTGTCACTGGTCCATTGACGTTACTGGATCTATGATGCTGCTGGTTGCTCCTTCTACCACACCATCTCAGTCATGCCTCTGCTCCATTGATGTCACTGGATTTATGACGCTGTTTGCTGCTCCTTTTTCCACACCATTTCATGTCGTTGCACTGGTCCATTGATGCTACTGGATCTTTGACGCTGTTTTCTGCACCTTAACCCACACCATCTCAGTCACGCCTCTGTTCCATTGATGTTACTGGATCTTTGATACTGCTGGCTGTTCCTTTTACACAACATCTCAGTCACGCCTCTGTTCCATTGATGTTACTGGATCGCTCAGTTTGCTGGCAGCTCCTTCCTCCGCACAATCTCATGTCGGTGCACTGTTCCATTGATGTTACTGGATATTTGATTCAGTTGGCTGCTCCTTCTCCACACCATCTCTGTCACGCCTCTGTTCCATTGATGTTACTGGATCTATGACGCGGCTGGCTGCTCCTTCTCCACACCATCTCTGTCACGCCTCTCTTCCATTGACGTTACTGGATCTATGATTCTGTTGGCTGCTCCTTCTCCACACCATTTCATGTCGTCACACTGGTCCATTGATGTTACTGGATCTATGATGCTGCTGGCTGCTCCTTTCTTCACACAATCTCAGTTGCTGCTCTTTTTCATTGATGTTATTGGATCTATGATGCTGTTTGCTCCTCCTTTCTCCATACCATCTCATGTTGCCGCACTGTTCAATGGTGTTACTGGATCTATGATGCTGTTTGCTGCTCCTTCGACACCATCTCAGTCATGCCTCTGTTTCATTGATTTCACTAAATCCAGTATGCTGTTTGCTGCTCCTTTCTCTGCACAATCTCATGTCGCCGCACTCTTTCATTGACGCTACTGGATCTATGACGCTGTTTGCTGCTCCTTTCTCCAAACCATTTCATGTCGTTGCACTGGTTCATTGACGTTACTGGATCTATGACGCTGTTTGCTGCTCCTTTCTCCACACCATTTCATGTCGTTGCACTGGTCCATTGACGTTACTGGATCTATGACGCTGTTTGCTGCTCCTATCTACACACCATTTCATGTCGTTGCACTGGTCCATTGACGTTACTGGATCTATGACGCTGTTTGCTGCTCCTTTCTCCACACCATTTCATGTCGTTGCACTGGTCCATTGACGTTACTGGATCCATGACGCTGTTTGCTGCCCCTTTCTCCACATCATTTCATGTCGTTGTACTGCTCCATTGATGTTACTGGATCTATGACGCTGTTTGCTGTTCCTTTCTACACACAATTTCATGTCGTTGCACTGGTTCATTGATGTTACTTGACCTATGACGCTGTTTGCTGCTCCTTTCTCCACACCATTTCATGTCGTTGCACTGCTCCATTGACGTTACTGGATCTATGACGCTGTTTGCTGCTCCTTTCTCCACACCATTTCATGTCGTTGCACTGGTCCATTGACGTTACTGGATCTATGACGCTGTTTGCTGCTCCTTTCTCCACACCATTTCATGTCGTTGGACTGCTCCATTGACGTTACTGGATCCATGATGCTGTTTGCTGCTCCTTTCTCCACACCATTTCATGTCGTTGCACTGGTCCATTGACGTTTCTGGATCTATGACGCTGTTTGCTGCTCCTTTCTCCACACCATTTCATGTCGTGGCACTGGTCCATTGACGTTACTAGATCTATGACGCTGTTTGCTGCTCCTTTCTCCACACCATTTCATGTCGTTGCACTGCTCCATTGACGTTACTGGACCTATGCTGCTGTTTGCTGCTCCTTTCAACACACCATTTCATGTCGTCGCACTGGTCCATTGACGTTACTGGATCCATGACGCTGTTTGCTGCTCCTTTCTACTCCTTATTCTTTCTGGAAAATATTTTCAAAATATAGATACAAATACTTACCTATGAAAACAATACTACGAAAATGGGTACTTAATCTCTCACTGTTCTTGATAGGTGCTGTACTTGTTCTGCTCTGTATACACAACTGGACCTATGATACTGGTTGCTGCTCTTTTCTTCACCATCTCAGTTGCTGTTTTGTTCCATTGATGACACAGGATCTATGACGTTGGTTGCTTCTCCTTTCACCAAACCATCTTAATTCCTGCTCCGTTTCATTGATGTTACTCGCGTTGTGACAGTGATTGCAGCTTCTTTATCTACATTATTGCAGTCTTTGTAGTGACATTGATGCTGGTTGGTGCTCTTGTTTCCGCACCATTTTTGTCGCATCTCTCTTCCATTGACGTTATTAGATGCATGATACTGGTTGCGCCTCTTTTTGCCACACCGTCTGCCACTGGTCTGTTCCATGAAGATGATTTCTGCTCCTTTCTTCACACCATCTAAGTCGCAGCTCTGTTCCATTGATGTTACTTGATCTAGGATGCTGCTGGCGTCTCCTTCTCCGCACCATTTCATGTCGCTGCACTGGACCATTGACGTTACTGGATCTATGACGCTGTTTGCTGCTCCTTTCTCCACACCATTTCATGTCGTTGCACTGGTCCATTGACATTACTGGATCCATGACGCTGTTTGCTGCTCCTTTCTCCACACCATTTCATGTCGTTGCACTGGTCCATTGACATTACTGGATCCATGACGATGTTTGCTGCTCCTTTCTCCACACCATTTCATGTCGTTGCACTGGTCCATTGACGTTACTGAATCTATGACGCTGTTTGCTGCTCCTTTCTCCAAACAATTTCATGTCGTTGCACTGGTTCATTGACGTTACTTGACCTATAACGCTGTTTGCTGCTCCTTTCTCCACACCATTTCATGTCGTTGCACTGGTCCATTGACGTTACTGGATCTATGACGCTGTTTTCTGCTCCTTTCTCCACACCATTTCATGTCGTTGCACTGGTCCATTGACGTTACTGGATCTATGACGCTGTTTGCTGCTCCTTTCTCCACACCATTTCATGTCGTTGCACTGGTCCATTGACGTTACTTGATCTATGACGCTGTTTGCTGCTCCTTTCTACACACCATTTCATGTCGTTGCACTGGTTAATTGACGTTACTTGACCTATGACGCTGTTTGCTGCTCCTTTCTACACACCATTTCATGTCGTTGCACTGCTCCATTGACGTTACTGGATCCATGACGCTGTTTGCTGCTCCTTTCTTCACACCATTTCATGTATTTGCACTGATCCATTGACGTTAAAGGATCCATGACGCTGCTTGCTGCTCCTTTTTCCACACCATTTCATGTCGTTGCACTGGTCAATTGACGTTACTGGATCTATGACGCTGTTTGCTGCTCCTTTCTCCACACCATTTCATGTCGTTGCACTGGTCCATTGACGTTACTGGATCTATGACGCGGTTTGCTGCTCCTTTCTACACACCATTTCATGTCGTTGCACTGCTCCATTGACGTTACTGGATCCATGACGCTGTTTGCTGCTCCTTTCTTCACACCATTTCATGTCGTTGCACTGGTCCATTGACGTTACTGGATCTATAACGCTGTTTGCTGCTCCTTTCTCCACACCATTTCATGTCGTTGCACTGGTTCATTGACGTTACTTGACCTATGACGCTGTTTGCTGCTCCTTTCTACACACCATTTCATGTCGTTGCACTGCTCCATTGACGTTACTGGATCTATGACGCTGTTTGCTGCTCCTTTCTCCACACCATTTCATGTCGTTGCACTGCTCCATTGACGTTACTGGATCCATGACGCTGTTTGCTGCTCCTTTCTCCACACCATTTCATGTCGTTGCACTGCTCCATTGACGTTACTGGATCTATGACGCTGTTTGCTGCTCCTTTCTCCACACCATTTCATGTCGTTGGACTGCTCCATTGACGTTACTGGATCCATGATGCTGTTTGCTGCTCCTTTCTCCACACCATTTCATGTCGTTGCACTGTTCCATTGACGTTACTGGATCTATGATGCTGCAGGTTGCTCCTTCTACCACACCATCTCAGTCATGCCTCTGCTCCATTGATGTCACTGGATTTATGACGCTGTTTGCTGCTCCTTTTTCCACACCATTTAATTTCGTTGCACTGGTCCATTGATGCTACTGGATCATTGACGCTGTTTTCTGCACCTTAACCCACACCATCTCAGTCACGCCTCTGTTCCATTGATGTTACTGGATCTTTGATGCTGCTGGCTGCTCCTTTTACACAACATCTCAGTCACGCCTCTGTTCCATTGATGTTACTGGATCGCTCAGTTTGCTGGCAGCTCCTTCCTCCGCACAATCTCATGTCGGTGCACTGTTCCATTGATGTTACTGGATATTTGATGCAGTTGGCTGCTCCTTCTCCACACCATCTCTGTCACGCCTCTGTTCCATTGATGTTACTGGATCTATGATGCGGCTGGCTGCTCCTTCTCCACACCATTTCATGTCGTCACACTGGTCCATTGATGTTACTGGATCTATGATGCTGCTGGCTGCTCCTTTCTTCACACAATCTCAGTTGCTGCTTTTTTTCATTGATGTTATTGGATCTATGATGCTGTTTGCTCCTCCTTTCTCCATACCATCTCATGTTGCCGCACTGTTCAATGGTGTTACTGGATCTATGATGCTGTTTGCTGCTCCTTCGACACCATCTCAGTCATGCCTCTGTTTCATTGATTTCACTAAATCCAGTATGCTGTTTGCTGCTCCTTTTTCTGCACAATCTCATGTCGCCGCACTCTTTCATTGATGTTAGTGGATCTTTGATGCTGCTGGCTGCTCCTTTCTCCACACCATCTCATTTCGTTGCACTGGTCCATTGACGCTACTGGATCTATGACGCTGTTTGCTGCTCCTTTCTCCACACCATTTCATGTCGTTGCACTGGTTCATTGACGTTACTGGATCTATGACGCTGTTTGCTGCTCCTTTCTCCACACCATTTCATGTCGTTGCACTGGTCCATTGACGTTACTGGATCTATGACGCTGTTTGCTGCTCCTATCTCCACACCATTTCATGTCGTTGCACTGGTCCATTGACGTTACTGGATCTATAACGCTGTTTGCTGCTCCTTTCTCCAAACCATTTCATGTCATTGCACTGGTTCATTGAGGTTACTTGACCTATGACGCTGTTTGCTGCTCCTTTCTACACACCATTTCATGTCGTTGCACTGGTCCATTGACGTTACTGGATCTATGACGCTGTTTGCTGCTCCTTTCTCCACACCATTTCATGTCGTTGCACTGGTCCATTGAGTTTACTGGATCTATGACGCTGTGTGCTACTCCTATCTACACACCATTTAATGTCGTTGCACCGGTCCATTGACGGTACTGGATCTATGACGCTGTTTGCTGCTCCTTTCTCCACACCATTTCATGTCGTTGCACTGGTCCATTGACGTTACTGGATCTATGACGCTGTTTGCTGCTCCTTTCTCCACACCATTTCATGTCGTTGCACTGGTTCATTGACGTTACTTGACCTATGACGCTGTTTGCTGCTCCTTTCTCCACACCATTTCATGTCGTTGCACTGCTCCATTGACGTTACTGGATCTATGACGGTGTTTTCTGCTCCTTTCTTCACACCATTTCATGTATTTGCACTGGTCCATTGACGTTAATGGATCCATGACGCTGTTTGCTGCTCCTTTCTCCACACCATTTCATGTCGTTGCACTGGTCCATTGACGTTACTGGATCTATGACGCTGTTTGCTGCTCCTTTCTACACACCATTTCATGTCGTTGCACTGCTCATTTGACGTTACTGGATCTATGACGCTGTTTGCTGCTCCTTTCTCCACACCATTTCATGTCGTTGCACTGGTCCATTGATGTTACTGGATCTATAACGCTGTTTGCTGCTCCTTTCTCCAAACGATTTCATGTCGTTGCACTGGTTCATTGACGTTACTTGACCTATGATGCTGTTTGCTGCTCCTTTCTACACACCATTTCATGTCGTTGCACTGGTCCATTGACGTTTCTGGATCTATGACGCTGTTTGCTGCTCCTTTCTCCACACTATTTCATGTCGTTGCACTGGTCCATTGACGTTACTGGATCTATGACGCTGTTTGCTGCTCCTATCTCCACACCATTTCATGTCGTTGCACTGGTCCATTGACGTATCTGGATCTATGACGCTGTTTGCTGCTCCTTTCTTCACACCATTTCATGTCGTTGCACTGGTCCATTGATGTTACTGGATCTATAACGCTGTTTGCTGCTCCTTTCTCCAAACGATTTCATGTCGTTGCACTGGTCCACTGACGTTACTGGATCTATGATGCTGTTTGCTGCTCCTTTCTACACACCATTTCATGTCGTTGCACTGGTCCATTGACGTTACTGGATCTATGACGCTGTTTGCTGCTCCTTTCTCCACACCATTTCATGTCGTTGCACTGGTCCATTGACGTTACTGGATCCACGACGCTGTTTGCTGCTCCTTTCTCCACACCATTTCATGTCGTTGCACTGGTTCATTGACGTTACTGGATCCATGACGCTGTTTTCTGCTCCCTTCTCCACACCATTTCATGTCGTTGCACTGCTCCATTGATGTTACTGGATCTATGACGCTGTTTGCTGCTCCTTTCTTCACACCATTTCATGTATTTGCACTGGTCCATTGACGTTAATGGATCTATGACGCTGTTTGCTGCTCCTTTCTTCACACCATTTCATGTCGTTGCACTGGTCCATTGACGTTACTGGATCTATGACGCTGTTTGCTGCTCCTTTCTACACACCATTTCATGTCGTTGCACTGCTCATTTGACGTTACTGGATCTATGACGCTGTTTGCTGCTCCTTTCTCCACACCATTTCATGTCGTTGCACTGGTCAATTGACGTTACTGGATCCATGACGCTGTTTGCTGCTCCTTTCTCCACACCATTTCATGTCGTTGCACTGCTCCATTGACGTTACTGGATCTATGACGCTGTTTGCTGCTCCTTTCTCCAAACCATTTCATGTCGTTGCACTGCTCCATTGACGTTACTGGATCCATGATGCTGTTTGCGGCTCCTTTCTCCACATCATTTCATGTCGTTGTACTGGTCCATTGACGTTACTGGATCTATGACGCTGTTTGCTGCTCCTTTCTCCACACCATTTCATGTCGTTGCACTGGTCCATTGACGTTACTGGATCTATGACGCTGTTTGCTGCTCCTTTCTTCACACCATTTCATGTCGTTGCACTGGTCCATTGATGTTACTGGATCTATAACGCTGTTTGCTGCTCCTTTCTCCAAACGATTTCATGTCGTTGCACTGGTTCATTGACGTTACTTGACCTATGATGCTGTTTGCTGCTCCTTTCTACACACCATTTCATGTCGTTGCACTGGTCCATTGACGTTACTGGATCTATGACGCTGTTTGCTGCTCCTTTCTCCACACCATTTCATGTCGTTGCACTGGTCCATTGACGTTACTGGATCTATGACGCTGTTTGCTGCTCCTATCTACACACCATTTAATGTCGTTGCACTGGTCCATTGACGTTACTGGATCTATGACGCTGTTTGCTGCTCCTTTCTTCACACCATTTCATGTATTTGCACTGGTCCATTGACGTTAATGGATCCATGACGCTGTTTGCTGCTCCTTTCTTCACACCATTTCATGTCGTTGCACTGCTCATTTGACTTTACTGGATCTATGACGCTGTTTGCTGCTCCTTTCTCCACACTATTTCATGTTGTTGCACTGGTCCATTGACGTTACTGGATCTATGATGCTGTTTGCTGCTCCTTTCTCCACACCATTTCATGTCGTTGCACTGGTCCATTGACGTTACTGGATCTATGACGCTGTTTGCTGCTCCTTTCTCCACACCATTTCATGTCGTTGCACTGGTCCATTGACGTTACTGGATCTATGACGCTGTTTGCTGCTCCTGTCTCCACACTATTTCATATCATTGCACTGGTCCATTGACGTTACTGGATCCATGATGCTGTTTGCTGCTCCTTTCTCCACACCATTTCATGTCGTTGCACTGGTCGATTGACGTTACTGGATCCATGATTCTGTTTTCTGCTCCTTTCTCCACACCATTTCATGTCGTTGCACTGGTACATTGACGTTACTAGATCTATGACGCTGTTTGCTGCCCCTTTCTCCACACCATTTCATGTCGTTGCACTGGTCCATTGACGTTACTGGACCTATGCTGCTGTTTGCTGCTCCTTTCAACACACCATTTCATGTCGTTGCACTGGTCCATTGACGTTACTGGATCCATGACGCTGTTTGCTGCTCCTTTCTACTCCTTATTCTTTCTGGAAAATATTTTCAAAATATAGATACAAATACTTACCTATGAAAACAATACTACGAAAATGGGTACTTAATCTCTCACTGTTCTTGATAGGTGCTGTACTTGTTCTGCTCTGTATACACAACTGGACCTATGATACTGGTTGCTGCTCTTTTCTTCACCATCTCAGTTGCTGTTTTGTTCCATTGATGACACAGGATCTATGACGTTGGTTGCTTCTCCTTTCACCACACCATCTTAATTCCTGCTCAGTTTCATTGATGTTACTGGCGTTGTGACAGTGATTGCAGCTTCTTTATCCACATTATTGCAGTCTTTGTAGTTACATTGATGCTGGTTGGTGCTCTTGTTTCCACACCATTTTTGTCGCTGCTCTCTTCCATTGACGTTATTAGATCCATGATACTGGTTGCGCCTCTTTTTGCCACACCGTCTGCCACTGGTCTGTTGCATGAAGATGATTTCTGCTCCTTTCTTCACACCATCTCAGTCGCTGCTCTGTTCCATTGATGTTATTGGATTCCTTATTGTTGCTGCTGGTCATTTCCATTCATGTCACTGAATCTCTAATGCTAGTTTCTACTCATTTGTCTACATCCCAGTCGTGGGTCTGTCATTTCATCCATCTTGTTTCCATCTGGACCAGCTCTTTTCTCACCCGTCACTTTTCCACATCGTCTGCTGCTCCATTCGTCCTGTTACCATCTCTTTTGCTGCCCCATTCTCCGCTGTCTTTATCATTGAATGGTTGTTGCTGCTTAATTTTTTGCTTCCTTTGTACCACTGGATTCCAGTTGCTGGCTCCATCTTTTTCCTATCTGTCATGATTTCATTTATTTTAGCGTCTAATTCAGCGCCATTCTTTCATAGAAGGTACTATTTTTTGTCTTCTTTACTGCAACAATGTTTACATTATCATTTTTTTCTTTTTGGCTAATATACTTTAAAAAAATGTCCAGCAGTTAATCTGTCAGTCCTATTGATGAAATTATAGAATTCTTCCGCATTCATCTGAGTTGGTAGGGTGTTTCCTATAACTAAGAATTTATAACCCCTGTTTTACTTTTGTCTCTATAATACAGTTGAGATCACATTTCAATTACAAAACTGATCTATAGATTTTCTACAATTGAAACCTTGATAATTATGAATGGCTTAAAGATCCTATGATAACTAAGCACCCTTTGTATACTAACCTAGACAAATCATAAAATGCTAAAGAATGAACATATAAATGCATTAGGTCAAAAAGAACAAAATAGTTTACACTAAAACATAAAAGGAATAAAAACTCTTCTATAATAATCATAAAAGAAAATGTCAAACGATTTTTTTTTTTTTTTTTTAAACTGTGGAAGCAATGTATGTTTTCTAAGTAGTAAGAAATCTTACAAAATCATTTTCATATTAAAATTAACCTTGTTCAGTAGTGAATGTCATTCTAATGTGTTTTATATAGATTATGGATCTTTTTGCTTCAAGAGTTCTCAATAATTAAAAGTACAGAATAGTTAAAGAAATAAATCTAGCTAACAGTATGTACATGACATTGTTGCTTTTATATCAATTAGACTGGGCTAGATTAAGGAGAGTTAGAGAAATGTACTAGATTTTAGGTCATTATTATAATCTTTTGCAAGTCAAGTATTTTTTTTTATAACTGCCGCTATGGCCATCTTACCATATCTATAAATCTTCCTCAGTTGCTGCAGTTTACATTTGTTTGCCTCAACCGTCATCACATGATAATCTGTCTCATCTGGCTCCATTTTCTGCAATAAAATACTTACTGATTTACCCGTTTCTTGTCTTATTGTAATTTCATTTCTACCAAACCAGTAGCTGCTGCCTTACACCTTACTCCTTTTTATTTTTTAACACCAAATATGGATGCTGCTTTTAAGTTGTTTCTGCATTGGGTGCCTGTTGTCACTTGTTCTCATTACCTGTTCATAACAATTTTTACTGTTTAAAAGAAAGAAAAGTTGACTATCATAGTTCAAGGGAACCCAAAGGCTCCTTTTTCATGAACTACTATACCGAGATAGGGATAGAAAGAGGGGAGGGGCACTCCTTTTCCAGGATCACTCTACTTAGCATTATAAAGTGAGAATCTTTAAGCAGAGGGAAGGGATATCAAGTAAAATTTGATTGTTTGGGATGATTTAGCCTTTGTATAATACGCAAACACTATGGCAAATCCATCAAAATGAAATTGTGTTGAACCAAGTATTGAATTGGATAAATGCTTTAAATCCATTTTTTTTTTTTTTTTTCAATTAAATCCAATAAATTTCTCTTAATTGAATTAGTAAATTATTTAGAAAGTTATGTTTTTTTTTCTTTCATATCTAGGTTTGGTGGTTTTATGTATTTCTCCATAAAAACATTTTAGACTATATTTACAAAATGAGCCGTTTAATTATATTCCGGACGATTATACTGATCACAGTGTATTTGGGTACGTACTGACCTTTCTGCAAGTGCATTGGTTATAGTGAATCTTCCAGAAATTTTAAAGATGGTCATATAGTTAAAACTAGCATGCTAGCTGGTGTTGCCGGGGCATAATATTTTGAATATTTTAAGTTATGCAGATTTCACATTTATTATCAAAGAGAAAATTTTCTAATGATTATATTTTAACTAGCATGGATACTCGGCGTTACCCGGGTGGACAGCAAGTTCAGTTTGGACACAGCTGACTCCATCGTAAAACATAAAAAAAACACGAAAAGGTATCATCCAAGCGAACCTCTTTAATGCTGCCTTGATCTAGAAAGATTTCGTTACGGTCTGTTGCAACAAAAACAAACTAAAAATTCATTTTTCAAAATAAAGTAGAAATTGTTTTATCCGAAATAACTGTTATAAGTCACATTATGTAACTCGGAAATAAGAAAAAGGTCTTGTTTCAATTTTAAAGAATTAATAAAAAAAATCTTAACCTGTAAACAAAAAAATATAAAACCTAGATAGTCATTGGATTAGCATTTTTGTTTGTTGTAAATAAAAACTTCTCCAGTTTACTTAAATTCTGATAAAAAAAAAAGTTACATGCATGCGAACGTCAAAACTAAAGCCTACAAGGCAATCTCTAAATTCACTGGTCCACAACGCTGATTGTGAAATAACACTGGAAATTCTTTTATTTAAACCAATTAGAAAAAATGCTTGACACATGCGCAGTCCTTTACAAAGAGACAATTTTACTGACCCTACCTTTGTTTAAAACATTTCTATAACAAAATAATTGACCGTTTTTCTAATTCTCACATGTTATGCAGCTGAGGGCTTTCAGATGGTACCAGTCTCAACCCGGTCTGATGCAGCTGACATACATTAACACACACCACTGTTTACGATTTATATAATAGATATACATGTAGTGATTTAGAAAAATTTAATACAAAAAACTTTCAACTTGGACATTGTGAGATTTGGATTTCAAAATATTTTACTTGCAAAGAAAGGTATGTAATCATGCAAAGACAAAATGATAATTCCCTTGTAAAATTCAAAATGCTAGTGCTGAGAATGAAAGTAATATGTGCAATTTTTTTTTGTTTTTTTGTTTTAAGTATAACAAAATATATTTTATAAACAAAGGGAAACAACTATGTAAGGAAGAAGTAGTTAATCCACCTTGTATTTTCAATTTTAAAAATGAATTTTGAAATTCGAAAATTCAATTGTGTTTTTAATAAATATAATAGAACTGTTAGTAATCAATAGGGCTAGGACAACAGCATATTCTTTTCTTGTTTTGACTCTCAGGTATCTTGTATGTTTTTATGTAGAGTGATGTGAGCTGATTAATTGTGTCTGTGTCGGATATATACTCAAGAGTAAAAACAATAAAAAAATATTCTGTTGTCATAGCCCTAGTAATCAATGCTAAAGACAACAGTCTAATCTAAATGTAATAAGGCTGCAAGAATTGTTTGAATTTACTGTCCTTAATAAATCTTACAAAAATAAAAAATAAACGAACACGGTAATGCAAATGAAATAAAAATTTGTATTAAGTAAATATGTTCGTTTCTAGTTTAAAATAATTATTGAATAAGTTTTTTCTTTCAATCTAACATCTTATCTAGTGACATTTTAAAAGTTAGACCTAGATAGCATTTAAGATGACATTAAACAAATTTTGTGCTATTGACACTAACATATTTTGTTACAATTTATATATAAAAAAAAGTCCAACCCAGGTAACTAATATAAAATCTTAATTAAAACCATTTCAATTATAATGGAGGGAAATTACCCTTTTAATTGAATATGAAAGTTGTCTCCCTTGAAATTTAAGTTTTTATTCATTTTTCTGTATTGTATAAAGTTTAAAATATGCCAAGAAAAATACTTCTATATAACAGACGACGCATATAGACAAGTATTTTCTATATTCTATTTGTTCATATTGACAATGTATTTTCAATAGATTTAACCATTTAATTGTATCAATATTTTTCAGGAATCATGAACACCGTTATTTCATCTTAATAAATGCAAAATACATATTGTACTTTTACAGTTAATAAAGGAAATTAAATTTATACAAATTTTGGTTGTGTACATGTGCACGAATTTTACACATACCAATTTTAGCTTAAGGCGACAAATTATCGTCAGAAGAAATAACTTATACGAAATCTACATTAAATTTATGTACTAAAATGTTTCGCTATTATTGTCACTTGAATTTTGGTAAAATTTAAGACCATATGGCCACTCCCAATTCCTCCTTTATTATAAAACTACATTATCCAATTTTTAGAATATGACATCACTGTTCTGTGACTAGTACATACATCATAAAGATTCTGTAAGGCTTTTAAAATGCAATAGTAAATATGAAAATATTTTACTAAAAGATGCAATTTCATTAGCTATATTGCAATGTGTGTGTGTGTATAAAATGAAATTGCATCTTTAGTAAAATATTCTTTTTTTTTTATTAATTCCTAAAAGATCTTTAAAATCCATTGTAGAAAAAAGTTTTCTGCTTGAATTACCTCCCTTGATAAGACAAGTTGTCTTCATAGACTCACTTCATTAATATGGACTACCATTTTTTTTTCCAGAACGTTATTATCTCCCTTGATAACTTTCCTTACTTTGAATTGCGGTGTGTTCCCTTGTGACAAATGTTGTCTATTAAATCACAGACTGAAGCCATGCGGTAGGTGTATCAGAATTTTTGACACCCCTAACAGAAAACTGCGAATAAAATATAGAAAACTCGTAATTTCTCTTTCTAAAGTGGGTTATTTATTTTCTTTATAGAATATACTTTCAAAATAAACTATTTAAGTTGTTTAAAAAATAGAAATATTATTTTTCATTTTTTAAAAAACAGTGTTTACAAAGTACGTGCGTGCGCTCAGGCAGCCATTTTGTTACGTAGTGAAATCAATTGATTTTTATGAGATGAATATTTTTCAATTTTTAAACTTTAAAAATCTATCAAAATTTTCCTATTCGTTTAATTGTTACGTTTTTTTCAGGGTGAATGTAAAATTTTATGCTCTTTCCGATAAACTGAATATAATATTTTAGACAAACGTTGTTTTATAAATTCACCCCTCCCCATTTTGAAATGTCTATGAGAATTTTAATAATTAATTTTGGTTGACACGTTTTATATATCACAAATTGAAGATAAAACATTAATAAATAAAATACTTAAATTTAAAACAACAAAAAAATATCACTTATCTGTAAATTTACCGGTAAAGTCCAAAATGTAAATCCTTTTTTCGATAACCACGTGTTTTTTTTTTTTTTTTAAGTGGAAGCTTAATTTTTGTTTAGAATTTTCCAGTCAAGATTTATATTTTTATATTTAATTCCTGGTTTCCTTTTTTCGATATTAAAAAAAAGAAGAAAAAACCCTATAATGCAGATTTATAGTATAATAAATAAAAAATTCAGGTATTTCTTTAAGATATTAAAAAAAAAAAAATTTTAATTTCATATCTTCGTCATTCCGTAATGCGTGTAAATCCAAAAATAAAAGATCCCAGTTTTCATGTACGATAGCGTAAACGCACCAACATTAAAAAAAAAAAAGGACGATAAGTTATCTCCCTTTTAAGCAGACTTATTTACTTGTCTTTAAAGAATTTTATTGGAATAATGGTGAGTTTTTTTTGTTTTTTTTTACTACACGTATTTTTTTACTTTCTGTAACTGATGAGAAAGTTGTATTTAAATTTTATTTTGACTTTTTAAACTTTATTTGAGTAAAAAACATGAATTTTTCAGGTAATTTCTACACTTTATTGCCGAAACATTTTCGGCGATAAAGTAAAAGTTACTACGTTTGTATTATTACTGTCTCTGTCTGTACACATAGATTAAAAAGAAAGTGGTCTAAAAACAAAAATATAGCAAATAAATGCTATCAAAGGCAAGATAAGTTACTTTTCTACCTAACTGGATAATATTTTAGTGTCTTTATTTAATGCAACAATGTTGCAAAACAAACCCACATGTTGCAATGTGGGTTTGTTTTGCACGTATAAGCAGTATCAGAATTTTTGACACCCCTAACACGAAACTGCAAATAAAATATAACTCGTAATTTCTATTATTGCAAACTTTCTATCATGTTTTATAAATCTGTCCAAGGAAATTTAGATTTTCTTATTTTATTGTTTAAAAAAAATTGAATCCAAACCTTTTATTCTGAATTCAAAATGTCTGCTGGAAAAATTTATTTTCTTGTAAAAAAAAATTGAAAAACTTTTTATTCTGGAATTTAAATCTGTCTAAAGAGAATTTATATTTTATTTTGTTTTAAATAAAATTATTTAAACTTTTATTCTGATTTCAAAATGTACGCTGGAAAATTTTATTTATTTTCTTGTTTTAAAGACATTTGCAAACTTATCTTAATTTTTTTCCCCTGAATTTAAAATAAACTCAATTTCTTTTTTATTTCAATAAATTCAAATGGAATTTCTGTCTTTCTGCTTAATTTCTCACATCTTTGAAGAATTTATAAGAAATTATTTGATTAAAATCTTACTTACATTGGAAAATAGGAAATGTCAATCCTAAAGTGTTCTGTTTATATTTTTGATATATACATAAACCTTTGTTTATTTTATACATAACGGAATAAAAAAACTTATATTATAAAGATGTTTTGGTTTGTTATTACATTAAATGTTTGTTTAATCATATAGGGTAAATATGAAGAATTCCACCCTTTATTTATATAGGGTCAATATGAAGCCACCCTCGAAAATTCCTTTAAAATTACGGCCAAATCTGTTCATTGCAATGTGGCCATAAAGTGGGTGCCCATTTGACGTCACATCATTATAGAAAAGTGACCCCCCACTTTGTGACCATTTGTAAAATTTTTTATCTTGGAAACTACTAGTTTCGTTTGCCGTATATATAAATGGTTATTTCCGTTTTCAGCGCCTCCGAAAACCTTTAAAAGTGGAAAATTTGAAGGAATATAATCCAATATCGAGATTATTAAGGTTTCTGAATTAGTGTTTTTTTTTTTTTCTTATAGGCGTCCGTACAAAAGTAAGTGATAATCTTAACATCCGGTGTCTTTACAACTTTCTTGAAAGACACGCGTTGTCGCGATATGTGTTGGAAAAATCCTTCCATTTAAAAAATACATGGATTATAATACATAAATATGAATAAATTCTCATACAGGAAGATTAAAAGAAAGCATATCTTACTCATGGAGCAGGTAAGTGATATTTGGCCAGATAAAATCTATATCGTAAGATTCAACTAGTGTTATTTTTTCGATATTCCGTGAAATGTTAAGTGAAGAAATCCAAGGAAAAATAAATAAAATTGTTTATTTCTCTATTAAAGCTTTTATGATATTAAAATTTGGTCTTTGCTCGTTTTATTGAAATAAAATTTACGGGTTTAAATTACGTTTTCATATTGTTATAATCTGATAGACAGATAGGTGTCTATTCAAACAACTGTTTCTTATGGCGACTCGGCTGAAAATTCTAATACTGCTAGCCATGCGGGTAGGAATTTTGTGAAAAATTACCTCCTTTATACATTAAAAAATAGCTCCATATGAACTTTGATAATAGGTTTACATCTTTACATCGTATGCTTTCACATTTCATATTCAATAAAAAAAAAGGAAGAAAAAAAAAGATAACTTATAAAAAACAAAGTTAATGATTTTTTTTAGTTGAAGTTATAGAAGCCTGACAAAGAGAGAAAACTATTAAAACAAGTTTAAATTTCTCAAATGTTACATATGAAAATATTTTTGATCCTGCTCATTTTTTAGAAGTTTAAAAATAATCAACTTTGAGGGCGATAACTGGCAGTGACTAAGAAAATAAGCACATTTTGAAAGAATTTAGGACGTTGAATAATCGAACAAATGTCGGAAACAAAAACAAAAATATAGGTGTGCGTTTTATTAATGTAATTACTTTTACCATACTTTTGCAGTTCTGAAAATTGAAAATGTAAAAATGCTGGCATTACTATTTTCTGGGAAATAGAAAAAAAATTTTCTGGGAGATTTCCCCATACACATTTAAATAAAAACACCATTGATATTGGATAATCGACAAGTTGTTTTAGAGAGAGCGGTTTTCAAAACAATACGAATTAGGCTTAAAAAAAAAGGTCACTTTCAAGTTGAAAACATTTAGAGAAACTAAAATCATGTTAGCTTTTTACTTACCTGAATTTGTCTCTAAATGAAGACCCCTGTCGAAACCATATGGATTTTAGTAGAGCAGCAGCCAAAAAGGCTGACTTTAGTCTCTTAATCTATTTGGGATTTTCTGAAGCGACTTTTGTTGAACCAACGAAGACAAGCAACAAGAAAAAAAAAAATACTTCCTCAGAAGAGCAGATAAAGATGAAATTTCAGTCTGTTAGAGTTACAAAATCAAATCTTGAATGGTCGAGTTGTCAAATTTGGTCTTTCATGTGTAGTCATCTAATTACCACCAAAACCATTCGTTGATGTCAATAAACAGCGCAGATATGGGTTCGTTGATAGACTTTTCATAAGAGTGGTCCACTGTGGACAGCTATGGGTTGTTCAATGTAAACACCTGTGGTCCTAGTACAACTGGACAGCTAATAGGCCATACAGCCACTGGATGCTGATGTAGGGGGGAAAGAACATGGGAGGTAATTAAAGTGTCAAGCAAGGTGGTTGTTCAATAAAATTATCAAAATTATTTTTATTTTCAAATATGAATGAATTTTGTATTAAGAAATTTTTTTTTAAGTAGATGAAAAATATAAAATTTAAATGAATAAAAATCAAATTTTTGAAACAGAAAATTTAAGATTCCTTCTCCAAATACCTTGTTGAAAAGTAGATATTTTTCTTGTAATTTGAAAGCCTTTTTATTGTATTGAGACGATATTTTTTTTACTTTATTGAACAAATGCAATTAATAGTATGATGAAGTGATTCCTTCATTATGTGCAGTCAGACATTTTTCATATATGAAATATCAAGTTTCAAAATAGAAAAAAAAAAAAAAACAAGCTAACTCGCACCACAAACCTTTAAAATGCTCCAAACTGCTTCCAAATTAGAACATGAGGTATAAGAAGCTGAAAAGGGACTGGAAGGCATGTTTTGAAGCATACAAAATATCCTAGAGAGTTTATTGTTAAAAAATCTTTTAAGTTGAAAAAAAAAAAAAAAAAAAAAAAGTCTAATATATGAATATTCCTGATTATGTATCTACTGCAAAAACGTGAAGGTCATTTAAAGATTGACACTTGTATGAGAAAAGAGCTATTTTAATATATAATTTAACCATAATATTTTAAACAGAATTATAAAAAGTTGTTGCATTGTTAAAATCTATCAATTTTCAGATAGTAATCAAACATTTAAATCAAATATTTATAATATATTTTTCAATTAAATAAGACTTTGAACCCATGAATCTGGAGAAAGGGTATTTTTATAGAATCACTGGCGTCTAGTTTACTTTTTGTATTTTTGATCAAATCCATTACAAATTATTAGTTTGCGAAACTTTATTCCGGCCTTTTTGTCTTACCTTGTTATAAAACACCCAATTAAAAACAAGTGATTCTATAAAATATCCCATGTTTTTTGTACATAGTTTTATATTAGAAAATTTTTTCTTCATATAAAAACCATGTTTTTTGTAACAAGTCAAAATTTCCTAATTTCATTTGGGAAAATAAAAGATGGAATTAAATATGGAGTAAATGGTAAAAATCACGATATATTTATTACCTGCAGTTTATCAATTTTGTGTCCAACTTGTGAGAAGGGAGATGAAATTCCCCTGGGTGTTTCACTGTTGAAGAGGGGAAGCAGATAAATCTAAGGACAACGTCTGCTGCTTATGTTCAAGCACGAGTCACATTCAGATTTCTGTGGCCAGGGAAATAAATGGGTACAAAAGTAGTTTCCACAACAACAATAACTACCAACACTAACATTTTGGTGAAAAATTAATTTACAATCTAGCAATAAGTTTTCTAAAAAAAAAAAAATATAAAAATGGATTTCAAAATCATGTGAAATGTATTGAAACGTATGAAGATTACATTGTTTTCTTTTAGCAATTATTTCAGCATATGTTTACATGTCAAGTATTCTTTTTTAAAATAAGCACAATCCTAAATGGATTTTGATTTGAAATCATCTTTTATTTAATATTTTTAAAAAATGTCCATATTCATCACCTTCATTTTAATTGCATCATGTCAAACTGCAATTTTACCAGACTGACAATTTCAAATCAAATTAAAGCGCAATTTTAAACTCATGTCATGTATTCCAGCTCATTGGTGCTTCTAAAAGAAGCAAAGTGTTATGTTGTATATAAAAAAAATGAACATGAAAAGAAAAATTGTTTTAAATATCTTTGAAAACGAGAAGATTAAGTCTTACAAGTAAAAGAATTCAATAAATTTTGCTTGAAAAACAAATTGCATTACTTAAAATGGGAGAATCATAAAATGTTTGAGTATGGGAAACTAGAGGGGGGGGGTTGATCTGAGGGACCATATCGAGTGGCTACCTCACAAAGGTAAAAGAAAAATCCAGTTTCATAAAAAGGTCTGCACAGAAACTGATAAGGGTGACACTTTATATCCTAAAGGTCGGATAAGGTGTCATCTCTCCAGAGTGTTAAAAAAAAAAAAAAAAAAAAAAAAAAAAAAAGAAGCAAAATTCAGATTCCCATTCTTAAGTAAAAAAAAGTTAAATGTTTAAAGTTATAAACTAAAATTTCACAGACTATAGAAATCAAAATGCAAGTTGTTATTGAAGAGAGACACTTACATAAATCATTTCAAAAGTTGGTCCCTTTTTTGTACCCATCAGCATCTTCCACAAGCAGGCAAGTGTTTTTTACAACAATGTCAATTCAGGGGACAAAAGCTCCTAACTTGGTCAGTTTAAACCCCAACTCACCAGCCATTATTTCTGAAGTGGTTTTATAATTTCACTTGTTCAGCAATAGAGATTGTGGCCTTTTTGCAAATCAATAATGCACACCTGGTTGTTTCAGTCAACGAAGCAGATGCTACATAGAATATAAAAAAATTCAGGGAGCAAAAAGAGTGGACAAAAGTTTTGGAAAAATATTTTTTTTTTCAAGTTTAAAACTATTTTATTTAAAACAGAAAATGGCCTGAAATGTAACAATTTCATAATCACAGTTCTTTATATTTTTCAATTCTAGACTATTTACTGAATAGGTACGTGCAATTTAATGATGGAAACTGATAGGGGTGGGGTGGGGGGCATGGTTTTTTTTTAAAGCTGACTTTTTTTTTTTTGTAGGTTTCCAATTACATTTGTGTTTGAAAGTTAATCTCTAAAAGGAAAAAAATATTTTTTACACATAAAACAGTTGTCAAGCTGATAAGTTCAACTAAATTTGGAATTTAAATACGTTGTAAAATCCCTTTTAGAAAGAGTTTTCTGGGACTATTTCAAAGATAATTAGTAGTCTTGAGATATTGAAAAAAAAAAAAAAAAAAAAAAAAAACTTGTTTGTACAAAAAATAGCTTGCCTTACCCCCAAAAGCTAGAGTTTAGTAACATCTATTTTTGCACAAAAAAAAAAAAAAAAAAAAAAAAAAAAGAAAAAAAAAAAAAAAAGACAAACGTTGCATATAAGTTCTACGGAAGCCCAAAACGCCAGAAAGGCAATTTTAGTTAAAGAGGAATTTGAAAAATATCTTAATTTTTGTATTTCTGGAGGTTTTTTTCTTTTTCAGGATTATAAAAAAAATCTCACCGATATTTACACGAATCATGCATATACCAAGAAAAATATTACATTTGAAATCGTGAGAATTATTAAAATCACAAGAATTTTTTTCAATATCATTTTATGAAAATATTAAAAACACTTAATTCAATGATATTGTTTGAGAAATCGATTTTTCTTTAGTTATATTGATTTCACTAAAATGGATGTTATAGGCTTTTCATTGTAATATCCTGAAATATTTAACATTTACAATGCTTTATTTTTATATATAAAAAAAAAATCATACTTTTTTAGTACTTGAAAACTTTAACAAAAAATACATTTAAACAATTTTCATTAAAATTAATTCATTTCCTGAAATTTTAAATGAATCAAAATGTTTATGCATTTTAGGGATCGGCCATTCATTTTGCACGTACCTAAAGAATTAGAATTAAAATCTAGTTAGTATTACGCATGCAACTTGAGAAAAAGTTTAAAATGTGTTAATATGTTAAAATGGGGGTCCAAATTCCACCCAATGTTGAATAATATTGACATATTTCAAACGTTTTTCTCAAGTACCGGATTAATACTAAATGGATTTTAAATTCCTCAAAAATAAAGACTAAACAGAATTTTTCTCGCATGGTTAAGGTAGCAAGATGGGGTCCTAAAAATCTTGTCTCGTTATCAGGTTGGGGAAAGATTGGTCACATTTGCATCGAAGAACTTAGTTAATTTGAATAAACTGCCGAGTTGTTGACTTTGAACAGAAAAAAACAAATGGTGTAACAATTAAATCAAAAGTCAAATTTCGAAGTTAACTCGGCACGTTATTCAAAAAGGGGCTAGGTATGTACAGATGACCAACCTTTCCCCAAACTGATAACAAGACTGGATTTTCGAACACCATCTTGCCACCTTAAACAGTTTTAATACTTTTTTCTTAATATTTTTCTACAATCGATAATGGCGGTCAACTAAATTTTTATAAGAAAAATTGGTGCAAGTCTATTATTGGGCCGAAAATGAAGTCGGTTACATGGAAAATCTGCAAAAAAACAGTATAACGTACGTACTTGTCATTGCATGTACATGTCATATTCCAAAAATTACGTAAATCGATCAAGTAGTTTTTTTTTTATTTAAGAAAATCAAATATTAAAGCACAGTTAATCGAGAATAAGTCGAGCGCCATGTTGGATCGACACTATGTCAGCTAACGCCACCTAACAGCCAAATGCGATCCACGGATCAAAGAAGGGGGAGATAATCGCCTTTTTTTCCATGTCCGCTTAAAGTCTATTAAAAAAAAAACTGATTCGGACATGAAATCAGTATTTGAAATTATTAATTTGTTGACTCTTAGGAAAAGAAGTCGTTGTCTTATTTTATCAGTTTATATTTTTTTTTCATTCCAAATAAATAACTGATTCGGACATTTTATTCCAAATAAATAACTGAATCGGACATTCCTAAAAAGGAAAAGAAGTCGTTATTGTTACTTTATTAATTTGTAATAGGAAAAAGTTTGTTTTCGGCATTTCAGGAAAAAAATAAAAAAATAAATAAATATGTCAATTATCTCCCCCTTCTTTGATCCGTGGATCGCATTTGGCTGTTAGGTGGCGTTAGCTGACATAGTGTCGATCCAACATGGCGCTCGACTTATTCTCGATTAACTGTGCTTTAATATTTGATTTTCTTAAATAAAAAAAAAACTACTTGATCGATTTACGTGATTTTTGGAATATGACATGTACATGCAATGACAAGTACGTACGTTATACTGTTTTTTTGCAGATTTTCCATGTAACCGACTTCATTTTCGGCCCAATAATAGACTTGCACCGAAAAATTATTAAATGTTACAAAGGTTTAAACTATGTGGATTAGGTAAAGATGCAATTTGACTCCGTACTTTTAAGAAATAATTTTATATCAGAAAAGGAATATTTTGCTTACGAAAAGAATTCAGTTATCCAAACCTATTTTTCGTCATTCTAAAAATAAAATGGTCAAGTTCGATTTAAAAAAAAAAAAAAAGTGGGTGGGAGATTCAGCAGAAGCCAACAAACGACCAAGATAAAAATAAAAATCACAATAAATGGATGTTATATTTAATAATTTTGTTCATAAGATTCTTTTTTTTTGTTTCAACATAGTTTTAAATGTTTTTTTAATGTGAAATATACAGCTTTTTGCGAGTTACTTTGCAATCAAGATGGCGGCCTATCGCGTGACATTTCTAGAATCTTCTCCATGGGAAACAAAGGTGACGCCATATTTGTTGGTTGAGTCATCCGAGGATTTGACATTAAACTAAGATTAAAAACTGAAAACATAAAAGTCAGGTAGATACAAAAGTAACTATTGACTATGGCAACATTTGTATTTGATTTTTTTTTTCACCTTTTTAGTTCGTTGGCGTCTTTGCTTATCACCCCCCCCCCCATAAAAAAACGCAGATTAACCAAATTCTATTTTATAAATAGAAAATATTGCTTTTAATTTTAAAGATTTGATCAGAAATAGGAAAGCATTTCAGAATTAAGATTTCAGAGAAATTTATAGGAAGTTTTTTTTTTTTTTTTTTATAAATTCCGGTTTATGGTAATTTTTATCACCATGAAAATATAAATGGTTAAACTCCCTTACCGTTAACTAAATCTTTAGGAAAAAGTGGGAAGTGCGCTGCGAAAATAGTTTTCAAACCCGAAACGGCCATTTTCAGCTTTCTTCCCTCGAAAGAAATTTTGAGACCAGATGAATTGGAAGGTAATAAAGTTGGTAGTGGAAACGCAAACACAGGAAACACTTTCGCCTCTCATTTTCCTATAACCAATGTCGGACTTTGCACATGGAAGGAACGAAGGAAGAAACATAGCCATCTAAAACCCGATGCCACGCAAAGCAACTGTGAAAGAAAAAGGCAAGGCAAATGATAATAAAACGGCAAAAATATGATTGAATTATAAAACAAATAATTTTATTTTTTCAACAAAATCAAATACATGATCTGGAATTTTTTCTTTAAAAAAGTAAAATTATACAAGTTACCAAACCTCCTTTAAGAAAAAGAGAAAAAGTTTACGATCTGGTTCTTTTTTTTTTTTTTTTTTTTTTTTTTTTTTATAAAAAAAGTGAGGGGGACAAACAAAATAGGATGATAGAATGGTTCATCTGGTCACCGCAACTAAAAGTAAACTGGCGTCCGAATGCGTTTTTATACTTGTACTTCCTACATTTAAGCCTGTTCACTGTTTACATACACGGATTCGAAAGAAATAGTTCCACGGAGTATTACATTTAAAAATTCGTGAAAAATTAAATAAAAAAGAAATATTGTAGCATATAAACAATATTTAATACCTAAAACTTTATAGAAAATAAATTTTATAAACAATTAAATAAATTTAATAAATCCAAAGTGCGTTAGGATATTTCCTGGAATGCGAAATAAATGAGGTGCTTCGGCTATTGCGTCAGAATTTTAGTAGGCTAGTCACGCCTACTAATTTGTTTTCTTTGTTTCGACCTTGGAATTTTTTTCTTTTTTTTTTTTCTTTTTTTTTTCTTTTTCTCGATTTGCGTCTTATTTATTTGATCACATACAAAAAAAAAAAAAAAAACCCTTCCGAGAACAATTTAATGTTTAAATAAATAATCCAAACGAGGAAAAAAAATGTAAACTGCTGTTCATTGATTTTTTATGTTAAAATAATTTATTTTTCGAAATTTTTTAGATATGGATTCATTATTCGGATTATTATTTTCATTTTTACTTGTATAGTTCTCGGTAAAAATGACACATATTAATGGGTTTGTATTACTGTACAGTCTGTACACATAGATTCGAAAAAGTTGTCAAAAAACAAATATATAACAAATAAATGTTATCAAAGGCAAGATAAGTTACTTTTCTACCTAACTGGATATATTTTTCGTGTTTTTATTTAATGTAACATGTTTATTCAGCTCGAAAAACATACAGTGTTTACCGATGTATTGGAAAATTCAAGATGGCGCCTCACTCCCTCTTTAACACGGTAAGTTTGGGAAAAGGTGTTATAAATAAAAAACTAGATAAAATACTATTAAAAACCCGCCGAATATATGTCAACCTATGTCACAGTAACATATATTGAGCGAGTTTTAACAGTATTTTATCCAGTTTTTTTTATTTATAACACCTTTTCCCAAACTTACCGTGTTAAAGAGAGAGTCAGACGCCATCTTGAATTTTCCAATGCATCATTGCATCGGTAAACACTGTAAGTTTTTCGAGCTGAATAAACATGTTACATTGAATAAAAACACGAAAAATATATCCAGTTAGGTAGAAAAGTAACTTATCTTGCCTTTGATAACATTTATTTGTTATATATTTGTTTTTTGACAACTTTTTCGAATCTATGTGTACGTACACTAATACAAACCCAGATAAGTTACTTTTCTACCTAACTGGATATGTTTTTAGTGTTTATATTTAATGTAGCATGTTTATTCAGCTCGAAAAACATACAGTGTTTACCGATGTATTGGGAAATTTACAACGGCGGCGGCCTACTCTCTCTCTCTCTCTCTCTGAAACGGTTAGTTTGGGAAAATGAGTTATATATAAAAAAAAAAACAGTCAAAATACTGTTGAAAAGCCGTCGAATATATGTCAGCCTATGTCACGGTATTGAGCGAGTTTCTAACAGTATTTTGTCTGGTTTTTTATTTATAACTCATTCTCCCAAACTTACCGCCTCAAAGAGAGGAATTTTGGGGAATTTTTGACACCCTTAACACAAGACTGCGAATAAAATACACAAAACTCGTAATTTATCTTTTTAAAGTGGTTTGTTTAATTTCTTTATGGAATATACTTTCAAAATAAACTATTAAAGATTTTTTTAAAAATAATAGAAATATTATTATTTATTTAAAAAAAAAACAAAAAAAAAAACGTGTTTACAAAGTGCCTGCGCGCGCTCATGCAGCCATTTTTTTACGTAATAAAATGAATTGAATTTCACGAGTTAAATTTTTTTTCAATTTTTTAAATTTAAAAATCTATCAAAATTTTTCTATTGGTTCAATTTTTACAATATTTGCAGGTTTAATGTGAAATTTTATGCTCTTTCCAATAAACCGAATATAATATTCTAGACAAACATTTTTTAAATTCACCCCCCTCAGATTTATATATCACAAATTGAAGATAAAAAAAAATCAATAAATAAAATAATCTAATGTAAAACAAACAAAAGAATAGTTTTGTGCAAAAAGTCAAAAGTTTAAAACCTTTTTTTTAAAAAACCACGTTGATTTTTTTTTTAAGTGAAACCTCACATTTTTTAAATTTTGTCCGGAAAAGATTGAATACCTACAACAACTTTTTCTGCTAGATTAAATGTTTTTTTTTAGATTAAAAAAAAAAATCACCCCATAAGGAAGAAATAAAATATATGAAATCAAAAACTCATGTATTTCTTTAAGAGAGAGAAAAAAAAAAATGGAAAACCAGTCGAGTGGAATTTTTTTAAACGGCAAAAACTAATAAATGAAATATGATCTTTTTTACAGTTACGATGGCTGATATCGACTAACTTTTGTTTACAGTCAGCAATAGAAAGAGAGATTAATTCTGGCGCTTAAGGCCACCGAAGTTCTCAACTCGAATAAAAGGAAACATTTGTCTCCCTTTATTCCAGTTGTGAAACATCTGATGTCGCGGTATTTTTTAAATCCTTGGTTAAAAAGTATTTTATTTAAAAAAGGACCTGAAATATAAAATATAAATCTGGATAAATTCTTAACAATGAAGACTGGAAGTACCCATTGATTAGTATTTTTATAGGTAAGTGATTTTTTTGGAATTTATATATATATATATATATATATATGTATGTATATATATGTATGTATATATATGTATGTATATATATATATGTATGTATATATATATATGTATGTATATATATATATATAAATATATATATATATATATATATATATATATATATTATATTCGAAGTAAGTTAAAATTCGTTGATTTTCTTGAAATCTTTTTTAAAGAAAACCGATTTAAAAAAAATAAATATTGCATATTTTTCTATTAAGCCTGTTATTATTTTAAAATTTGGTCTTTGCTTCTTTTATTGAAAAAAAAAATTAGGGGTTGAATTACATTTTGCAAGTAGTTATAAGCTTCGAAAGATAGTAAGTCTAATTATTCAAGTTTTTATCACGCATTTTTAATGGAGATTTTCTGACACTGCTAGTGCACTGGTGCATTAGTGCAACTCTATTTCGTTTTAAATAAAGACCCCTCCCCCACCCATTTTTTAAGAAATGGTACACCTGAACAATCGTCACCCCTCTTACAATTTTTTCCTTTTCGTCTTTTTTCAAATATATCTGCGGATTATTATCGATTGAACACCAGATTAAAAAAAAAAAAATAATAAAATGGTACTTATGCACTTTTCCCACTGTGCTGAAATAATAACGTTATTATTTTGAAAGCCATTCTTAACATGAGGAGGGGAGAATGTTTTGTAACTATTATGTGCTTCCACCTAACAATTAAAATTAAAACAAAAAATGATATCGTGAAGCTTGAATTTAACCTGAAAAAAACTATTTAAAAATCTCGGTGGCAAAAGAGCACAAGCACCAAAAGAAATTGAAAAAAGAAAACAATATTTAAAGATTTGGAAGGGAGTTCAGTGACTGAGACAATTTGTATTTTTGTTTCTATCCAGAGTGCCCCTTTTTGGGGAGCTAGATTTTCCCCACATTAAAAACCGACCTCACATCTAACTCTGCCTTCGTGGGAAGCAAGTAAGAATAATCATTTAAGTCTGCCAATCCCGTCACCTGTTTGGAGATAGTAAGTCATGACAAGTATTAAAGGATATATATATTTAAAAGCGACAGTTATTTTTAAACAGAGTATTCATTACTATTTTTGTATATGATGTTTTGGCATACTCTCCTCCCAATTACACAAACCCACAATACACCTAGAAAACTCTATGAATAAGGAGTGGCAATCTCTTTTGTTCTGATTTTATTATGTACAAAAGTGAGTGGGTTAACTTAACATCGTCCATATTGGTTTCATTTTTTTTTCTTTTGTTTTGTTTTTTCAGCATATGAACACATTTTTCGATTTATTTAATGGCCAATCCTGTTATTTTGGTAAAAAGGTTTTATAGTTCAACTTTAACAATAGTGTGAGGAAATGAAATGGACAAATCCAAAACTTCAGTACACAAAGTTAAGATGCCAGAAGTGGACTCGGTTTAGCTAAATATGGAACGGAAGTCACTAAGCATGAAACGAAAAACAAAACCATATGGAAACACTTCTTGTTTTATCATGAAACATTAAAAAAACAAAAACAAATGAAGTATGCATGGTCCCCTGTGAGTGCACAGTGAACGATGCATAAAAAAATGACTAAGTTCAGCATTCCCCCACCCCCATTTAGCCTCAAACGCCCCCAGGGGACGTCAAATCCTGGTGGAAATGAACAAACGGAGCAGTTTTAGGCCTTAACATATATAAATTTGAGTCCTGCACCATGCAAAAAAGAAATGACAAAGTTCATCCTTCCCCCCCCCACACACATTTAGCCTAAAAAGTCCCCAAGACCTTAACATATTTAAATTTGAGTTCAGCACCTGCTAAATAGACATACACAGAAAATTTTGAACTGAATTTAGAACTTAGCCGAGGAAATTTAAATAAACGGAAATTAAATTTCCTATAAAAATAAAATGGTTAATACATGGAATTAGTTGATAAACATGAAAACAAACTAGTTACAAGTATTGACAGAGAAACATTTTTAAAGCATTCATAATAAAATCTTCATCTTGCCATGATAAAAATCTGACCATACAACTCAAAATATCAGAGCTCATGTACGTTTTAAACAATCTTTGATGTTGATATTGTTATGAGGGCTTAATTCATCTTTCTTAAATATATATAAAGGTCTTATCTGCCATTTTAGAAAGATTTTTTTTCACTAAAATCTATAATAATATAGAAAAGAAATAAAAAGATTTAAAAAAACAAAAAAAAAAACAGAATCTCCCAGAACTTTCCCAGACCTCCAAGAAAGATCGAGAGGGTTCTAGAATATTTTAATACCTGTTGTGACTTGCTATAAAAGATTTTCATGTAAAGGCGGTATTTGTTGGTTTGTCAACATGATGAGTTCAAGTTTGGTTCAGTCAACCGAAAGAATCCTCTTTAAAACCTCTCGTTAAGAAAAGGCAACTTCTTTTGAAATATTTCTCTGACCAAAGATACCATGAATTTAAAATTTTGAGAT
Organism: Euprymna scolopes; assembly: GCF_053919585.1. Taxonomy (NCBI): domain Eukaryota; kingdom Metazoa; phylum Mollusca; class Cephalopoda; order Sepiida; family Sepiolidae; genus Euprymna; species Euprymna scolopes. Next base: position 135,665,714 of record NC_136487.1, on the reverse strand, counting down.
TTCTTTATGTGAATATTTAAATTAAACTACCCAGCATACTCTGTCTTCCTTCTCCTAATACCCTCACCTCCCTGCAATTAGGTTTTCTGACTTCATTGTGAGCTTAAGTAATTTTTTTTTTGCTTTTGTTTTTCATTTATGTTAAATGTTTTATTGTGTTTGTGTTAAGTAAAGATTATATTTAAATTAATCGCTCTGTTGTTTTAATTTAATTTACTATTTTGTAACACTTATAACTGTGTAACAATATTTGTAACTATTTTGTATACATTCTTATCTACTAATTCCATTTACTAGTCATTTCGTATTTTATAGTGAAATATATTGGATAGCCTCATGTTTATCGGTTACATCACTTAATCATCATCAGTGTAAAATAGGCGCTTAAGATAAGGCCAAAAAAGATAGGAAAAATATCGTTTTAGTTAGAGTGGGAATAGATTAAAATAGTGAAAAAAGTGAAAACAGAAGGAAACATGTGGATCATGTAGCATCAACAACGAATTTGTGAATTCATCATCCATCGAAATATTTTACTTTTAATAATTATAAATTTATGTAAGGTTAATAATAATAATAATAATAATAATAATAATAATAATAATAAGAAGAAGAAGAAGAAGAAGAAGAAGAAGAAAAAACTTTAACATATACTAGTGGCTTGTTGCGGACCAGGATATAAAATACTTATAATAATAATAATAATAATAATAATAATAATAATAAACTTTGTTAATTTTGTTGCGGACCAGGATATAAAATACCCTAACTCGCTACAAGAAAAAATAATGAAACGAATTGAATGAAGGAAACAAAGAACTCAAATGCTGGAATAAAATAAACATGTCGTTTATTTTCTGTTGAGAAATGAAAGTCTTCGGTGTACACGTGTTCATTCAGCCGTTAATGTTTCCAGGGCATAACCACTGAAATTGTGGCTGCCGCCAGATTCATTTTTTATAGAATAGATGGGTTTTGGCATTCTGGCTTTTTAATGCCAAATAGCAAAGCCTAATAGACCCTAGCTAAATCCGTCACTGTAAAATAGGCCCTTAAGATAAGGCTAAAAAAGATAGGAAAAATATTGTTTTAGTTAGAGTAATATTGTAAACGTGGTATAAATATATTTAAATAAAATAATTATTCATTTTGTTATATATAGCTTAGATAGCAAAATAAGATAGGTGTTCCTACTTCCGAGTCGTTATTCGGTCAATGCCCCAGGTGAAGTGATATCATAGAAAGGATGCCAAGCCTTTCTGAGATTAGACCCTGGAGAGAACAGATCACTTCGTTTCACTGTACGTCCATCGTTCGGCCAGTTTCAAATGTAGTAGCAGTTTTTCTTTAGCCCCTAAAAGTGCCAACGAGGTAAGAATCCAAAATCTTAATGTTTTGTTGATCATGAATTAGTTAAAAGGTAGTACGTAGCCTTGTTTTTAATAAGAGTATATTCAATCTTTTTTTACTTATATAATTAATATACGTTTGGCAGCTACATTTCTCATTCCACGTGATAGTCTTGAAGAATCCTTTTTTGTATCATATGTGTCTGGTGTCGCTGTCATGTCTATCTCCTATCCTTTTCTTTGTATTATTTTGTTTGTTTTCATGCTATTTTTGTAAAATATATCGTTTTGTACGTTTTGTATTTCATTTAGGCCAATCGTTTTTATTTATTTTTATTGCAGTTTTCACAGCTGCATATGTACAGGAATAAAATTATTCTAACCATAATTAAACCAGTTGTTAGTTTTCTCACGCACATCAAGAGGCTAAAGGAATCACAGAAATATTTCATAGAATATGGTGAAGTAAGGCTCAGATAAGAATTTAGCCCATCCCTATATTGTTGGTCTGACTTATGCACTTGTTAAAAATGTTTTTGTACTTATTTCTTTTCTATAGGTAGGTGCAGTACTTTTTAGCAGTGGTAGGGAATCACCTAGAGATGGTGCATTGCTAAAAATGCTGGTTCCAATCATCTCACTGGGTTGATCTCAGGAAGAGCATCTATTCTGTAAAAATCGTGCCCCAGTTAAAGAAATAACTTCCAAAGAAACTTGCAGTGAATTGTCACCATACAGATGAATCCACCATCTCTGCACAATCAAAGGGAGATAACTTAATCAAAATTATTTTCAAGTTGTCAGTTCTGACAAGAACGGCACCTACCCACATAAAACAAATAGCATAGCGTTCAATGTGTTCTCTGTTTCAAGCCTGTGTAAATACTATGCAGACTAATTTTTGTCTTTGCATGTATTGATACTTTAAACAGCCCAGAACTATCGAGAATGTTGTAATCCTGATTATCAATACCGTTTTGCAGGAAAAACAAATCAGTTAGAGACTTTCTTTATTTGCTCCTAGCTCCACCATAAGATGTTAGAAGGTTTTACCATGGATTTTGCGCACACCAGAATTAATGCACACCAGGAATTTCTGCCTTACCAAATAATCATGAATAATTTTCTTCTGAGTTTTTTTCTTTTATCCTGACACAGGATTCATTTCAAACTATATTCACTAAATAATGTACTAAATATTTCTAGACATTCTCTAAAAGAAAATATGAACTTGGATTCCACGTTGATAAACACAATCCTTAACTTACTTCATAATGGTTTGGATGACCAAAAAGAAAGTCATAAATAAAAATCATTTTTTCATACATGTGAACAAAATAGTTCGAGTTGATTGTCATTTATTGACATTGTTCTTGCATTTTATTTTATTTCTAATTATAAAGGAGTCTATGATATTTGAATGAATATTTAAATGTCATCGGTCCCCCCCCCTTTATAAATTGATGGCCTCGATTCGTTTATAAATGTAACCAGAGATAAGTTTGGAAATTAATTTTCTAAAAGCCGCCCAACAGTATATAAAATGGGCATTGAACTACTGAGAGGAGGAGGAGGATGAGGATGATGATGATGATGATGAGAGGAGGAGGAGGAGGACGAAAACGGAGGAGGAGGACAAAAAAGGAGGAGGAGGAGATGACGGCAGTGATATTAGATAATGTTGAGTTTAGCATGTCAAGGAGTTGACGGCTTTGTCAGGTCAACAAACATGGCAAAAATATAGACATCTATTAAACTAAGAAAAGGTTAATTTTGATCAGGGCTAATGTAATGTAACTGAATAATTCTAGTGTTTCTCTTTAAATTAATGTAACTGAATAATTCTAGTATTTCTCTTTAAATTAATGTAACTGAATAATTCTAGTGTTTCTCTTTAAATTAATGTAACTGAATAATTCTAGTGTTTCTCTTTAAATTAATGTAACTGAATAATTCTAGTGTTTCTCTTTAAATTAATGCAAATGAATAATTCTAGTATTTCTCTTTAAATTAATGTAACTGAATAATTCTAGTGTTTCTCTTTAAATTAATGTAAATGAATAATTCTAGTGTTTCTCTTTAAATTAATGTAAATGAATAATTCTAGTGTTTCTCTTTAAATTAATGTAACTGAATAATTCTAGTGTTTCTCTTTAAATTAATGTAAATGAATAATTCTAGTGTTTCTCTTTAAATTAATGTAAATGAATAATTCTAGTGTTTCTCTTTAAATTAATGTAAATGAATAATTCTAGTATTTCTCTTTAAATTAATGTAAATGAATAATTCTAGTGTTTCTCTTTAAATTAATGTAAATGAATAATTCTAGTGTTTCTCTTTAAATTAATGTAAATGAATAATTCTAGTATTTCTCTTTAAATTAATGTAAATGAATAATTCTAGTATTTCTCTTTAAATTAATGTAACTGAATAATTCTAGTGTTTCTCTTTAAATTAATGTAAATGAATAATTCTAGTATTTCTCTTTAAAATAATGTAAATGAATAATTCTAGTGTTTCTCTTTAAATTAATGTAAATGAATAATTCTAGTATTTCTCTTTAAATTAATGTAAATGAATAATTCTAGTGTTTCTCTTTAAATTAATGTAAATGAATAATTCTAGTATTTCTCTTTAAAATAATGTAAATGAATAATTCTAGTATTTCTCTTTAAAATAATGTAAATGAATAATTCTAGTGTTTCTCTTTAAATTAATGTAAATGAATAATTCTAGTGTTTCTCTTTAAAATAATGTAACTGAATAATTCTAGTGTTTCTCTTTAAAATAATGTAAATGAATAATTCTAGTGTTTCTCTTTAAATTAATGTAAATGAATAATTCTAGTATTTCTCTTTAAATTAATGCAAATGAATAATTCTAGTATTTCTCTTTAAATTAATGTAAATCAATAATTCTAGTATTTCTCTTTAAATTAATGTAAATGAATAATTCTAGTATTTCTCTTTAAAATAATGTAACTGAATAATTCTAGTATTTCTCTTTAAAATAATGTAAATGAATAATTCTAGTATTTCTCTTTAAATATTTCTCTTTAAATTAATGTAAATGAATAATTCTAGAATTTCTCTTTAAATATTTCTCTTTAAATTAATGTAAATGAATAATTCTAGTATTTCTCTTTAAAATAATGTAAATGAATAATTCTAGTATTTCTCTTTAAATTAATGTAAATGAATAATTCTAGTGTTTCTCTTTAAAATTCTAGTACAGCCATGTATAATAATCTATAATATAACTCTCACCTGTCTAAATGTATGTATGTATGTATGTGTGTCCTGGGTATGACGTAAAACTACATCCGACAACGAGGCATTGGTGTGGAAGCTCCAGGGTTTTGGGGAGAATGTCATTATCCCTTAGTCATTGTAATGCTGGGTCACCCTTGGGCAAGGTGTAGTACACATTAGCCCCCCTATTCAGGATAACAAATATCCAAGCCTGGTCAACGATACTGTTGGCAGATGAGGAAGGAATCCCAACGGCTTGCGCAGTGAATGAATCAGCACCGCAGTGCCTACTTGACTCGGGTCTGCCTCAGCCATCGGATGCAACTGATTGCATGTGTGCAGACTGTTCTGGCCCGTCTTTACTTCTGTACTTTTGCTTTCAGTAGAGAGGGTGCTAGCTGCTTATTCCTACTTTGCCTAGGCTGGAAGAGAGGTGAAAGTCCTGTTGCGATGGAGTGAAGGCGTACCATCAGATTTGATGGACTGGAAGCCGTAGTGTGATCTCTGCACTCAGGCGATTAGAGTATAATGGTTGTGGTCGTGCTGAAGGGAAGTAAAAAGAGTGTGACTACAGGCGCCACTACCCGGATTTCCTGCCATCAGGTGTCACATCTGTAGCCGGGGTTTCAGAGCTCCAATCTGACTCACATCGCACCTTCAACACGGACACTAACTGATCTCTGCATCATCGTTGAAATCGATGGAGTGCCAGAGAGAGAGAGAGAGAGAGAGAGAGAGAGAGAGAGAGAGAGAGAGAGAGAGATGTATGTATGTATGCCTAAAACTTTTGACAGAGGCGACAGATTTTCATGAGATCAGTATCATTTTGAAGCTTGACCTTTCGGGTGACAAATATCGAAAAATTGGCCAAAAAGATTAATTCTGTCACCCTCAACTGGGCACTTTTCTACAGGAAAGGTTTGCTTTTTTTGCCGGTATTTTTTAAAATCATTGCCTCCTTTCGATTGTCTAGCCTTAATTTGAATCTATGTCACTTCAGAACGTGGAGCAGCTAACGCGTTACGTTTTTTTTTTCACTTTCTTTTTTTGCACTCCCAATTTTCCTTTTTTTGTTCAACCACACACACCTGCATTTTCTTTTCTGCCTTTGTGTCATGGGTTTGAACCTGCCTACTTCAACTTTTTTTTTTTTTTTTGCTCAACACACACCTATAAACACCCGGGCACCTAGGCTAGTCTAGGCAAGATGGTCACACGCGTTTGTTGATGTCCACGAAAAGCTTTTTTTGTGCCAGGCTTCTTGTGTTGGTTAGCTTCCAGGAGAAGTTTTCTTATACGTTGTAATATCTCAGATTTGCAAACAGACATCGTCTCTATTTTGTTTCTTTTTGATTGAGTTTTAAAAAAATCCCCTTGTTTCGAGTGTTTGTCTTTTTCATATGAATAAAGCAAAACTTTCGGCTGGGTAGTATTTGTTCTGGAATTGGTCCTTCATACCAAGACAATTACTATTTATTTGCATACTGCCAGAGCGCTCTCTTTTTGGGAGAGCTGGTTTTTCCCCCACATTAAAAACGACCTCTGCAATTTAGTGAGGGGGGGGGGTGAGACATAAATAGATTTTCTATGAGTAGTTTTTTTCCAATAACCATCGGTCTATGGAACACATTCCAATAAGGCTGCTGCCCAGTTGACTTAAGCATGGTCATTCTCAAGTCTTATTAAAAAATTCTTGGTGGGCCATCCTTTTAAATAATCAGATTCTACCTAGTTTCATACATCATCTCCCTAAAGATGTTTGTCTCTCCATCCATCTGAGAAATTCATTAACTCTTATCCTCAAGTGGCTTTTGGGACTCGCTAAACAGGGACTTATTGGTACCCAAAACGATTAGAAAAGTCTCTTATTGTTTAGTGGCAATACGACGACAGGTGCATATTAGTATGATTCATAAAACTGGAAAAATAATTCTTATTAAATCGTTGTCAAACCGGTTGTCAAACATGTTGCAATGTCAGCATGACCTCAGTGTTAGTGTAATCGTGCCATTTGAGTTCTCGTATATGAATAAAATGTAATCATGAAGTGATTGTAGAGTTGAATAGAACATAGATTCATTGACACAAAATTTGATATGTATCTATTTTTTTTTTTGCTTATTTATCATTATTATTTTACTTTTATTCAACCAGATATAATGCCACTATGAGTCACTATTTAATCAACACAAAGGCCATATATATATGTGTGTGTGTGTGTGTGTGTGTACTAATAAAATTAATCTGAAAAATAAATTTTCCATGATAAGGCAAACCAATCTGGATAAGAAAAGCTCTACCCGGTTAAGAGGAGCGAACAATAGATTAAGCTAAAATGATAAAAAGTAAAGTCGCATAGGAACTTTATTCCATTATCAAATCAATAAGGGATACAGAAAGGGGAACAAGGGAGAAACCTCTTCAGGCCATGGTATTTCAAAGCTAAATGCTTCTTGTCAGAATAGTGGAAATTATGAGTCCACAAATGTAATGGTTTTACTTGGTGCCTAATTTTTGATTATGTTTCTCACCTAATCATTAATTGAACTGTAACACATTTAGATTTGGATGAAATCACCTTTTGATGCTTCGGTTGAATGTTGTTAGTGGTTATAAATGTGATATCACTATTATTGTTGTTGAGCATCATTCATTTCATATGAATAAGGTGATTATTGTTGGCATTCATTTCCTCTGATATCTTTCTAATTAGAATTCTTTCTAGAAAGACATTACAGGAGGTACCATATGGAGGTTGCCAACATCCCTAAATGAAAGTGTTCATGTGGAATGAACTGGATTCGAACTTGGTACACCCAGGTTGTCAGTGTCGTTAACCATTTAGCCATCATCATTGCTTGATGTTGTGTTGTTTAGGGAAGGTTCGGGAAGCTGCGGCCAATTTTTATATCCAGGCAAATTCTCTTCAAGATTTGAGGTAAAGTTGTTTCAACCTGTGTTTGCTCTGCCATTTTGCATAGGAGAGACATCGCCTAAACACTTCTGATCTGGCTCAGCCTTGACATGATGATCAGGTAAATATGGAGAAGCAAACTGGAGGAAACGATCCCTTCATCCATACTTTATCAGAAACTTGGTGCGTTTATAGATGCTTTATTTGCTTGGCATATCGGGTGATTTGCAACTTCTAGCATCAACCCCATAACACAGCTGGATACCTCTCATATGGTAGACTGAGGAAGACCTCACTTGAGTGCATGAGAAATGATGTGACTGTATGTAACATGACTGATATCAATCCTTTGATTTGGACTGCATAGAAAGTAGGCGTGAAATGTTGCTTAGTTTTGCCCACCCCAGAGTTTGGGATATTTGCAATATCTTAAATGCCACCATCTCTAATACCCCCCACCCTGCCTCCTGTAAAACATTCACAAGCAAATATCTGTCGGGCTACAATCACTGCAAATAAACTCCGCTAGGGATTTTTATCCTGGGACCCCCCCCTCCAAAAAAAAAAATTAGATCCCATCCTTGTTGATTTTGTGGTGAGAGTTTAATTCTGTGCAGTCCTAGGGGGTCCACCATCCTAGGCTTTGTCTTCTCTAAATAAACTAACCTCTGAGAAGAGGTTAGCTTATTGATAATCGCTTGAGGCGCTCTCATCGGGTAATGCTGATGGGGTTGCCCTTGCACTTTTTGCAGTTCAGAGTGTGCCTCCTTGAGGGCGTTGACTTTTTAATTCCACTTTCCAACCGTTGTGTCACAGTTCTTGCAGTGGGAGAGAACTATATACCTAGAACTACTACAAATAATTTCCTTCTATGATTCTGTACCTAGAGCTAAACGGATGTTCCTTGGGAGAGTTTCTTTCCCAAACATTACCCATCTATGAACCACAAACCCACAGGGATGCTTCCCAGCAGGATTGTTTTCAAGTAGTGTTAATGAATATTTGCAGAGCCATCCTTTTAAATATTCAAATTCTACTCTGTTTCAACTAATGTATCTCCTATGTATTTTCTCACTGTTCACCTGACAAATTCCTTAGCCCTTAGCAAGGACCAAATGCCACTCAAGTGTAAAATTTTGGTTTATAGTCAAGATTGTCTTCTCTTTTTGACTTCTGGTTTCTGCTACACAGATGGGATGATGGTGGCAAGCAAGGTATCTATGTAGAACAATAAAAACTATTACAAATATCATTTCTTTGTTTATTTTAATTATTTTTAAAAAAATATTTAATGACAAACCAGTCAAACGCTATCAATAAAATCATTTATTTTAAATTTACACACGAGTTGCAAAGATATGTTTTATTTAACATGGTCATTTTTATTAAAAATATGCCAATTCATCGTGATCTTTCTGATCCAACTTAACGTTTGTTAACTCCAGGGTGTTGTCCAGCATCTTGTATATTCTTAAATGAATATAATTACCATTCCCAACGTGGACCTAGAAAAAGAAGAAATAAATAAAAATGAAAAAAAAAGAAAAAGAAAGAAAGAAAAAGAAAATGGTGTTTATATCCAGAGAAAATATTTGGTGTTTAAGCTGAAAGGAAAAGTCTGCTTTAGAACGTGGCGGATGAACTGGTTCTCCAATATGACTTACTAGGGTGACTAGAAACCTAGCAAAATAGATGAGCAGTGTAGGGCAGACGGCATATCAAACTCAGTCAATATGTCTTGTGATAAGGACCATACTCCTGCAATTATAACTGAAGTCGTTTAATCATTCAAACACAGTAGTGTTTGAATATATGGTTATTAGTTTTACCCATTTAAAATTGCTTTAAAGCCTCACCGCTCACTCATTTTGCGACTAAATGCCAAACAATTTTTACAGTTCATAAGTCACCTTCTCAGCTATATTTTGAAAAAAAAGAAAATTGTTCAGTAAAACAGAAGTTATAAAATTACTGTGTTAAAAAATTATCAGAATTTGTAAGGAATATAGTGACGTTCTTTTACGATTGGCTGTTAGGCTACCTCAAATCGACTGGAAACGGCGGAGATGATGTAACAAGATATAAAAAACTGTTACTAATAATTCACCGCTGTCACGATCTGTCGCTCAGTTTTACTGTCACTGATAATTCACCATCGCTGTGCTTAAACGCCTTTTGTCTTTGCTTGCCAGCAAAAACTGACTGCTGAATGAACACCACAATCCATAGAGAGAGGTAAAAAGTGAAACAGAAAATTTTATTTCAAGGCGAAACCTGGAAAAATCATGGATTACATAGAAAAATACGAGCATGAAAAGTGAATATGGTTAAGATTTAAACATGGAAAAGTAAAAGGTCTAGTTGTTAAAACTGGAAAAGAAAAAGACAAGATATTCTAGTAAAAAAATATAATAAATATATAACTTAAAATATTACAGTATTAATTAAGAATTGATGATATAATGTTAAATTGAATTTTAAAAAAAACTTAATGCTGCAATATTTTAAGTTATAGACTTGTATTTTTTTTCTAGAATATCTTGTCTTTCTTTTCCACTTTAACAACTAGTCCTTTTACTTTTCCATGTTTATTCTCAACCATATTACTTTTCATGCACACATTTTTCTATGTAATGAAAAAATTATTGTAACATGCAATAGTTTGGTCCTATTCAAGAATGCAAGTATAAACATACATGCTCATTAACAAAAATGTAATGAAAGAAATTAGCAGGAGATATAAGTGTGCTCAATTTCAATATAATGAAAAGTTAAATTAATGGTTTGATTGTACTTGAATGTAACAAGAAGGTCAATTCACATTAATTGCAATAACTTAAAATTTACAAGTATTCATTTCTTGGGATTCAACAATTTTAATTTTTCATCTCACTGATAAGCAGTTATACAAATAAGATAAACAAAAATAACATTGGTAAGCTTATAGATAAATCAATTCTTTTTCATTTAATGTATATTTTGATTAGATTTTATGTTTATAGCAATTTTGTAAGTGTCTTTTTGATGGATACCTCACACCGTTATCCCAAAGATGCTATTTTAGTAACGTTTTACAAGCAGTGGTTATTGCTATATCACCTCTAATCATCTCTATGCCTGTTTCATCTGAAACCTTCAACATTTCCACAATAACACCTGACAGTCCTCCATCCTTCCTATTTATCTTACAGTAATTTATTTATTTTTTTTTTATGTGGGAGTCACCAGTAACAAAGCTCAAAGGTTACTTGAGAATAAGGGTTAATGAGTGCAAGATGGTCACTGGGATAACAGTGTATTAATAGTTAGTGGTTGAAATTGGGTAGAAATAGATTTTTTAGGGGTGGAGGGGGAGCAACTCAACAAGAACTTGTTTACGTTGGACTTGAAGATGATCATATTTTAGTCAGTTGAAAAGCAGGCTACAAGCTTCTCATAAGATTTTTCTCAATTCTTACAGATGGATCAGATGCTGCTTCTGCAACTTCTAAATTTTCTCAGTTCCATGACAAATCAGTATTCGACAATTCTTAGTGGCGTTTTTCAAGCATCTCTCTTGACCTGCTCATCTATTGCTGACATCTCATTGCCATTTATAATGCACTTCTCTTCAACAAAACCACTATCAATAATTTCCCCCACTCATTATCTGTGCCTAAACCTAAACAGATTCCATGAACACAGCTTCTTTCTTAGAACTGCATGCCTGTAAAACTCTTGTTTCCCTGCTTTTCAGCTGACTACAATATGGTTGTCTCCAAGTCCAACATAAACAAATTCTTGATGAGCCATCCCCTTAAGTAATCCAATTTACCAAATTTCCACTACTAACGATTACCATACACTCATTAACCCATATCCTTGATGGGCCTCGATAACTGGTGACTCATTTGTAAAACAAATAAATAAAGAAAAAATAAAGAAAAGAAAAAAAGAACTATCAATTCTTTTTCATGGGGTATCCTGTACATTATAGATCCTTTTTTTGATTGTCACAAGTTGCACAAATAGAGTCCATTTGCTGGTTGGATGGCTCATTGTTAATATCCCATATTGGACGTTTTTTCCTGGACAGACGCCATGGTTATGTTTCTCATCTTTTAAATAGAGAAATAAAATAATATTTCGGACAATAAAAAAAAAAAATCCAATTATAATATAACAAGGACTGCTGTTTAAATGGAAACGTTTTAGTGACACCTACGGGTTAGAGGTGATCCTAGAATGGAAGTAACTTCCAGGCATAGATTTTCTGTCTCTTGTCCGAGGATATTTCACTCATGTCAAGGGTGTCATCCCCAATGAGAGAGCGGGTTAGGGTTAGGACAAATGACAAGCTATCCATCTTGGTCTTTCTCCAGCTCAAGCATATGGAAGTAACCAGTTGTTCTGATTTTTTTTTCTGTGACTGTTCTTATCTTTGTAATAAACCTTGATTAAAAAACATTACGATTAAACATTAAAGTGAACACATTAACACAGTTACTCAGAAATCCAAAGCACAAGATGATGAGAAAGTATGTAATGAGATAAGTAATCACATGTGAGCGTCTTCTGGGTCTTAAATCAACTACCGTTCAGTTGTTATTCTGGATTGTTTATCACAGCATATGTCAGTCATTATAGCAACTGTACATGTCATTGACGTTCCTAACCAGTAACTTTCTCCCTCAATCCACTATCTTTCCTTGCCTAAAAACTTAACTCTAATTATAACCCTTCACACAGTGCAGACTGGTAATTTAGCTGCTATTGCAGATAGCAAATACAGTCTTCATTAAAAAAAAAAATAAATAAATAAAATTACCTTCACGAAATAGTTCATTCCTGCCACCAATTGGTGCCGATAGGATTTGCTTTCATAGACACTGAAAGTGGTTCCCGCCTTCTCTTCAACTTGTGGTTTTAACTAAAGAATTAAAGAAAAAAAATTGATTTAATGAATATAATTTATTGTGGTAGACATACTTGAACAAAACATGTAACAAAAGAGAACAGCAATATATTCAGATTAGTGATGGGACTTGCTTTTTGCTTACCGTCTTCGAAAACGATTTTCATTAATAATTTTCTACCTTATCGTTTTTCGTAACTTTTGGATATATTCATTACTGTGACATGACGATTCAGTAGATACTATTGGTTTCACTCTAAATTGAATATTTCAATTTTAAAATTTCACTAAAATAAAAAAAACAAATATAGTTGCATTAAACAAATTTCTTAATGAAACCATTAAAAAAAAAAAAAAATACTCATTTTTTTTCTGAATTATATGGACGGCGCCATTGTTAGAGGGTGATAACTTCAAGTTCTTTGCCAAATAACATGACAAATACATAAAGATTTTTTTTCCAAACACAAAAATATTTGAAAACTAAAACATTTATTGCATAAAATATATCAATATATAATTGAGTCCTCTTTGATTTGTTGTCTCCCAAATTTTTGTCTGAAAATTTTTTAATGATTACGGTGTAGCAAGATTAAAATAAACTATTCATTCAACTGAAGCTTGTTATAAATTTAGCTGAAAAATAAACCAGTTATTTTTGGATGAGGAGTGAGGAGTATTTACGATATTTAAAAAAAAAAAAGGAAAAAAAAAATCACTTTATTGGCACTTATGTTATCAGGCTGGCAGGTGTTTTGTAACTATTCTGTACTTTCACCTAACAATTTATTAAACAAAAAAGATATTGTAAAACTTGAAAATACTATTTAAAAAATAACACAGGAACATTAATGCATAAGCTTCACTTTATTTTATTATATACTAGCAGGACCTGCTAACCGGCATTGCCTGGTGGTAGCATATAAATAGAACGGTTTCTTTAAATAAACAATCCTTTTTTATTTTGAACAAGATATAAAGGATTTTGTTTCTATTATAAACAATATAGCCAGAACATATTTTCATTATTTTTACAAAAAAACACGAATAATTTTCTTTTAGTGCACTCAATATTGCTAATATACCATTAAATAAGAAATGGTTGGTTGGTTGTTTTACGGCATATCAACCCTTTTCAGGTTATTTAATGCCGAATCTGGTGATTTTGAAGAACGATTTTTTGATATAGTATATCTGTTTTTTAAGTCGTATTCTATTTAACCCATAGTTGGGACCCTAACAGGTGCTACCACTCCGGGTCAGAGTGGACCTGGGAGCAATGGTAATTAAAGGGTGACTCCACACTCCCTAAGGCCTGAAAGCTGGGATCCTCACCATCGGATATAGTTTAAGGTCATATCCAGGACCAAATAAGAAATGCTTTGAAGTATCGGTACATAAAAAAAAAAAAATCGCTAAATAACTGCATTTTCCTAAAAATACGATAATTTCTTTCAGCAATTTGTTATTTGATATTAACTCACCTATGGTCAACCATAAAAGCTTACACACAGTTGTTTGTATTTACAAACAGTTGTTATCTCCCCCTTTTCCTTTTTGCTGTGACTTGCGCTTGACTTAGTTTAAAGTGTGAGACACTTGCATCTACCACACTTTCTCATCCAGAAACACTTGGTTCTAATGGCAAGACAGGGTCAAGACGACAAAGCGTGATACTAGATGCAGGAGTTGTCACAAACACATACGGCACCTAGCATTCCCAAAATTGTCACTCATCTGGTACTGGCCAGCCTAATTGTTGCTTAACTTCGGTGTGGGGTGGGGTCAATGTTCACTGTCATGCCAATTGAAGTCGCCTTAACAGTTTGTTAAAAAACAAAAAAGACTTTTCTACGTTTTTGGGTATGCTGAAAACAAATATCACAGAAAAAATTAGCGCAGACAAATAGTTTTCAATATATAAATACCTGTATTATGCTATGTAATTTCCAGTAGTTTTATTTGGGCGCCATCTTTGTTGTTTCAATGAAATGGTATACTGAGCATGTGAGCCCATGCTGCAGTGAGCATGAGCAGATGATCTGTGTAGTTAACTCAACGAAATTCAATCATGTAATCAGGCTAATTCAAAAGTCCAGGTAATTCCACTATGAGGAGGTTGGGGGTGTTTATTCCGAAAGCCGTTCTTAACATGGGGAGGTGGAGGGGGGTTTATTCTGAAAGAAATAACGTTGAATAAACGTTTGTATATTGTAGACTTAACTACACAGATCGTCTGCTCGTGCTCATTGTGCGCATGCTCACTATCCCACTTTATTGAAACAAAGATGGCGGCCAATTCAAACTACTAATATAACATACTGACCCAACGGGTCACGGGTAGTCTTTATATATATATATATATATATATATATATATATATAATTAGACTACCCGTGACCCGTTGGAAGTTTAAAATTCTATTAAAAATAGAAAAAAGTTTGGCATTGTTTTACAATTTGTCACTGCAGAGAGAGACAACTCTCGTTTACTAAGATTCGTTCATCTTTCATCTCAATTTAGGACGCAACGTTCTTTTTTTTTTTATTTCTACATCAAAACATAAAAAAAAAAAAAAAAGCTGCAACGAATTTTTTTTTTAACGTAACAAAGTTGATAACATTAATAATACAAAATGTAGTCTTTATGCGACTATTAAGAGAAACCCAACGAACCCACAATATATTCATTAGATGAACACATTTAAAAAAGAAGTTTGGCAACTTTTCTTAATTAAAAAACAAATGTTATGAGAGGTTTTTAAGAAATATTTCTTTAACCTTTAAAAACTGTCAAGAATGAAACTCTTTAATAAAACAAGGATGAAACTTTTTGGTCCCCCCCCCCCGACAAAAGGAGAGGGGGGGGGGACCTGCAAATTCACCCTTGTCCTTTTGTCTGTTCATCTGTCCGCGCTTTTCTTAATAACTACGCCTTAGAATTTAAAAAATTTTTGCACAAACATTAAACATGATATGAGTAAAAAAGTAACAGAACGGATTTTCTGGAAAAACTCTGGTTACCCCCCGGGGGGGGGGGGCTTTCAGATTAAAATGGCTAAAATTGACATTTTTGTGCTTAGTAAAAAAAATTGATGCCTTGGATTTTTATAAAACTTTCTGAAAAGTTGTAACTAACTGATTTCTCTATAATTTTGTTTGTATATACTTCGCGATCACTCTTGGGTGTGCCCCGTGGGCTCTTTTACAGCTAACCAGCCGTGCATGCGTGGACCCCTCTGGTGCTGCATGTGAGATGATGCCACAAAAATAGTGAAGAAATGATGAATGTGAGAAGTGTGAAGGGCCAACATTGCCTTCACATTTTCATCAAGATTCATAAAAATCTAATGGATGGGACAAAAGTTATGGGGTAAATGTCATTATTTTCAATTTTGGGGCATTTGTGACCCCTTTTGAGCTCCTGGGAAAGCCGAATCCCAGTTAAAATGGACAAACGATGCAGTTTCATGCCTTAAGACATGTATATTTTAATTCAGCACTATGAAAAACCACTATATAGACATATATATCAAGTTTTTGAGTAATATGGAAAAAGAGCTTGAAAAAGGCATGTTTTTAGCTCTAAAAGTCCCAGAGGGATGCAAACAAGAATTTTGCCAGCATCACCCATACTGAATTTATATTAGGAACAATGGTTTCCACATTTTGGGCAAGTTTCAGGAAAATCTAATGGATGGATCAAACACTATGAGGCAAAAGGTGTCACTTTAGGTCATTTGGGGGCATTTTTTACCTCTTTGGAGCCCCTGGGGACGCCGAATCCCAGTTTAAATGGATAACGGTGCAGTTTCAGGCCTTAACACATGTATATTTGAGTTGACCACCGTGAAAAACCACTATATAGTCAGACAAAGTTTTTGTTGAGAAATATGAAAAAAGAGCCACAAAAAGGGGCGTTTTCAGCGCTGAAAGTCCCGGGGATGCAAACCAGAATTTTGCCAGTATCACCCATGTTGGATTTATATTAAGAACAATGGGCTCCCAGCTCCACATTTTGGCCAAGATTCAGAAAAATCTAATGGATGGATCAAAAGTTATGGGGCAAAACGTGTCATTTTTGGCCATTTTGGGGCATTTTTGACCTCTTTTGAGCCCCTTGTGACGCAACGGAAACTTTTGCAAATAAAATTTTTTTTTAATTTTTTTTTTTTTTTTTTTACTCTGCACATCTATTAAATGAAATACAACTTGTGGAAAATTTCTAGGAAAAACGAATGAATAGCTAACTGGCAATCGTCTGGACTAACGCCACTAAAAACATAGGTCTCTCTCCGATAAATCGGGGGACCAATAAACACACTCCATTTTTCTGGACTATTTTATCATGTTTGTCCAAAATTTTATGCACTGCATGCATGTCTATTTAGCAGTTTTGCATGGCGCTGACTGACTGCTGGCTGAACTCAAATATGTTAAGGCGTTGGGGGCTTTTGGGGCTAAATGGGAGGGGGGCAAATGTTGAACTTAGTCATTTTTTTTATGCCTCGTTCATGTGCACTCACGGGGGGGGAGGGAGGGGGGACCATACATGCTTAAAAAAAAAAAAAAGATAAACAGGTGAAAGTCACGCATTTTTTAGAGAGTGGGCACTCTCGTACAGGTCCGCCAAAAATACTTGTATGGAGTTATTCCCCTTAGACTTTCTTTTTGTATGTTATAAACTTACTCGGTGCTTCTACAGAATTTGGACCGAACCAACAAAATATAAACGTTAAACTTAGGTAAGGAGTAGTTTAGAATACGCCCCCCCCCAAAAAAAAAACTCAGTTCAATTCCTAGTTCAATTCAATCACTCTAGTCTCTAAACTTACTTCATATACTGTACTCAACTGTATATAATATATTGGACCGCTAAAAACGAATTCGCAAAGAATTCGTTAGGTTAGAAACGGGAGTGATTCTATAAAAGACCCATTTTGGGTGTGGGATAGTTTTAAATTAAACTTACTTGATCACAGTATGCTTGGATTTCCTCCGTGGCAACCTGCTGCTCCTGTACTCCTCCACATCTCTGCATATTGATTTTTTTATATGTAAAGTTAGTAAAGTTCAGTCTACTTTTCGAGCCAGATGAACTCTGTGTTTACTGTTTATATATTACTGCTACTTACGATTCTACTTCCTTTAAAACACTAAGGTTGCCTTCACTGTAAACATGTGACGAATACAAGCGCTGGTTCAATAGTTTTTATTATTTACTGTCATGTGGGTGACCACGCCCCAAAGGGCACGTGTTAATTATTAACTGATGGGCAGTTTCCTTTTTATTTATTTATTTTTCATTTCCTCCGATGGAAAAATACGAATAGTTCACCGGAAATAGAAATTCTTGTTTACAAGCTGCAGCTGATATTAAACTAAACATTTATCGGTACTTCTACAGTTTACGTACTGAGCTTTTCTTTTTTTTTTCTTTTTTTTTTTTTTTTCAGTCGTCGTCATTGTGTTGACTCCAATTTACGAACAGATTCAATCAGTTTTTCATACGAGAATTTAGGACGCTAAATAGCTTTGTTTTTACTACATTTTTATTGGACAAAACATTCAATTATTTAATTTAATTTAATGTAACAAAGTTTTAACATTACAAAAAAAGAAAATAATAATAATAATAATAATAATAATAACAACAACAACAACAACAACAACAATAATAACAGCAAAACAGGGGGTGGTGGAAAGCGACGCTAATTTTGGAGAAATTGTTATTTTTCGACTACTTTTTTTTATTAAGAAAACGCAACTTCGAAGAATTGTAAGAAAAAAGATGTCTCTATGTAAAAATGCGAAGATTATTCCAAAGAAATTGTAATCTCCATTTCTACTATTATATAAAACTCACTTTGTGTGTGTGTGTGTGTGTGTGTGTGTGTGTGTGTGTGTGTGTGTGTGTGAGTTCCTCATAAGTCCCAAAACGGCTGAGGCTATCTTTTGCAAATTTCACACAAAAGGTAATTTATATGTCTGGCAGTGTTCTTAGATATGTTTTGTACGGAAATTTATCCGATAAGTATCGAAAATCGAAAAAATCTGATCTTAAAAATATTCTTTCTCTATTATAGATAAAAATAGGTACGTGCAAAATGAATAACCGATGTTCAAAAAGTATCAACATTTTTACCCCTCCCTTTACTTAACCAATTTTAATGAAAGTTTCAGTAATGAACCCATTATTTTTATTTGAATCTTAGTGGAAATATGTTATTTTGTTTAAACAAAAAATACCTTTACTAAAGTTATGGTTTTCAGTAGTAAAAAAAAAATAAAAAAAATAATAAATAAATTTATTTTTGCTTTTTTTTTTAATGAAAATAAAACACCATAAATTGTAACAATTAAAAGAAAAATTAATTTTTTCAGGAACATTACGAAAAAAACCCCTAAAGTCCATATTAATGAATTTGATATAACTCGAAGAAAAATTAATTTCTTGAACTATTTCTACTTTTTTTTTAGATTACATATTTCATGTAATTTTTATATGTAAAATTGTAATATTTTCCTTGCTTGAATGAACGCGTAACTTTTGGCGTAACATAATTTTTATATAATCTTGAAAAATAAAAAAAAATTTCGGTAAATGTGCATTTTAACTGTAACATTCTAGTTTGTGCTTTTAGGGGTTATTGGCCCGGGCCGCTGAAAACGAATCTGGCATTTAAACCCGTCGCAAATTCACCGTTTGCATAGTATTAACCCCTGGACTCTGGGATTATTTTGTGCCATTTCACAGCCTTTGTTTACAATATGTGCAAGCGCAGTTTCTTACTGAAATATATGTTTGCGCATGTGAGTAGTCACGTGACGTTTCACAAGGCGCATGAATACATGACGGATATTTTAAATTACAAGAAATACTTTTCATAAAATAAAAAAAAAAATAGTTTTTACGGCATTTAATAGTAAAAATAACTGCTATGTATCTGAATAAGTTTTTAGTGTTTATCACAATAGCAAGAGTGCGTGAATACAAAAAAAAAAAAAAAAGGTACAAGTCCAACGTCTTTCCACCCTCAAATAAACCTGGGGGTCGCTTTTCTATATTAATTTAACATAAAATGAGCAAACGGTGCACAACAATGGCCACCACTTATAGCATTGCTTAATATCCGGAAAATTATTTATTTGTGGAAAATTTAAATGCGATACTCGTTTTCAGCACACCCGAAAACTCTTAGAAAACAAGTTTTTTTTAAGGTAGGTTTTGTGTTGGTCTACCAGGCCACAATTACCTATTTTACATTGACCAACCCCCAACAAAAAGTGGGTGCTCATTTTACGTTAAAGTAATATAGCAAAGTTATCCCCCAAGTTTATTTGAGGATGAAAAATGAGGGCTGCAACTTTACCTTTTTTTTTTTTGTAATCATGCACTCACGTGGTGGTGGTAAACACTAAAAACTTATTCAGATAGGTAGAAAAGTGACTTATCTGTTATATTTTGTTGTATATTTTTTTTTTTTTTTTTGCCATTTTTATTATTTAAAAATAATTTCTTAATGTAGGAGAGGGGGGAGGAGTGTTTTTTTTCCAAATTGAATTTAATTTGAAAATACTAAAAAAATAAAATGCAATTTTTTCTTTAAAAAATAATTTTTTTAACAACCATTTTCTATTCTGACACTGACAGCATTATTTTTACTATTAAATGAGGTGAAAACTATTTTTTTATTTTATGAAAAGTATTTTTTGTAATTCAAAATGTCTCCGATGTATTCATTTACCTTGTGGAACGTCACGTGACTACACGCATGCGCGAACGTACATTTCAGTAAGAAACTGCTACCGCACACTCACACATATCGTAAGCAAAAGCTGTGAAATGGCGCAAAATAGTCCCAGGTCCAGGGGTAATACCATGCAAACAGTAAATTTGCGACGGGTTTAAATGCCAGATTCGTTTTCAGCTGCCTTGATAACCCCTAAAAACACAAACTAGAATGGTTGACATTGTTACAGTTAAAATAAACATTTACCAAATTGTTTTTTTAATTTTAAAAGTAGGAACATAGAAAAATAATTAAATTAAAAAATGGTAAAAATTATACAAGCGTTCACGATAGGAATGTACAGATGCACGACTGAAAAAAAAAAAAAAAAGAAAACCAGCACGCCCTTCCTTCCTCCAACTACCTGATGTCATTTTCAGACAGCCTTTTGACTTTCTGACATTTTGGGCTTCCGTAGAATCCATTGTTAGATGGCTTAGTTTGTTTTAGTTTATGCCAAGTCAGAATCTCTTGCTTTCAGGGGCTAATTAAGCTGTTTTTTTTTGTACAAATTAGGTGTTTTTTTTAAAATTATTATTAAATTCAATATCTTAGGACTTTACTAATTATCTTTGAAATAGATCCAGAAAAACTAATATTTATCTTTCAAAGAATTTTTACAATGAATTTATTTAACTTCAAAATTTAGCTGAATTTGTCGGCTTCCAAATGTCATTGTGAAAACATTTTTCATTATAACTTTTTTTTTTTTTCACGTGTACAAATATTTTTTTCCTTTTGGAAATTAACTCTAGGCTTTAATCTTTCAAATACAATAAAAAAGTAGTCGGAAACCTACAAAGAAATTATGATAAACCAGCTTTCAAAACTATGTCCCCCTACCAGTTTTTCTATCATTAGTGCCCATACCTAATAAAAAAGAATTTTTACAGGGGAATATTTTACGTTACATCGTCCAATGGAAATAATAAAATCTCAACAAATAATTTTTTTCAAAAAAAAACAAACAAATTTATTGTCATCTGATATAGTTCAGTGGTAGAGCATTCGACTACAGATTGGATGATCCCCTGTTCAAGACCGGGTGTACCTCACCATTTTATTTTAATTTTTTCTTATTAATGAGTTCAATTTATGATAAAATAAGAAGTACCATTTAATATCGCCACAAATAATTCTTCGTTTACATATTTTAAAACTAAACATTAATCAGAAGTGACTTTTCCAGGGTATTTATCGTTAAGCCCAAATATCAGCTGACGTGATATTGTAAACAAACACAGACGGATTTTAGTGAGCGACATTATCATTTTTATTTTCTATTTTTTAAAAATTATTTTTGTGAATTAGTCCACCTGGTAAATTATTCCTTGTAATATATAGTAATCAACAGAGGATTGATTCTATAATAATACATACGCAATCTACATAAATTAAAATATCACGTTTAAGATCTCATCCCGGCTGTGCTATTAAAAAAATGCTCTGACGAGGTTGCTCCAGTTCTGTCCAAACTTTACAATAAATGCCTTAACGAATCTTGTTTTCCCGACTGCTGGAAAACCGCCTCTGTGGTACCAGTCTTCAAGAATTCTGGTGAAAGAACTGACCCACTAAATTATCGCCGCATTAGCCTCCTCCCGCTTTTCGCCAAAATATTTGAGTCCTTAGTTAATCAAGCCCTAGTCCAGCACCTAACAGTTGCTAAACTCCTGACTGACAAACAATATGGATTCAGGCAAGCCCGTTCAACAGCAGATATCTTAACTGTAGTTTCTGAACGTATATACCGTTCATTGGATAAAACAGGGGAGGGCAGAGCGGTGGCCCTCGATATATCTAAGGCTTTTGACAGGGTATGGCATGATGGTCTTCTAAGGAAAATTAGATCATATGGAATCACTGGAAGAATTCATAATGTAATTAAATCCTTCTTAAGTAATAGAAAAATCAAAGTTGTCCTCGATGGTCGTACATCCAAACAATACGACATAAATGCGGGAGTACCTCAGGGGTCTATCCTTGGACCTCTATTATTCCTGATATTCATAAACGACCTCCCTGATAAAATTGTTTCGGAGATGGGTATATTTGCCGATGACACCACTCTCTATAACAGATATGAGGGGAAAACAAATGAACACATATCCAAGGAAATGGCAGAAACACTAGAGGATGACCTCCAATCCGTAGTGGAATGGGGACAAAAATGGTTGGTCACATTCAATGCTGCTAAGACTAAGCTTGTTTCCTTCAATAACTACAAGAAACCTTCTCTACCACCAATAGCAATGGCCAAGAACACATTACCTGAAAGTACTTCTTTTAAACTCCTCGGCCTAACGTTTACAGGGAA
Source organism: Euprymna scolopes (assembly GCF_053919585.1). Classification (NCBI taxonomy): domain Eukaryota; kingdom Metazoa; phylum Mollusca; class Cephalopoda; order Sepiida; family Sepiolidae; genus Euprymna; species Euprymna scolopes. The sequence goes on along the minus strand of NC_136487.1, from coordinate 135,643,197 downwards.
TATGAACTGGAATAGATACATTGAGAGCATTGCCAAGGCTGCTGCAAGGAAGGTTGGCTCCCTCTACCGTGCTAGAAAACTACTTACGCCTGACAGTATCCTATACCTTTATAAGGCAACCATTCGCCCATGTATGGAGTACTGTTGTCACATCTGGGCTGGTGCATCTGCTTCTTGTCTCTCGCTCCTGGACAGGGTTCAAAAGAGAGTCGCCAACCTGATAGGTCCTGAACTGTCATCTAGGCTTCAGCCTCTGTCCCATCGACGAGATGTTGCATCCCTCTGCCTGTTCTACAAATACTTCAATGGTGAATGCTCTGACGAACTGCAAACATTTGTACCTCCCTGACGTAACTACCCCCAACAAACCCGACAAGCTACTAAGTCTCATCCCTTTACAGTAGAGATCCCTAGGTGCAAGAAAGCCTTTTACTCCAATAGTTTCTTCCCCAGAACTGCGGGTCTTTGGAACTCCCTTCCGGGATTCTGCTTTCCCAACTGCAATGATATGCAGAAGTTCAAGTGTAATGTTAACAAACATCTTTCTACTCATCTCCCTTCATAATGACCCTGCTAATTAAGTCCCTGATAGTAGCCCCCTGCTTCAAAGTGGCACTGTGCCTTGTTTGGGGTGAAAATTGAATTAAAAAAAAAAAGAAAAAAAAAAAGCGTATTGTACAACCGGGCAACGCCTGGCGTCCAGTTAGTATTTATTAAACAAGTACGGCAACTTACTAAAGACTTAAGTAGTTTAAAGAATGAGAAACTGGACAAATATTCTCAACAATATTGAATTATATCTGGGAGCAATATTGTTTTATGTAAACTAGAAAAAGTCGTCACAGTTTCAGTTAATAAAAATTAGCTTAAATTTTACATTAAAAAAAAGTCGCTGTAGATATATTTTTTAAAATTTCAATTCCTCTGTTATTATCGTCGCATTTGGTTATTCAGAATCTTAGATTATTGTTCTAAGGGGGGGGCGGTAACTTTATTTTACTAAAATAATTGCATTTTTTTTTAATTATTATTTGAATGTTCTGATTAAGAAAAATTACAACATCGTTGCATTTTACATTTTCTGTTATTGATGTTATAAAAATTTGTTACATTAAATAAAGTAGTTGAAAAATATAATTTTTTCTTTTAATTAATTGTGGAAAATGTGGTCCGGCAGGATAACAAATTTGCAATCTGGATCTATCGATTTTAGAGATCAAGGTTGAAGGTTCAGGAATATCAATAAGTTTAAAGTGGTAGAGTATCACTGGGACCCTTAAAGGTAAATTTAACAAGATCTCTGGTTTACAGAAGGATCCTATCGGGTCACATCCACATCCATATAAATTTAAAAGGCGTGAAAAACTTTTGAAAAATAACGACATCCAACGAAGAACTCGAGATCACTGTATTGGGATAAAATAACAATTATTAACATGTTTAAGAAAAATTAATTCAAATTATTTCAACATTAACAGTTTTGCAACAAGTATTCATTAGACAGTCCTTGTAGAAATGACATGAAGTTCGTGATTATAGATTTTCATGTGCAGGGGAAAAAATGTGGTTAATTTTTGGAGGGAAAAGTAAATGGTCATTAAAACATATATGCGTTTTGCATTACATATGAAAATAGCTGTTCAAAATAACTTGTTGAAAAGGATTAATTCTCATTCAATATGGTACTTTTCCATGCTGAGAATTTAGGTGTATGACGTGCACAAAGTTATGTTAGTGGTTTAACGTCACACAAAGATGGAGTCGGCAGCAATGTTGTTTACTCCTAAAACTGCATTCTGAACTGGTTTGATTTACGTGCGCAAAAGCTTATATACCCATGTTCTAGAACATTCTGGACTATTTGTTGTGTTACTGTGCACAAAATGTAACAGTTCTTTTCTCGCATGTGTGCGGATGGGCAAATTACGCCGTTGTGTCTTTATGCAAACTTCATACGCGTGCATTTTGAAAACAGTGATTGTTATGGGAATGTCTCTGCCGAAGATTTGTTCCGGCCATATATAGCGATCATTGCATGACTCTCCTCCTAGATGAAAAGTCAACATAAGAAGAAGGATGGCAGTCCGAAAGAAAAGTGACGTCATCAATTTTTGAGTTAGTAAAATAGGGCCATCTTCCTTAGAACAATAGGTTAAGTTTCCAAATAACCTCACATTTTCCTTCTTTTTTGTAATGTTAAAGCTTTTTGTTGTTGTTAATGTTATAAAAATTTGTTATATTAAATAAAGTAATTGGAAAGAATCTTTTTTTCTTACAATTACTCTAATGTTTGGCTTAAAATTTAAAAAATTACAATATCGTCGCAGTTTACATTTTTTGTTATTGATATTATAAAACTTTGTTACATTAAATAAAGTAATTTAATGTTTTCTTTAATAAAAATTACAATATCGTAAAAAAAAAAAAAATTCAATTTAGCTTCATAAATAGTCGCATGAAAAACTGAACGAATGTTAGTAAAATGGAGTTATCTCCCTCAGCACAATGACGACAATTGCAAAAGCAAAAATTGCAAAAGGTAAAATTGAAAAAGCAAAAATTGCAAAAGGTAAAAACTAATGAATTTATTGACCCAATTTTCACATGCAACAGGATCAAACATGAAGTCACTTTAATGCAAGGAAAGGGCAATTCAGCTCTCCTTAGAGGGCACTCTAGCTTGTACAAAAAATATCCTTGGTCAGACCCATAAGTATTCTCTGATAAGGGCATCTCAGGTGACTAGCAATCTCCTCCCACCCCCACTATAGCCTAGATGAACAGAATCATGCTTTATTTTTAGCCTTAAAGCTTTAAAGTGTTTTATTTAAAAAAAAATAGACTTTGGACTTTCAGATTGGATGGTGACATTTTTTTTATTTACATTCTTTTCACACAAATAGCATTACAAAAACAACTAATTATTAATAGATAAAAAAAAATAGGACGAAGACTATAACCCGAATTATATTTATATTTATCCTTTTAGCTAGAATCTTTCACAAGACTTTGATTGTCTAAAGGCACAAAATAAAATTCCTATGTATATAAAACCCAATTTCTGTGCATGTATTCTCTATAGAAAGAAAGGTTACATAAAATCTAAAAGTGTATTCTTATGTAAAATTTTCAGGTTATCAATGCATAAGTTCAGTCATAATAACAATGCAATTTGTAATCCCCCTTGATTGAATCAAGCAGAAAAAATATGAGGCATTACTTTCGAAACGCCCTCATATATATAAAACTCGATGTCTATGTGCATGAGTGTGCTTGTGTGTTATTTACAGAAAAAAAAACTTAGATAATCTATATAAGATCTAAAAGTGTATTCTTATGTAAAATTTACCTAGGGGAAAGACAACAAAAGTATTCCTGAATCTTGAAGTGCATCCTCTCTTAAAATTGCAAACATATCCTATTTTTATGAAATCGAAATAAATATGATGTGTGTGTATTCTCTATAGAAAGAAAGATTAGAGAATCTACATAAAATCTAAAAGTGTATTCTTATGTAAAATTTACCAGGGAAGAGAATGGAAGTGTTCTTGAATTTCTAAGTGCATCTCTAATGGGGTGAGCAGTGTATAAGGACATAACCTCCCTAAAACTTCAAATATATCCTATTTTTTAAAAATTTCTGGGGAAAACAATGGAGGTGGTCTCAAAACTCCAAGTGCCGTTCTCTATTCTTAAACTACATTTCATCTTTTATGTCTTCGTCTTGTAAAAGAGAAACTCTGCAAAACTGAGGTAATTTTAATTTTTATCTCAATCGAGTACCAATTTTGGGGAGCTTGATTTTCACCACATTAAAAACTGACCTTGTGTCTAACTCTACTCTCGATTCTCTATTCGTATTTATTATCATAAATCAATTATTTATCGATTATTATGTTGTACCCAATATATAGTTAAAAAAAATGACTTGTCTGCCATCAACTAGAATCGAAACTGAAACATTTAGTGCTCCAGCCTTAGTCATTACCGTTTAAGTTATCATCCGATGGATAAAAAACATTAAAATTTGACTAACTTTAACAGATAAGCATATATTTGCACATACGTACAAGAACACTTTAAGTTGACTTATGCCTACCAAGTTCTAATTTTTTATAATTTTGCAGTTACTTTTACCAGCTAAAGACCAAATCGAATTTGTTTCACAGGTCTGAATCCCCTAAATATCAAGTTTCAAGTCTGTAGACCAAAAATTGACAGAGGAGTTTAGTAGATAACATTCCTCAGACAGACAGAAAAATTCACTTATATATATATATATATATATATATATATATATATATATATATATATATATATATATATATATATATATATATATATATGAACACTTTGCATTGGAGGCAATTCTGTTGAATTGTATATGCACTTTTTTCCACTTTCCAGCAGCCGGATCGAAGACGTCAAGCCGAATGCATATGTAGCATGCACAGATCAATTAGATTTCAGACTTGACCAGGGCAGAGACGAACGAGCACGATGGAGTATCTTCTTTTCTAACCGTGTTACTTAAATGGTTTTGCTGTTTGTTGGTGAAACGAAGATGTAAATGAAACTGATTTTTTAAAAATGTAAAAAAAAAAAAAGAAAAGTTTATACTTCTGATTTTTGGTGGATTCTTCTCTGCAATTGTGCTCATCCGTTCCATGAAAAGGGAAAGAGATCTCCATTGAAGTAGAAATCATTTTTGTAAGAAGCAATAAAGGAATATATAGAGAGTTGATAATACGGATTTTTGGTAGAGATGTACAAAGGCTGTTCCAAAAGTAAAGCCTCCTATTTTTTTATCTAAAAAACTTGAAGATCTTTTGCCAGCAATAAACAATGGCTGTACATAGGCAAGCAAAGTGCACTTTGTCATACGAGGATTATTCTAAAAGTAAAGCCTTCTATTTTTTTTAGCTCAAAAAGTTGAAAAGCTACGAAAACGACAGTGATATTATTAAAATGAGCGATTTTTTGTGCTCTAAAATTTATTTCATAGTAAATTTTCTTAATGCACTTTTACCAGGAATTCAATGACGTATCTTTGCTTCTGATGCACATCCATGACAGGGGTTGCTTTCTTAGAGTCTCACACTATCAACAGAGAGATGAAACTTTCAGGTCATCAATGCAATTTGAAATCCCCTCTGAACCATTCAAGCAGAATAAAAAATAGGAGGGATTACTTTTGGAACGCTATCTCCTCTTGAGTTTATTCCCTCCCTTTGTCACTGCAATGATAATGAGGGGGGGGGGGAGAGAATGCCAGTTTGTCCACTTTGGAGACTTGACTTGAACTGTTGTATTTTGTGTGCATCCAGATTTAGTTGGAGGGTGAATGGTCTAGAAAAGAGTCAGGATGAAGGACGAAACTTGGTAGAGTTGTATCTAGCCATATCTGACTGAAATAGAATATTGTGCAAGAAAAAAGGGTCACCATCTTTTATAAATAACACTAAACTCTTTTTCTGAAGTATGAATAAACTTTTATTTAAAACGAACTATGTTTGAGTTTGTGGTTTTGGTCGTCTCCTACTTCTTCCCTCCCTCCTTTTTCTGAAAAAAAAAAAAACAACGTGCGGGAATCTGCCTGACTCTAAAACGAAAACTGCCCCCACAAGAAAATTCATCATCTTTTATGTACCCAAAGCTTATACAATCCAGTTAAGCACATGCAGTGCCATTTCTGTGAAGTAGAAACTTATTTTTGGGCGAAGGGAAGGGGAGGTGGTGAATTAATAAAGGGCGTTACTGTAAAATACTTTCTTTTGTTATACTGAAAATATCGAATGATATATTTTAGAGATAAGAGAAAGACATTTATTGATGAAACAAAAGTCTTCTACCTTCTCCACTTATTAATCACTTGAAGTATGGCCAAAATGAATATTTTTAGAGAGAAGGGGAAAAGGCAAGTTAAATAAGGCAAGACAAAATGTAATAGAGATGTAACAAAGCACAGACACGTGTATGCAAATATCGAGTCGTGTATGAAATGATGTCACGGTAAGGAAAAAGAAAACGACAATAAAAAGGAGAGAGAGCGCGTTAAAGAAGATGATCACATTAGAGATGTGAGTGACGTGATGGTCATAATAAGAAGTTATGTGTGGTAGGAGAATGAGAAAATAAATATTGCTACAAAAAAAAAAAAAAGGAGTCGAGTTATTATGCTCCTTACGACATACTCTGCTACAACGTGTTCAGTCTACGTGTGCAAACTTGTGTAAAGTTTCAGAGAGAGGAAGAGGAAGAGAGAGAAAAATAGGAAAAGAGAAAGAAAGATAAAGTGTGTGTGTGTGTGTGTGTGTGAGAGAGAGAGAGAGAGAGAGAGAGAGAGAGAGAGAGAGGAAGAAATAAAATCAAGTTAAATGTGGAAAAATAAAGCCGTAAAGCTCTAGTGATTCGGCCATTTTCTTATTTCAAAAAAATATAGGAACTTTTTCTGAATTAAACATTTTCTTTTATTCCTTTTACCTCCAAACAAGGCATATTGCCACTTGCAATGTAAGAGGCTACTGTTTGAGATTATGTCTAACAAAGGACTGTGGGGAGTTGAGCAGCAAGATGTCTGTTCACATTACATTTAAACTTCTGCAGATTGGTACAGTCAGAGAAGCAAGAAACAGGGAGGGAATTCCAAGGTTTACCAGCCCAAGGGAAGAAACTATTAGAGCAGAAGGCTGTCCGGCATTTAGGGACCTCAATAGTGAAGGGGTGGGATTTTGCTGCTTGTCAGATTAGTCGGGAGTATGTATGTCGAGGAGGCACAGAAAAGTGGAATTCTGTTAAAAAGTAGAGATCTCTCGTCCATTAAAATATGAATACTAATTTAAAATAATCGATTACACATCAATTATTTTAAAGTACAAATGTGTTTATTATCGTTGCATTGTGTTTTTATTTAAAGATGATGTGAACTTTCATCGCTTGAATTGAGATTCGATGGTGAAATACAAAGTCAATGTTTATCTTATTTTCCAGAAATATTCAAAGCACAAAAATTAATTTCAACATTAAATTAAATGCATGAAAAAAGCTCTATTCAAACATGAAGGTGAAACTTTACAGACTTCCACAAAATCAGTCAGTAATTTATTAATGTAAGGGTGTAATTTATTAATGTAAGGGTGTAAATTTGTAGAGAGAAGAGGCATCGACCGATTTCCGAATTCATGACTCCTTTCCTTAACAAGAACAAAAAAAAAAATCGATCATGTTGCATGGATGCCTGGATATAATAAATGGTGCAATTAAGCTGGTCACTACAAATTATTTACAATGAAATTAATTTTAGCATTAATCTGAAATAACTTTTTCTCCACGTTAAAAAACGACCCTGGTGTCTAACTCTGTCCTGTGGGGAGGCATAGTAAATAGGTACTCTTTTATTAAAAGAAAATATATATATATAACAATCCTTTATTTAAAAACTAACAAGGCTAACTGACATTGCCTGGGATCATAAAAAACTAAATAGAAGTAAAATAGTGTGTGTAAAAGTTTCATATTAAAACTTCCACCTCCCCCCCTCTCTCTCTCTCTCTCTGGCTATCTCTTTATCTTTCTTTTACTTTTTATCTTTTTTTACACAGGAATCACCACTTATCAAGACCCGGAGGCCACTCGAGGATAAGGGTTAATGGGTATACATTAGTCAATGTGATTATAGCGAAGTAAACATAAGTAGTGGGGATTTTGTAAATTGGATTACTTAGGGAGACGGCTCATCAAGAACTTGTTTATGTTGGACTTGAAGATAATCAGATTGTAGTCAGCTAGAAAGCAGGCAAACGGAAGAGTTCCACAGGCGTGCAGTTCTACGAAAGAAGCTCTACTCATAGAATCTACATTTAGGTTTAGGCACAAATAAAGAGTGTGGGAAATTATTGATAGTGGTTTTGGCTAGACGAGTGTTTTTCGTAAAAGTTTGACGAGGGAGGACTACAGATTGAAGCTCAGACGAGCACTTGCCATCTCCCCAACTTTTCCATCCTTCTCTTTCACATCCGCCCAACGTATTCGTCTTTCTTGTTTTAATGTGTTGGAAAAAAATTAATATGATAATTCATTTACTACAGATATAGTTTTTAAATAATAATTTAAAAAATTATTTTAGGTGTTATACATCCAGGGCAACACCGATCAAGGAAAATATAAACATTGTGGATCTTTGGTTATTAGTTTTTGTGGATCTTTGATTATTAGTTTTTGACTTTTACCTGGACATACAAACATACACACATACATACAGAAAAATGCCCTTTATATAATAGACTAAAATAAATAAAGGGAAAGTGAGCATGGTTTATCTTTCTTGGTTGCATATCATGATTTTTCTGTATTTTCTCAAATATTATTATTGGGTGTATTATATTTTCTTTTTAGAAAAAATAGCTACATTTTATTGACCAACATATAACTAACTAATATATTTTATGTTATTTTTTTTCTAGTATGGATATAAATTACTGAGCAGCCCAGTGGTAGTAGTGGCCTCATGCTTCTTGCTTCCCACTCTACCTAGCTTTGAAAATTGTTGCGTTGAGACACGAGTTAGTATGGATTGCTGCTATATGTGCACAGCTCAGGTGCTCATCCTGTCTTCCTGGGGAACGATCTAATGGTCAGCAGTAATTGATAAAGCAATGCAGTTATATTCTTGGGAGTGGGAACTCTTTAAAGTCTAGAGTGTGTATGATTCATTAGTATGTGGATATGTTCGCAAGGACCTGTAGTGTAGTGGATAAAGTACTTGGTAAAATTTACATGGAAGTTACATTCTTCTTGAGGTTGAAGGTTCAATCTTCAGTGTGGGCGAAAAAAAAATGCAATTACGAATTACTTAGGACTTACTAGGAGTAAGCTATTCTCGTGGATTAAATAAAGGGTTCCATTTTAAATTCTGTGCAAATTTTTATGTTTGACAGAAAGAGTCCTGAGATACATCTGAAGAAGTTTTTAGCCAGCAAAAATTGCTGCTAATAGATTCAAAATTGAAAACAAAACAGTTGGCCTTGGCAAGGCAAGTCAAATAAAACATTAATCCCATTGTTATTTTTGCACATGCTCAACATAAAACATTCATAGCTCAAAGTCACTTAATTTATAACCTTTAGTATCTCCGTTGGTTCTGGTTTCGATTTTAGTGGATGGTATCCAAGTCCTGGCGTCATGTGCAATTTGTTGACAACATGACGCCAACTGTGATTCTGAAGAGCTGAGACAGCTGATGGAAAACAGGGAAATCTACAGAGAGAGACCTTGACCTGATAGATAGATCCAAGTCATATTTTTTTTAATAACTTTTGAAATCATTACTATACATTAGATAATAATCAATAGAGAATTGGCTCTATAATAATTAATAAGAATCTGTATGAATTAAAATATAACATTTATGCATATTTTATAACTGTACAATGCAGAGCGGCCTGCTATAAAAGTGACCTAGTCTGTGTGTGTACGGAGCGGTCTCTACCAAACTCCTCTATCAATTTTTGGTCTACAAACTTGAAATTTGACATAGTAGATTTGGATCCATGGAACAAATTTGCTTAGTTTTAAGCTAGTAAAAATAACTGCTAATAAGTAAAAATTGAAAAAAAAAACAAAACAAACCCCAAAACAAACAAACAAAAAAACAACAACAATTGGACTTGGTAGAAGTAAGTCGACTAAACCTGTTATTTTGTGCATTCACAAATATATATTTATAGGCTGAAGTCGTTTAATTTTTATCGTATTCTTATCCATCTGTCCATTAATCAAATAGTAACGACTAAGATTGGAGCGCTAAATGTTTTCGTTTCGGTTATAGCTAATAGCACTCAAGTCACTTTTTGTTCAACTTCCGGAACAATATGATAATCAATAGAGAATTGACTATCTAATAATAAATGGAAATCTACACGAATTGTAATATCATATTTAAGGGTATTTTACGACCGAGTCAAGCTTGAGGAGGTACTATTATATATTGGGTACAATATAATAATAAGGATTGATTCTATAATAGTAAGTACGAAATCGGTATAAATTAAAATATCATATTTAAGCATATTTTATGACAGGGCTACGCCGGGTTGTGAGCTAGAATATATATTTAAAATAAAATACGTATTTCATACATATTTCATACATATTTTATTAGAAAATTCAGTCAATGCTTCTATCACGGAAAACACAACTCACTTTATATATATATATATATATATATATATATATATATATATATATATATATATATATATATATATTAGCTATCTGTGAGATATTGTGTAAGTAAACCTACTAGTATACAAATTGTTTAGTTGCTAATTGGTAACCCTTCTATTCTCTCAATATTTCATTTCCATTATAATATACATGCATTCTATTTTTCCCAATTTTATTTTTTTGCTATAATATAACATTTATTACAATGGGATTTATATATTTTATTTCGCCAAAACAGGTGTTAAGAAAACAAAATCATTCACAACCAAAAAGTGGGGAGGGAGGTCTATGGTCATCCTCGTCACTGTACCTTCGATTTGTCTATACTAATCCTAGCTAGAGTTCTCATTCACCATAATACCACAAGCACACCAGGGTCGTTCTACTTAAGATTCCCAAATCAAATCGTTTTTTTTAAATAATATATATATATATATATATATATATATATATATATATATATATATATATATATATATATATGTATATATACAGTGATGATCATATTTATTGGCACGGTAAAATAAAAGTTAAATTTTGTCTAATAAATTCTAAAAAAGGGATTAAATTAAAGAAAATAACAAAGTATATTATGTATTTTTAACTGGCCTTTCCGATGCAGCAATCGGATTTTAGAAAAAATAAATAACAAAGGAACAACAAACATAATTGCAAAAAACCCTTGTTCAAAATTATTGGCACGGCTTTGTTTTTCTTTTAGTATCAGTATAATATCAATCAATTTCCGGTTTACGTGCTTTCTGAACTTTTTTATAGCCATATTATGCTTGTTTAACGCTAATTCAGTGAATAATTTTTTTCAGATAATTTTTAGATAGCGATTTATTTAAACTATTATAAGTGTCTAAATTATAATTTTCAATCGCCATGGTTAAAACTAAGGAACACAGCGAAGACGTCAGGAAGCTTGTTGTAGCATGCCATACCAATGGGGAGGGCTATGATAAGATTTCAAAGAAGCTAAACCTTCCCAAATCCACTGTTAGAGCCATAATAAACAAGTTCAAATCGCAAGGCCACGTTATGAGTTTAGAGGGTAGAGGGAGAAAAAGGATTCTTTCCCCAAGAGATGAACGGAAAATTGTTCGACAAGTAAAACAAAACCCAAGGATCTCTGTTGGGGAGATTGTTGATGAACAGAGCACCTCTGGAGTGAATGTATCTCGACATACAGTTGGTAGAGTTTTGAAGAGAGCTGGTTTAAAAGCATGTCGTCCGAGAAAGACTCCCTTATTGAAGCCTATGCACCTGAAAGCAAGGCTAGCCTTTGCAAAACGTCATATTGATAAAGATGTTGCATTCTGGAAACGTGTTCTATGGACTGACGAAACGAAAATAGAGTTATTTGGCCATAATAAAGTGTCTTATATTTACAGAAAATCTGGCAAAGCTTTCCTGCCTAAGAACACCATACCCACAGTGAAGCACGGTGGAGGCAGTTTGATGTTTTGGGGATCCTTTGCTGCCTCTGGACCAGGGCGACTTGTTAAGGTCACAGGTAGCATAAAAAAGGAAGATTATGTTAAAATATTGGATGAAAACCTGAAAGACTCTGCTAAAGAGCTCTCACTTGGTCGTCGTTGGTGGTTCATGCAAGATAATGACCCAAAGCATTCGGCTAAACTGACTAAGAAATGGCTTGAGGACAATCATATTAATGTTTTGGAGTGGCCATCACAAAGCCCAGACCTTAATCCAATTGAAAATTTATGGAGAACATTAAAATTGAGGGTAATGCAAAGGAAGCCTAAGAATCTTATTCAATTGGAGGATTATTGTCAGGAAGAGTGGGCTAAAATTACTACTGAAGAGTGCAACAACTTGGTTGTAAACTATGAAAAGCGACTGAGGAAGGTAATCAAGGCCAAAGGCTATACAATTGATTATTAAATAAATCGTACCAATAATTTTGAACAAGGGTTTTTTGCAATTATGTTTGTTGTTCCTTTGTTATTTATTTTTTCTAAAATCCGATTGCTGCATCGGAAAGGCCAGTTAAAAATACATAATATACTTTGTTATTTTCTTTAATTTAATCCCTTTTTTAGAATTTATTAGACAAAATTTAACTTTTATTTTACCGTGCCAATAAATATGATCATCACTGTATATATATATATATATATATATATATATATATATATATATATATATATATATATATATATATATATATATATAAGAACAAGTAGTTAATAAAATATGTTAAAAAACACTTTGGAAAAGAGTTAAAAACATATTTAATTTTAAAAAGGAAACACTAAATGAATGGATAGTCCTAAATCTGCGGAGTCTCGAAGAAATACTTTCCTTCTCATCAGAGGGTAGAATTTAGCAAAATGCGGGATCGGATTTTGCTTGCAAAAGTATTAAATGAAACTACAAGTAAGTCATAAATCTTACTTGATAACAAAAAGTGAAGCAGAGGGAATAGGGTGAATAAAAAAGTTATTTCACGTGAATGAATAGTTTGGTGAAGGGTAAAATTTCCAATGACGGTAAAATCCAAAAATGCAGATGTAGATTTCCATTTATTATTAGATAGTCAATTCTCTATTGATTATCATATTGTATCCAATATATAGTAATGATTCCGGAAGTTGAACAAAAAGTGACTTGAGTGCTATTAGCTATAACCGAAACGAAAACATTTAGCGCTCCAATCTTAGCCGTTACTATTTGATTAATGGACAGATGGATAAGAATACGATAAAAATTAAACGACTTCAGCCTATAAATATATATTTGTGAATGCACAAAATAACAGGTTTAATCGACTTACTTCTACCAAGTCCAATTGTTGTTTTTTTTTTGTTTGTTTGTTTTGGGGTTTGTTTTGTTTTTTTCAATTTTTACTTATTAGCAGTTATTTTTACTAGCTTAAAACTAAGCAAATTTGTTCCATGGATCCAAATCTACTATGTCAAATTTCAAGTTTGTAGACCAAAAATTGATAGAGGAGTTTGGTAGAGACTGCTCCGTACACACACAGACTAGGTCACTTTTATAGAAGGCCGCTCTGCATTGTACAGTTATAAAATATGCATAAATGTTATATTTTAATTCATACAGATTCTTATTAATTATTATAGAGCCAATTCTCTGTTGATTATTATCTAATATATAGTAATGATTTCAAAAGTTATTAAAAAAAATATGACTTGGATCTATCTATCAGGTCAAGGTCTCTCTCTGTAGATTTCCCTGTTTTCCATCAGCTGTCTCAGCTCTTCAGAATCACAGTTGGCGTCATGTTGTCAACAAATTGCACATGACGCCAGGACTTGGATACCATCCACTAAAATCGAAACCAGAACCAACGGAGATACTAAAGGTTATAAATTAAGTGACTTTGAGCTATGAATGTTTTATGTTGAGCATGTGCAAAAATAACAATGGGATTAATGTTTTATTTGACTTGCCTTGCCAAGGCCAACTGTTTTGTTTTCAATTTTGAATCTATTAGCAGCAATTTTTGCTGGCTAAAAACTTCTTCAGATGTATCTCAGGACTCTTTCTGTCAAACATAAAAATTTGCACAGAATTTAAAATGGAACCCTTTATTTAATCCACGAGAATAGCTTACTCCTAGTAAGTCCTAAGTATTCCAATATATATATAGTGAAAGAATTCCAATATATATATAGTGAAATCAAAGGAGATACAATGATTACCTGTTATAAGCAATGGTAAACTGCGATCTAATATAAATACCAAGTATTTATATATAGATGTTTTCATCCCAACCAAATAAAAAAGCTCAATACACAAATAATAGAGAGTAGAGCTTATCATAAGAGAAAAGAAACTAAAACTGTGAAGTTGAAATTTACAATAAAATTCATTGTTCGACTGAATACTCCAAAAAATAATTTACAAAGTCTTTATTCTACGGAGTTTCAAAGAATGCTATTCTTGCTATTTTTCTTATCAGAGGATAGAAAGAAATCACCAAATTATATTTGTAGTAAGGCTAGAATTTGCTAGTTATGGGATTAAATGAAACTGCAATTTATTATAGTCATACATTGCAAAAATGTACATGTCCTTAAAAAAACAAAAACAAAAAAACAATGAGTGAAAAAATGTTTAATAAAAACGAACCGGGTATAAAATTGCAGCTTGCATGAAAACTCTTTCAAAGATGATCCAAAGACAAAAATAAATCTTTAGAAAGAGTCAAGTCCCAAATTAAATCCAATTGATTAGAATTAGTTTGTTGGAAAACTTTCAACGCAGCTGAAATTATGGAAATTGTTTTTGCTGGTAGTGCAATAATCCAAGGTAGGTTAATCCCCAGTTGAGTAGATTTGAGAAATCAGATGGACAGAAAAACCAACATTCTTTTCTCTTGTATATATGTATATATATATATATATTTGTTTTTTTTTTGTTTTTTTTCAAACGATGAATATGGTTAATATTGGCTTCACCTCGAAGCTCGTATTTATTTAGAAAGTCGCCCATAATTTGTTTGGACGTATATATAACATTTTTATTTATTTATTATTTTTTAAAAACAGTAATCTACGTACATGTGTGTTTCGAGTTAACTAACTCTCATCAGCGTAGCTCAACTGTTTTTAGGGATCGAACTCAAAATACAGTGTGGAGTTCGATCCCTAAAAACAGTCGAGCTATGCTGCTGAGAGTTAGTTAACTCGAAACACATGTGTACATAGATTACTGCTTTAAAAAAAAAAATATATATATATATATATATATATATATATATATATATATATATATATATATATATAAGGTATGTGAAAAATAGAATTTTATAAAAATCATTTTATCCATAGGCAAAATTTCATTGGCTTAGGTTAGGATGGAGAAAAAGTCCAAAAAAATAAACAAAAAAAGTTAGTAAGGCCCTCCCAACCCTTTCTAGATGATAGATCGCTCATCGGTTTCCGGCTTGATGGAGGCCGAAAACAAGCAGGTCGGTCTCTAAATAGGGCTGAATTCTAGACAGGAACAAAGAAAAAATGGGGTGGCAGAGTTGGGTAGCATATATGATATGAGAGCAATTAGGGGGGGGTGGCCAGTTTGTATAAACACCAACTCGCCTCCCTTGTTTAGTTTAATTAATAATTTTCTTGGTATTATCTGTTCAATTTTTATCACAATCAAAACATTATTCTCATACTGAAATAGAAATCGTTTTTTTCTCATAATCGTTACTTTTTCTTTTTTAATTTTGTTTTTTTTGAAGATTGTAACGTTGAGTATGGGGCAGCCAAACCAGCTGCCAACATTGCCCTGCTTTTTATTGAAACCAGCCGAGAGCTCTTTTTAGTATCCTCATTGTTTCCTTAAGTGCAATCGTCTGGATCTCTTTTGTACTTGGTTCATCAGGAATATTAAGTAGGACATCAGGTTCTTCTTCATAAGCCCTCTGGCACATATAATAACTGGTATGATTGATATCTTCCTAAGATTTCAGTTTCTTTTCATATCATACATGAGACCTTGATATTTAATCTGTTTTTCCCTTTCAGCTCTGTTCAGGTCTCCATCATTAGGAAAACTCACTTCAACCAAGGTTGCAACTCTCTATGACTTATTCCATATAACTATGTTAGGTTTCACAGCAGCATTTTCAAGGTAGGTAGCTGTAGGGATTACATGGTGTAGTACTTACCAACACAACAAACGCCCTCGTGTTTGTGCCTTGTATAGGCATGCGCGACAACAAAACTTGGGTTTTTATAAGCGGAAGTCTCGAGGTTGTCAGGAATCTACAGGCGCATGCGCAAGAGAAGGGATTGAGATAGTGGTATAAAGGCAGGTCGAGTGAGAAGGTTGTTGTTGTTGTTGTCATTGGACGTTACAGTGACGCGTGCGTTAGCAGGTGATTAAGAGGCGGTTTATTTTTGTGTGTCAAGTCGCGCACCTCGGTGAAGGTCATATAAATCGTTCACCTCGGTGAAGGTGAAGGTCATACATGGTCGTAATGTATGGTATATAAGTCATTTACAACTGTTCTTTTAGATTGATGTTCTCAGAACTTGCTGCTACACTAAATGTTTAATTAAGTTACCATTGTACCAAGGGAGATAACTCTTTAAATGGCATTAACGAATTACCTCCTTGCAACACTTTAACTATTTGTAAAGTAGATTTCTATTATTCATCTCCTTGTTAAGAAGTTAGACACAAGGTCAGGTGTGGCTTTTTAGAAGTCATCACATTAAAATAAGCTCAGTCTGTCTTACAAAAAAAAAAAAAAAGAAAGAAAAAAAGGACATTCCTCAGTAGGAACACCTTAATTAATTAGCAATAAACTCACTTTTTCTCAGAAAGAAAGTGATGCCTGGAAGGGTAAACCTCCTAGGACTAAACAGAATTATACTTTAGATCAGGGGTGCCCATTATGTCAATCACGATCGCAGAGATTTTACGGGTAGATCGCATGGTAAAAAAATTGTTCTGTCAAACTTTCAGAATCTGGCAGCAGAGCTGGAGACACAAGAGCAGTCATGTGCGTAGCTTGAGAATGCACACTAGATAAAACAAATTGGCAATTGTCCGTCAGAGTTTGATAAACGCTTTAAAGACTTTGCTTTACTCGAGCTAATCGCTACATTCATGTGCTGGCCTTTATAAAAAAAGATGCTGAGGTTGTTTCACTCACATTAAAAATTGCAACTTGAACTCTCCTGGAGTGAGGGATGAGATTCTGAGACTATAAGCTGATATTCAACTGATACAGAGCTCATGGAAAATTATAGAATTAACTCACAGAGGACCTCAACATCAGTAAAAGTGCTACCTTTTTGACTCCATTATTTGGGTGTACTTATGTGAGTCAGCCTTTTCCAACATGAAGATCATTAAGTCCAAATACCGCTCCACCATCACTATAAGTCTACTTGAGGCTGGCATTTAGCAGCTACTGTCTGGTAAATACATCCCTGACTGCTTTCATCTAATGCAAGTTATTAGAGTAAGGTAATGACAAAAAATGTACAGAGCTGTACTGTGCAATATGGGTTGATGCAATAATGCAACGTACACCTGCATATACTGTACATATAAAAAATAATTTACAATATATTTACAAATAATGTGTTTTTCATTTTTAGTAGGTGGTGGATCATTTAGACTTAGTTATGTCATAAGTAGCTCTCATGCTAAAAAAGTGTGTGCACCTTTGCCTTAGATCAATAGTAACAAAGCTATCGGTACGTTTGAACTTTTGACTCAAATAATTTAAATCACTGTGGGGAAGCACATGAAGCTTACTTCTAGTGCATCGCAATGGGTCCTAAGTAGAGCAGTCAATCAATCGATTTGATTGAAAAATGGGCGATTATACCGATTTCAATAAGAAAAATATAGGAGTGTAAAACATTCGTTGATTATCATTCAATCCTGAGCAACGTTGGGTCTATTTTACTATAAACCATCCTTGAGTAAAATAATCTGCGTTCGGCCATTTTGATTCTGGGTAGGTATTAAGTATACAATTAGAGTGGAAACAAGCAAATACCAAACACTTAGTTTCTGCATTTTTGTGGACTTTACTTCGATTTTGTTCTGCTTCTGTATTTAGTTCCGGCTTAGAATGAAAGAAGCTATCGCAGATTAATTGACACTGTAACTATTTATAACGAAAAAAAAAAAAAACACTCCTTTAAATGTATTATTTGGATTATTCAAACTACTGTTCTTATCTTTAGTGTTATTTTCACAACGTTTTGGCCGATTTAATGCCAACTTTCTCCAGGTGTATCTCGTCAAACTAGGAAAACTTTCTGTAGAATTTAGGAATCTGTACATCAGCCATGACTGGATAGAAATACTAAATAATTTGCAATTGTATTTTTAGTGTCGCTTGCACTGAGGATTGAACCTTCAACCTCGAGAAAAATGTAACTTACAAGTACTTTATCTATTACGCCACGAGTCCATTTAAATATTTGATATTAAACTTTTTAACCCAAAATAGTTCAAAAATATGTAGGTAAAGCCAAGTAACATTTTATTTTGACTAATTTCATACGGTATTTCGTTTAAAATAATTGATGTCAGTATTAGTAACGATTATTATTTTATACAGGGTGGGACGATAAATTTGTTACCTTAAAGCTTTATTCTAAAACTTTTATTGAAAAAATCAATTCAGGTAACTTGATTATGTAGTAGAGCTGACATCTACTCAATGTAGCTGCCTTCAGCCTCGGTCACCACCTTGATATGGGTCCGGAACTGGGAACATGCCTTTTCAACAAGCTCGACGAATACTCTATGGATGACGGCGATCAGGTTGGCTTTAGTGTTGTAGGAGGTTATGTTGGTGATGTTCTCGACGTATGATCAAAGAAAATTGTTCAGGGTTCAGCTTGGGTGAGAAAGGGGGCCAGTGAAAGAAGGGTAGAAAGTTGTAGCACTCCTTCTGAAGCCAAGCCTGGGTCTCTTTGGACTTGTGAGCCGGCGCCGGTCCCAGGGTCTCCTAGCAGCCACCGGATTGCATCTTCACACTCTTCAGCACAGGAACACTTTGGTGCTGACTTTGAAGACATGAGGTAACATGATGTGGCTCTCTCTTGAAATCACACCAAAGACTATAACCGTGGCCAGAAACTTTGTTGAGCCGTGCTGTCAAGTGTTGAACCGTTCGGATTTGCATTTTGCAGGTGCTGGCAATGATCCTGTTGTCATAACTTGGATTGGTAGAGAGCATGAGTTGTACAGCAGCACATCTCTGATCTCGTTTGTTGAACATTGTGTCACTTTAAGACATGATAGAAGGCTCCTATCGCTCTTGTAATTTGTACACAACTGGCAAACTAGTAGATGGTCTGCAACAAAAAAAAAAAAAAAGAAAAAAAAAAAGAAAAAAAAAAGAAAACCGATTTCCATCAAACAGAAATGGAAATATGTCGTCTTTTCTAGGGCGACAATTTTATCGTTCCATCCTGTATTTTTTATATTATGCAAATTGGTTAGAAAACTAAGAGTTTATAAAGAATATCTCATCAAGTAAAAAAGTTGAAAAAAAAAACCCCAAAGACAAACAAAAAACAAAAAAAAACAAAAAACAGCAGCAACAAAAAAACAAACAAACAAAAAAAAAAATCACTGATTTCTGGAAAAAATTACAACAGGAATTTAAATAAGTAATTTCTAAAAACTGATTTGCATCAAAAAGTTATTACTTTCATAGTTTTTCTTGTCCCGTATGCATCAATTAGTATGGCAAAAAATAGTGCACATCCTTTTAACCTCCAGAACAAAATGTAAAGTTAATAATTCATTTAAAAAATATCACTAAAGTAAATAAAATTGATCTTTGTTATGATGTATCAGGTCGGTGCAAAATTTTTACCGTTTTGCAGAAGGAATATTTTAAGACATTTTACTTTATTTTAGGCATATTGCTATTGCACAAACATATCATCATCAATTTATAACTTTTCTGTCAAATTATTAAAGCATCAGTTATATTTTTCTCACCTACCATTTTTTGGGGCTACTTTTTATCATGTTTCTATTTAGTCGTTAAAATAAAACTTAACTATGCTAATTAATATGCAAGTTACCAAGTGAGATAGTTATAAATACAACCATCTAACCTTCATGGTGTTGTGATATGTTCAAAATTTTATCATCATATCTTAAAAGATATCTGAAAAATATCTTTTTCAGTCACAAGCTTATATGCATTTGAATTTTGAATAAGACTGACTTAAAACAAAATGTCCAGTGAACCATGCATTTTCCGATACTTTGAATGGTCATAACTCCACTTCTAATAGACCGATTTAAAAAAAACTAAAGATAACATTTCTTTGCTTTTATGCTCTTTTCAAGAATGCTTGATTTGAGTTTCTCTGCCTGATATTGCTACTTTTAGCCTTGATAGGCCATCACCTGGAGATGACATTCTTTAGTCAACAGAAAAAGAGTCACCTTCCATCATCATAATGCTCTTTATCACAAAGCACTACTGATTAAAAATCTCCTAATTTGATTAGTCAATTTTTCCACGCCCTATTCTTCTAAACTAGTTACTTCGGAATATAGTTTATTTGCTCAAATTACAATATTTTAAGGAATTAAAATGCTTGCGTGCCGCATATAAATTGAAAATGAAAATGAAAATGATTGCCGCAGAGATGGACAATAGGGACTGCCAAAGTCACCACAGAATTACCCCACCATAATTGTAACACGATGTAACTTTATTATAAATTAATATTATCAGTATAACTTGTGTACCATTTAAAAGAAGGGCAAAATAAACCAGTAATAATTAAAAACATTTTTTTTCATCGAACGAAAATAATGAAATTGCGAGACGAAAATCGTGTTTACATAATTAGCGCTTTAAAATAACGTTCCCATGTAGTAGACATTTCGAACGTGAAAACATACCCGCATTTAATAAATCTAGCAAAAATCAACTAATGGTCAAATTTTCGTGAAATTTTCAATACTGATCCATTTTAGAATGAAATTACATATAGAATGCAGTTTTCGTAAAATATACGGGGGGAAACATTTTTTTTAGTGTGTGTCCCCCCTATTTATTTTTTCGAAATTCGAACAAAATATATTTAAATTTATCGAAATTTCTATTTATTATGAAATATAAGAGTTCAAATAAGTAAAAAATATTTATTTTTTAAAAATTTACATAAACATATTGAACAAAAATTTACCTTGAAGTTGCAATTAAAAAATTGATATAAACTTAATATTATGTTTTTTTTTGTTTAAAATAGCGTTTTTTTCGAATTAATATATACTATAATCATTTGAATTGCCAAGAAAAAGAAACTTCGTAAACATTAATTAATTTTTAAAAGATTAAAACGATTAAAATTCCATTATTTCAAAATGTTCCATTACAACATAGATTTTTAATTAATTGTGTTTAATTTTTATTTAAGTATTAAGTTTTAATATAAACATGACTCTTTTCAGCTATTTTATCGCCAGATTAAAACCAATTTGAAAATATTATTGCACAAATATAAGTATTTTGTAGACACCCTCTCATGTTTTGTTTGTCTCTTTTTACCGAACAAAATATGGAACCCCATAGGTAACCGAATGAACATTCAGTAAAACCGTATTTCATATTTAATATACAAATGTTTATAATATTATTAATCGTTAAACTGTGTAAATCTTAAAACTTAACAAAATTATAACAAAGATTAATTATTAATTGCAGTTTGAAGAAGATAAACAAAAGTTTAAAAAAATCATTAAGTCGCTTCTGTTTTTCCATAGTTCGTATAGTTAACACAAATCTGACGTCACGGAAACATGCGGTCCAATCTTCACAATCGTTTGGCAGTCCCTAATGGACAAAAACCTTCTCTCTTATTTTTTTTTTCAGTTTTTGTTGTAGAAGGGGAAATGACTCTAATTTAAGATTAATGTTTAAAGGGAGATAACTCGATTTTGGTTAAAATTGATTTCAAACATTTTTAGAATGTTGTTAAACTTTATTTCAACAAAAATCCTTTTCAGTAACGGATTTGTATTTTGCAAAAACAAGAAAGCTTTTTTTTTTCCGTAGGAAATGAAAAACTTTAGCAAAGAATACCAAATAATAAAACATAAATAAAATTAACAAAATATGCCAAACAGTACTAATGAACAAAAACCTGAGAAACTATAATAATGTTCTTGAATTTTTCTACCAAGAATGAAACTCTTTAATAAAACAAGGATGAAACATTGAAAGCTACGGCCACTTTAATTTTAATTTTTGTTTTTTTTTTCAATTTCTTTGTAACAAAGCTTATAATATTAATAGCACCAACATCTAGGTTTTAACATTACAAAAAATGAAAATGTGACGATAGTTGTACAGGGATTGTAATTTTTATTAGACGGAAACTGCGATTTATTATTTATTTTAAGAACTAGATGTCGATGTTATTAATATTATAAGCTTTGTTGGGAGGGGACTAAACAAAGACACAAAACAACAAAAAACAAACAAAAAACGCCGTAACCTTTAATCGTCGCATTTAATCTCTTATTAAGTCGTAAAAAATGTAGAAAAAAGTTACCGCAGCTTACAACTATCGTCGCATTTCATTTTTTGTAATGTTAAAAACCAGATGTTGGATTTATTAATATTATAAGCTTTGTTACAGTTAAAAAAAAAAAAAAAAAGAGAGAAAAAATCGTCGCAGTTTTAAAAGTTTCATCCTTCTTTTATTAAAGAGTCTCATTCTTGGTAGAAAAATTCAAGAACATTATTATAGTTTCTCAGGTAGTTTTTTTTTAAAGGTTAAAGACTAATTTTTTTATAACCTAACCATAACATTTACTTTTTAATTAAGAAAAAAAAAAAAAAAAAAAAGATGCTGCCAAACTTATTTTTTAATTGTTTTCATTTAATGAATATAGCGTGGGTTCATTGGTTTTCTCTTAATAGTCGCTTAAAGACTACATTTTGTATTATTAATGTTATCAACTTTGTTAGATTAAAAAAAAAAAAATTCGTCGCAGCGCAGCACATTCTTTTTTTTTTTTTAATGTTTTGATTAAAAAAATATCACGTCCTAAATTATGAGATGAAAAATTGAACGAATATCTTAGTAAACGAGAGTTATTTCCCTTTGCACAGTGAGCAAATTGTAAAACTGCGCCTATTTACTTGCCTTCGCACAAGGGGAGAGTTAAATACAAAATCGGTTTTTAATTTGCGGAAAATTCAGCTCCTCTAAAATGAGCATACATGTTTGGAACATAAACAACCAAAAGAAATCTACTATTTAAAAAGACCTCTCCGTCATTGATCTTGGACAGAAAAGACTAAGTTCTGTATAAAAACAGATACTACACTTTTCGCTCCTATTCAAAAGGCCAAACACCCAGGAAAAATACGCCGAACATGTAATATAGGGAACTGATGCAAGGGCGACAAAAATGATAAATCTTTTAGTCAACGAGAGTTATTTCCCTTGTTTTACAAATAATGTACATGACATGACATGAGTGATGAAAATGCTTTGTTTTAGGTACGTACAAAATGAATGGACGATGCCCAAAATGTATCCACAGTTTGACCCCTCCCTTCACTTAAAAATTCACCAAAATTTAGAATTCACAAATTTTAATGGAATTTTCAGTATCTATTAATTAATGATCACGGACAATAATGAACCCATTATTATTTTGTTTAAATCGTATGGAAATCTATTTTATGTAAACACGTTTACTAAAATTTTAAATACTTTTTTGTATAAACAGAAATACCTTTACTAAAATTTTAAATACTAAAAAACAAAACAAAACAAAAACAAACAAAAAACAAACAAAAAAATCATGAATTTATATATATATATTTTTTTTTAAATGAAAATAAAGCATTTAACCATTAAAAAATATTTAACTTTTCCAGAAACATTACGAAAAAGCCCCTAAAGCTAATAATATCGCTGTAACTTGAAGAAAAATTAATTTTCTTGAACTAACGATATTATCATCAAATTAAATCTTGTTTAGTCAATATTTTTACAAAAAATTATTACAAAACATATTTTCATATGATTAATTAGTTAACATTTTTAGCGTAAATTTTACTTGTAATATTTCAATATTTTCCTTGCATGCATGAACGTGAATTTTTTTTTCTATAAGCTCGCAAAAAATGTAAATATTTAATATTAGGAAAACACACACACACACACACACACACACACACACACACACACACACACACACACACACACACACACACACACACACACACACACACACACACACACACACACACACACACACACACACACACACACACACACACACACATATGTATATGAAATATTTTCTATGGATTATATCACTCTTTCGAAATTTTCATTAGATTATATCACTCTTTTAAAATTTTCATTAGATTATATCACTCTTTTAAAATTTTCTATGGATTATATAACTCTTTTAAAATTTTCATTAGATTATATCACTCTTTTAAAATTTTCTATGGATTATATAACTCTTTTAAAATTTTCATTAGATTATATCACTCTTTTAAAATTTTCATTAGATTATATCACTCTTTTAAAATTTTCATTAGATTATATCACTCTTTTAAAATTTTCATTTGATTATATCACTCTTTTAAAATTTTCTATGGATTATATCACTCTTTTAAAATTTTCATTAGATTATATCACTCTTTAAAAATGTTTATTTGATTATATCACACTTTTAAAATTTTCTATGGAGTATATCACTCTTAAAATTTTCTTTGCATTATAGCATCCTTTTAAAATTTTCTATGGATTATATCACTCTTTTAAAATTTTCATTAGATTATATCACTCTTTTAAAATGTTTTATGGATTATATAACTCTTTTAAAATTTTCATTAGATTATATCACTCTTTTAAAATTTTCATTAGATTATATCACTCTTTTAAAATTTTCATTAGATTATATCACTCTTTTAAAATTTTTTATGGATTATATAACTCTTTTAAAATTTTCTATGGATTATATAACTCTTTTAAAATTTTCATTAGATTATATCACTCTTTTAAAATTTTTTATGGATTATATAACTCTTTTAAAATTTTCATTAGATTATATCACTCTTTTAAAATTTTCATTAGATTATATCACTCTTTTAAAATTTTTTATGGATTATATAACTCTTTTAAAATTTTCATTAGATTATATCACTCTTTTAAAATTTTCATTAGATTATATCACTCTTTTAAAATTTTTTATGGATTATATAACTCTTTTAAAATTTTCATTAGATTATATCACTCTTTTAAAATTTTCTTTGGATTATATCACTCTTTTAAAATTTTCATTAGATTATATCACTCTTTTAAAATTTTCATTAGATTATATCACACTTTTAAAATTTTCTATGGAGTATATCACTCTTAAAATTTTCTTTGCATTATAGCATCCTTTTAAAATTTTCTATGGATTATATCACTCTTTTCAAATTTTCATTAGATTATATGACTCTTTTAAAATTTTCTATGGATTATATCACTCTGTTA
Source organism: Euprymna scolopes (assembly GCF_053919585.1). Taxonomy (NCBI): domain Eukaryota; kingdom Metazoa; phylum Mollusca; class Cephalopoda; order Sepiida; family Sepiolidae; genus Euprymna; species Euprymna scolopes. The sequence goes on along the minus strand of NC_136487.1, from coordinate 135,617,953 downwards.
AAATTTTCATTAGATTATATCACTCTTTTAAAATTTTCTATGGATTATATAACTCTTTTAAAATTTTCATTAGATTATATCACTCTTTTAAAATTTTCTTTGCATTATATAACTCTTTTAGAATTTTCTTTGTATTATATCACTCTTTTAAAATTTTCTATGGAGTATATCACTCTTTTAAAATTTTCATTAGATTATATCACTCTTTTAAAATTTTCTTTGTATTATATCACTCTTTTTAAATTTTCTATGGATTATATAACTCTTTTTAAAATTTTCATTAGATTATATCACTCTTTTAAAATTTTCTATGGATTATATAACTCTTTTAAAATTTTCATTAGATTATATCACTCTTTTAAAATTTTCTAAGGATTATATAACTCTTTTAAAATTTTCATTAGATTATATCACTCTTTTAAAATTTTCATCAGATTATATCACTCTTTTAAAATTTTCTATGGATTATATAACTCTTTTAAAATTTTCATTAGATTATATCACTCTTTTAAAATTTTCTTTGTATTATATAACTCTTTTAGAATTTTCTTTGTATTATATCACTCTTTTAAAATTTTCTATGGATTATATCACTCTTTTAAAATTTTCATTAGATTATATCACTCTTTTAAAATTTTCTATGGATTATATAACTCTTTTAAAATTTTCATTAGATTATATCACTCTTTTAAAATTTTCTATGGATTATATAACTCTTTTAAAATTTTCATTAGATTATATCACTCTTTTAAAATTTTCTATGGATTATATAACTCTTTTAAAATTTTCATTAGATTATATCACTCTTTTAAAATTTTCTATGGATTATATCACTCTTTAAAAATTTTCATTAGATTATATAACTCTTTTAAAATTTTCATTAGATTATATCACTCTTTTAAAATTTTCTATGGATTATATCACTCTTTTAAAATTTTCATTAGATTATATCACTCTTTTAAAATTTTCTATGGATTATATCTCTCTTTAAAAATTTTCATTAGATTATATCACTCTTTTAAAATTTTCATTAGATTATATCACTCTTTTAAAATGTTCTATGGATTATATAACTCTTTTAAAATTTTCATTAGATTATATCACTATTTTAAAATTTTCTATGGATTATATAACTCTTTTAAAATTTTCATTAGATTATATCACTCTTTTAAAATGTTCTATGGATTATATAACTCTTTTAAAATTTTCATTAGATTATATCACTATTTTAAAATTTTCTATGGATTATATAACTCTTTTAAAATTTACATTAGATTATATCACTCTTTTAAAATTTTCTATGGATTATATAACTCTTTTAAAATTTTCATTAGATTATATCACTCTTTAAAAATTTTCTTTGTATTATATCACTCTTTTAAAATTTTCTTTAGATTATATCACTCTTTTAAAATTTTCTTTGGATTATATCACTCTTTAAAGATTTTCTTTGGATTATATCACTCTTTTAAAATTTTCTATTGATTATACCACTCTTTAAAAATTTTCATTAGATTATATCAGTCTTTTAAAATTTTCTTTGGATTATATCACTCTTTTAAAATTTTCTTTGTATTATATCACTCTTTTAAAATTTTCTTTAGATTATATCACTCTTTAAAAATTTTCTTTGGATTATATCACTCTTTTAAAATTTTCTTTGGATTATATCACTCTTTTAAAATTTTCATTAGATTATATCACTCTTTTAAAATTTTCTTTGTATTATATCACTCTTTAAAAATTTTCTTTGGATTATATCACTCTTTTAAAATTTTTTATGGATTATATCACTCTTTAAACATTTTCTATGGATTATATCACTCCTTTAAAATTTTCTTTGGATTATGTCACTCTTTAAAAATTTTCTATGGATTATATCACTCTTTTAAAATTTTCTTTGGATTATATCACTCTTTTAAAATTTTCTTTGTATTATATCACTCTTTAAAAATTGACTTTGTATTATATCACTCTTTTAAAATTTTCATTAGATTATATCACTCTTTTAAAATTTTCTTTGTATTATATCACTCTTTTAAAATCTTTTTTGTATTATATCACTCTTTTAAAATTTTCATTAGATTATATCACTCTTTTAAAATTTTCTTTGGATTATATCACTCTTTTAAAATATTCATTAGATTATATCACTCTTTTAAAATTTTCTTTGTATTATATAACTCTTTTAGAATTTTCTTTGTATTATATCACTCTTTTAAAATTTTCTATGGATTATATCACTCTTTTAAAATTTTCTTTGTATTATATCACTCTTTTAAAATTTTCTTTGGTTATATCACTCTTTTGAAATTTTCATTAGATTATATCACTCTTTTAAAATTTTCATAAGATTATATCACACTTTTAACATTTTCTTTGTATTATATCACTCTTTTAAAATTTTCTTTATATTATATCACTCTTTTAAAATTTTCTTTGGATTATTTCACTGTTTTAACATTTTCTATGGATTATATCACTCTTTTAAAATTTTTTTTGTATTATATCACTCTTTTAAAATTTTCTATGGATTATATCACTCTTTTAAAATTTTCTTTGTATTATATCACTCTTTTAAAATTTTCTATGGATTATATAACTCTTTTAAAATTTTCTTTGTATTATATCACTCTTTTAAAATTTTCATTAGATTATATCACTCTTTTAAAATTTTCTATGGATTATATAACTCTTTTAAAATTTTCATTATATTATATCACTCTTTTAAAATTTTCTATGGATTATATAACTCTTTTAAAATTTTCATTAGATTATATCACTCTTTTAAAATTTTCTATGGATTATATCATTCTTTTAAAATTTTCATTAGATTATATCACTCTTTAAAAATGTTCATTTGATTATATCACACTTTTAAAATTTTCTATGGAGTATATCACTCTTAAAATTTTCTTTGCATTATAGCATCCTTTTAAAATTTTCTATGGATTATATCACTCTTTTAAAATTTTCATTAGATTATATCACTCTTTTAAAATTTTCATTAGATTATATCACTCTTTTAAAATTTTCTTTGTATTATATCACTCTTTTAAAATTTTCTTTGTATTATATCACTCTTTAAAAATTTTCTATGTATTATATCAAACTTTAAAAATTTTCTATGGATTATATAACTCTTTTAAAATTTTCATTAGATTATATCACTCTTTTAAAATTTTCTATGGATTATATAACTCTTTTAAAATTTTATTTGTATTATATCACTCTTTTAAAATTTTCTATGGATTATATAACTCTTTTAAAATTTTATTTGTATTATATCACTCTTTTAAAATTTTCATTAGATTATATCACTCTTTTAAAATTTTCTATGGATTATATAACTCTTTTAAAATTTTCATTAGATTATATCACTCTTTAAAAATTTTCTATGGATTATATAACTCTTTTAAAATTTTCATTAGATTATATCACTCTTTAAAAATGTTCATTAGATTATATCACACTTTTAAAATTTTCTATGGAGTATATCACTCTTAAAATTTTCTTTGCATTATAGCATCCTTTTAAAATTTTCTATGGATTATATCACTCTTTTAAAATTTTCATTAGATTATATCACTCTTTTAAAATTTTCTATGGATTATATCACTCTTTTAAAATTTTCATTAGATTATATCACTCTTTTAAAATTTTCTATGGATTATATCACTCTTTTAAAATTTTCATTAGATTATATAACTCTTTTAAAATTTTCATTAGATTATATCACTCTTTTAAAATTTTCTATGGATTATATCACTCTTTTAAAATTTTCATTAGATTATATCACTCTTTTAAAATTTTCTTTGTATTATATCACTCTTTTAAAATTTTCTTTGTATTATATCACTCTTTTAAAAATTTCTTTAGATTATATCACTCTTTTAAAATTTTCTTTAGATTATATCACTCTTTTAAAATTTTCTTTGTATTATATCACTCTTTTAAAATTTTCTTTGTATTATATCACTCTTTAAAAATTTTCTTTGTATTATATCACTCTTTTAAAATCTTTTTTGTATTATATCACTCTTTTAAAATTTTCATTTGATTATATCACTCTTTTAAAATTTTCTTTGGATTATATCACTCTTTTAAAATTTTCATTAGATTATATCACTCTTTTAAAATTTTCTTTGTATTATATAACTCTTTTAGAATTTTATTTGTATTATATCACTCTTTTAAAATTTTCTTTGTATTATATCACTCTTTTAAAATTTTCTATGGATTATATCACTCTTTTAAAATTTTCTTTGTATTATATCACTCTTTTAAAATTTTCTTTGGATTATATCACTCTTTTGAAATTTTCTTTAGATTATATCACTCTTTTAAAATTTTCTTTGTATTATATCACTCTTTTAAAATTTTCATTAGATTATATCACTCTTTTAAAATTTTCTTTGTATTATATCACTCTTTTAAAATTTTCTTTGTATTATATCACTCTTTAAAAATTTTCTTTGGATTATTCCACTCTTTTAAAATTTTCTATGGATTATATCACTCTTTTAAAATTTTCTTTGTATTACATCAATCTTTAAAAATTTTCTTTGTATTATATCACTCTTTTAAAATTTTCTTTGTATTATATCACTCTTTTAAAATTTTCTTTGTATTATATCACTCTTTTAAAATTTTCTTTGTATTATATAACTCTTTTAAAATTTTCTTTGTATTATATCAAACTTTAAAAATTTTCTATGGATTATATCACTCTTTTAAAATTTTATTTGCATTATATCAATCTTTTAAAATTTTATTTGGATTATAGAACTCTTTTAAAATGTTCTTTAAATTATATCACTCTTTTTTAAAATTATATCACCCTTTTAAAATTTTCTTAATCGAACCTGGACTTCATTTGGAATATCCTTTTGACCTATGCCTCTCTGCATTTAATCAGTTTCCATACAAATATGATTGCTTTCAAAACTTGCCAGCAAAATTCATAGGTTACATATGAACATCCTTTTGCTAACTACGTTTCATCTGAGCATACGAGCCATTTACTGCAAGTCCATTGAATAAAAAAAAAACATTTAAAAATTTTATTTGTATTCCTTATCGAAAAATAAATTTGTTGTAAATTTTAATTTACTGAGTTTAAATACAAATTTCTTATATTATTCCCACATCTCGAATATTGAATATTTTCTTTTATCTGGTTGAGATTGTCGTATAAATACTAATACTAATATTTGTACTTGTTTTGAGTTTACAGAACTTTTACGTTTGTAAACGGAAATTAATTTTCTCTTGAAGTATACGCACGGACACATATATGTCCTTCATGCAAACAGCAGCTCTTAATTTTTTTCTTTAATAGCCCGAAATAGACATATGTAACACAGTATTCATTTCCACAGTTTTATTAGGGGGTGAACACATTAGCCCCTAAAGTAACACGATTTTCACTCTTTGTAGCGTAATGTCGATCAAAATCTTTCCTTGTGATTTTTATCTTCGTAAGGAATTTCTACATATGAATATTTGTCAAGTGAATATGTGTGACATTGATTCTTATGATTATTCGTGACGTTGCTTCTTATGGTTATGTGTGACGGACCCATTATCTTTGTGAAAAGATTAGTTTATAACTCGTTAAGATGCCATATACAAAAAAAGACTAAAATCGACACTTACTTTTTTTCCTTCGGTAATCAATACTCCAGCATCTAGAGATTTGTTTTCCCCCCAAAATGTTAAAACACAATGAAGACTCGAAACACAAAAAAAGATTTATGTTGTTTAATTTTTATTTCATACGCTCACATTCATTCTTCTATGTCCTCGCCTTTCGAAACCAAATAAGCTTCTCACCTATTTTCTGATCGGATTTATCAAAATCTGTTTTAATTTTTACACATTTTTTAAAGTGATAAAACACAAATGTTTATTTTAATAATTTACCAACTGAATTTCTCAAACCATAACGTATTAAAACAACACAGCCTTGAATTAAAAATGTGATTATATTTCATCTCATAAATCTTCATTGTCTAAATGTTTTTGGTATAACCTACTTATCACGTAATATATGGCTACGAGGTGCCTTCAATAAGTTTCCAGCATTTAAAATCGTCGTAGACTCTTGAAAATTCAGTATGTTATTGCTATACATCTTATAAGATGACTGACCAATTTTTATGATTTCAGGTTCTAATGAACAGCTACAACAGGAATTGGAATACGCCCTACTAAAGCTTGCTTATCAACGCTGGTAAATTTCAAAAATACAATCTGGACGTGAGGACACTTTAGAAGAACGATATGCAATAAAATTCTGTTTTAAACTTAGAAGAATGCCACAGAAACGTATGGAATGATTCAGACTGCTTTTGGACCATCTTGCATGAATCGAGCATCAGTTTTTAAGTGGCATTAGAGATGCAAGAAAGACAGGGAATCTGCAAGGGATGATGAGAGGTGTGGGATGAGTAAGGAAGTCAAAACACCAAAGTTGATTGGCCAAATAAAGAATTTCATGGATAAGAACCGTCGTGTGTCTATCGAGACAATAAGTGCACAGTTTGATGCCAGTGTGGGAACTGTACACACAGTTATTCACGAGGAACTGAGAAGATCATCCTTGTCACTGTCTATTTGACCAAGATGGCAATCAAGACAGTTCCTCATCCTCCCTAAAGAGCAGATCTTGCTCCGTGTTACTTTTGGCTATTCCCTAAGCTACAAAGAAAACCTTAGAGGTAATCATTATGAGACAATCGATGAGATGAAAGATGCTGTGACGAAGGTCGTTGACATACTCACACCAGAGGACTTCCATGCAGAAGTTGTTGAAACGGGACAAGAAGTGCATTGCAGTCGGAGGAGATTACTTTGAAAGGGACCAGAGTTCCATGTGTGTACTATCAATAAAAGTGCCCATACGAAAAAAGTCTGGAAACTTATTGAAGGCACTTCGTACATTCATACTTTCATTTTCCCGCTTTCCTCCTTTTTTTCTTATGAAGTTATAGACATAAACGTATTGGCAATTGATTCTAGTATTTTCTCTTTCGTCCTTTTACCTTTTTCTATTGCCGCATCACCAATCTATATAAAAAAAAAATGTCCGCCGTTCTTTATCTGTTTGTTAACCTATTTTTCTTAACCGCCGTAAACAATTTTTTTCAAAGAAATTTGAAGTCCCCATCTTTTCTCCTTTGCTATTCAATTCAATCCCACACTTTTCCTTATTATTTACCATGTCTATGTTTTCAATTGTAAATCTTTAAATAAGTAAAATTTTTCCTTCATTTCTGAGGACGTTGTTTGAATAATAAAGACGAAATATTAAAATGCAGCGTTGATTTAAACTTCTTTTTAGTACATCCGATTGTCTGACTTATCTATGTATACATATATATCTCCTAAACGCACACACACATACATACATACATACATACATACTTACATACATACATACATACATACATACATGCATGCATACATACATACATACATACATACATATATGTACATGTAAATAAATATATATATATAAATATATGTATATATTACATGTAATATATTATATATATATATAATACATATTTATTATATATTACATATATATAATATATATTTATATATTTATTCCAGATTAATATTTTTCAGAGGTGAAACAACCAATGAATTTAAGAAGGTTCATACAAAAGTGCTCAATACTGAAGTAGAGCAATATATAGTTTATATTTATTTTCCATAATCGTTTATATGTCGATACACATTCATGAGCATGTTTCGGCCAGCCAGTTAGAAGCAGCTGGATACCTCATAAGGCGATGCTGCTTGTACAAAAGTAGAGTGAGTAACCTTTACGGACTCTACTTTTGTACAAAGGGATAAACAAGTGAGAAGAAAATAGAAGAGATGTACAAGACAGATGAAAGATGAAAAGAGGAATTTCATGTTATTTTTAAATTTACAATCTGACATGGAAGAAGAAAACAAGAAGAATAAGGCAAAGCGAGAGTAAAGCGTGTTTGTGTGCGTGAAAGAAAGAGGGAGAGAAAGAGAGAGAGCAAGCAAATGCCTGCAATATATATATATTTTCTCTCTCTCTCTCTCTCTCTCTCTCTCTCTCTCTCTCTCTCTCTATATATATATATATATATATATATATATATATATATATATATATTGCAGGTATTTTTCTATTGCAGGAATTTGAGAGAGAGAGAGAGAGAGAGAGAGAGAGAGAGAGAGAGAGAGAGAGAGAGAGAGAGAGAGAGAGAGGCTCCTTCAGTCTTTGACAGACTATGAATACCCACCATAGGAGTGCTTGCGCGTGAAATCTTTGTGGCAGGAGGTGCGCAATCTCCAACCACACGTCTCCTGAGTCGACCTTGTTAAATACCAGTGGCAAGTGAAGTGTATGTTCAGGACGACTGGAAACAAATGCCGAGATAAGCAGAGAGCACATACAGTGCCTAGAATTCCCAAATGGTTACTCATCTGGTGCTAACCAGGCTCAACACTGCTTAACTTCTATGATCTGACGAGAACCGGTGTGTCAACGCGAGTATGCTATATATATATATATATATATATATATATATATATATATATATATATATATATATATATATCTTTCTCTCTCTCTCTCTCTCTCTCTCTCTCTCTCTCTCTCTATATATATATATATATATATATATATAGATATGTTAATAAGAGCAAACTTCGCAAGTAAAGAAAAGATTACTTAAAAACTTTTCAAATTCGAAATACAACTATAGAAAAATACATTTATTTACTTTTCAAATTAGAAATATAACTATAGAAATATATATTTATAGAACAACAACCTAACCCAGATTTAAAAGGCTCAATATCAGTGATAGAGCATAATATATGTAGAAAAAGTCATAAAATTTTTATGATTCGAACTGGCCATGGAAGATTTGTTTGCAATGTTTTTCCAATTTCGTATAAAGTTATCTACTTTTTAACTCTTCTCCATTCAAACTCTCTATATTTTTTGAAAATAGCACCTCACATGCATCTCGACGTAATATTTTTTAATTCCATGAATTGGATTTTACCCCCTCTCTCCAATACAAGATTCGTCTACACGAATGCTTCATCACTTCTTCATACTGGATATTTTTTAAAGACATTCCAAAGGATATCTTACTGAACTCTTCTTGGATTTACTAATCGCCGCACTTTTTAAACTCGTTGAGTATTTGCCACCAAAATTATTGGATATTTTTTAGTATTCTTTTTCATTTTCTTTTATTTTCTTTCAAAAACCTTTTTCTCGACTATGTTTAAAAATGAGCTAACCAGCAAAAATAGATATTTATCCATACGAACCTTTTTCTAAGGTTCTTTCCTATGAGGAGAAGAGCCTATCTTTGAAACTCCATGGAATAAGGAACCTTTTACCTTGATTTCGTATTCCTTATTTTGAATAAAATATTGTAAATTTAATTCTACAATATCTCGACTTTATATATATATATATATATATATATATATATATATATATATATATATATATATATGATTTTTTGAGGGGTACAAAATCTATATACTGCAATCATGAAGGGAAGACGAAAATTCATGATTAAAGTGTTAAAATAAAATCCACGTTTAAAATAAAATTAACGGGGTGAAGAGAATAAAAAGGAGAAAAAGAAAATAGGGGAGTCAGCTGACCGGTTTCGCCCTCGCTTTATCAAAGCTGTATCGAGGGATTTGAGTGAAAAAAAAAGGAGGAAAGACACGAATGGGAATCAAGATTATGTATAGATAACGTTGCGTTATGTATGACCCCCCCAAAAAAAACGCAATGATGTTATATTACTCGAAGATCCTAGAGACTAATCACGATCAAACCTAAGAGACATTCCTTCTGCTTGCAGAGGGAACGCCTTCTCAACCGAACGTGAACAGTCTCCAAGATCTTTAAATGAAATAATGAGTGAGAACGAATCAAGATTGTAAAAGAATTCGTGCTAAAGTTCGCTGCACAAGACGGGGTTTTTATAAGGTGGTCAGTAATTGAAGACCCGTATGTATTGGCAATTACGTCTGTTCTTTGGTTTGTCCCATTTCTGATTTTGGTAGGTACGTGTTGTTAGACCCTTCCATCCAATCTTAATGTTGGCACTGAAACTACATTCAAAATTGTAAATTACATTATTATTATGATGGGGGGGGGTGTAGAACATCTTTTCGAGAGGATGGCTTTAACGTTCTCGTAGAAAACACAACACGTACATTTGAAGCAAAATAACAATTTTGCACTGTTGAACTAATTTGCTTTGCGAATTTCTCCCTTACTGTCCCAAGCCAAAGTAAACACAAATATACTGGGCATTTATTGACCGTTTGAATTTTAGTTACAGAGGATTCTGCTATTTTCTTCTGTATAACTGACCTAATCACATCAAACGGGTACCCATTTTTGGAGAGGGTGTCAGTAATTATTTTTAATTCCTCATCCAATTTTGATTTAGAGCAGATCATAAAGGCACGATGTGTTAGGGTCCAAATTAAATTTATCTTACGTTTCGGGGGCAAAATGAATCCCAACATGTATACAGTCCCGTGAACGTGGGTTTACAGTATATTGATGTAAGGTCACTTGATGATGTTTTCGTTACCAATACATCAAGGAAAGCTAGGGATGAATTAGACTCTCCTTCATAAGTGTACTGTAACGCGGGGTGCATCTTATTAAGTAAGGAGAAAAAATTATTTGCCTCTATTTGGTTATCGGAGACACAAAATGTGTCGTCTACATAGCGAAAATAAATCAATGGTTTGATGAATCCAGAAAGCAATTGTTCTTCATGGAAACTCATGAAAATATTCGCCATTATCGGGCCCAAAACTGAGCTCATCGACACACCTTATACAAAGGAAAATAGTCCTCTGTAACTAAAATTCAAACGGTCAATAAATGCTCAGGACATCTGCGTTTACCTTGGCTGGGGACAGTAAGTGAGAAATTGGCAAAGCAAATTAATTCAACAGTGCAAAATTGTTATTTTGCTTCAAATGTACGTGTTGTGTTCTCTACGAGAACGGCAATGACATCCTCTCGAAAAGATGTTCTACCCTCGCCATCATAATAATAATGTAATTTACAATTTTGAATATAGTTGCAGTGCCAACTATGGGGGTCGAACAACATTAAGATTGGATGGAAGAGTCCAACAACACGTACCTACCAAAATCAAAAATGGGATATACCAAACAACAGACGTAATTGCCAATACATACGGGTCTTCAATTACTGACCACCTTATAAAAACCCCGTCTTGTGCAGCGAACTTTAGCACGAATTCTTTTACAATCTTGATTCGTTCTCACTCATTATTTCATTTAAAGATCTTGGAGACTGTTCACGTTCGGTTGAGAAGGCGTTCCCTCTGGAAGCAGAAGGAATGCCTCTTAGGTTTGAGCGTGATTAGTCTCTAGGATCTTCGAGTAATATAACGTTATTGCGATTTTTTTCCCATACATAACACAACGTTATCTATACACAATCTCGATTCCCATTCGTGTCTTCCCTCCTTTTTTTTCTCACTCAAATCCCTCGATGCAGCTTTGATAAAGCGAGGGCGAAACCGGTCAGCTGAATCCCCCATTTTCTTTTTCTCCTTTTTATTCTCTTCACTCCGTTAATTTTATTTTAAACGTGGATTTTATTTTAACACTTTAATCATGAATTTTCGTCTTCCCTTCATGATTGCAATATATATATATATATATATATATATATATATATATATATATATATATATATATATATATATATATATATATATATATATATATATATATATAGCAGCAGCCGTATTGTTAGAAGCTCCGACTGTCGTTTGGGCGATCGGGTTTCGATCTTGGCTTAAGGTAGTTGCTTGTCTGGCTGTACTGATGAGCTGTGAAACAGCGAAACAGTACTGGATGACTATAATCCTCCCTGTCTTAGGTTGAGCATTTGGGAAGTGATATGCAAATTACCATTAGTGTATGAAGCGATGCTCTTTGTGTAAACATATTGATCTTAGATACTTTGGACAATGTTAAAACATTGCCAATTCACTGCCCACATAGCAGTAGCCGTATAGCGCAACGGTTAGAAGCTCCGACTGTCGTTTGGGCGATCGGGTTTTGATCCTGGCTTGAGGTAGTTGCTTGTCTAGCTGCACTGATAAGCTGTGAAACAGCGAAACAGTACTGCATGTGGATGAATATATATATATATATATATATATATTTATAAGAGGGGAATAAGAGGGAAAATGCCTGCAATGAGGGGAAGGGTCATAACAGATGTGCCATTTTTATACTAAATATCATTCTAAAGTTCCTTAATTTGAGTCTTTATTAATTCCTCATTCTCAAATGTTTCAGACTGTGCCCTTTTTTTACCCCCCCCAACATAATCATAATTCTATAAGTGCCTCGAAGCTATCATTTTAATATTTTCAACATCATTATGAAATTCCTTTGGATAGTGCCTTTATTTTACTTTCTTTAACATGATTCTAAAATAATGTTAGATTGTGCCTAATTAACCTTTTTACAGCGCCATCCACAAATTTATTTAAGTTGTGCCATTATTTTACTTTTTAAACATAACTCTAAAATATTTTACTTCAACATCAGTGTAAAATATTTGGCTGTCCCTTTTTAACTTTTTCAACATCATTCTAAAAAAACCCTAGACTGTGCCATTTTTAAAACTTCGTCAGCATCATTCTTAATATTATCTATAAACGGCTTCATTTTAACCATATTAAACATCATTATAAAATACCTTTTGCATTGTATCTTTATTTGAGATTTTACCCTTTTTACTTACTTCAAAGGCTATTTGTGAGTTGTACATTTTGACTTTTTGCAATAGATAATATCAGACATTTTTTATAAACTGTGCCATTTTCCTTATTCAATATCATGTTAAAATGTATTTAAACTGTGTCATTTTATCTTCTTTAGACATTCGGAAAAAGTTTGGATTGGGTTTATATTTTACATTTTAAAAATGATTTGAGATTGTACGATTTTTAGTTTCTTCAACATTATTCTAAACAAACCAATGTTTTTTGGCCGTGTAATTTACCTTCGTCAACATAATTCTAAAATGCTTATAAACTGTGCCATTTTTACGTTTTTCAACATCGTTCTGAAACCTCTCCAGACCGTTCGTCTTTAGTTTCGTTAATACCATTTTATAATGCTTTCATGTGCATTTATAGAATGGTGTTAAAGAATGTAAATTCTTTGACATCATTCAGTAAAAGCATGTAAATTGTGCCATTTTTGAAATCCCATTTATCATTATTCAAAAAAATCCCTTTATACTGTACTATTTGACCTTCTTTAACGTCGTGCTTTTTTTACTTTGCCAACACTATTCTAAAATGCTTTTAGACTATTATCCGTTTTACCATCTTTAGCATCATTGTAAAAAAAAAAAAAAAAAATGGATACTGTGTCTTTGTATACCTTCTACAACATAAGTATATTAAAATAATCGTTTATTATCCAATTCAGAGTTTCATTTTAGGTGAAGTTTTAGAGCGGTGATTAATACAGTGTTTCACGATGAGTTCATTGTTATTTTCAAGACTCTGCGTCTGAATATGAAAAAGTGTCTGATTCCGTGTCTTGTTTCATGTAGAAATAGCAAAGGATTAAAGAGCAAACGGCCGCCATGCCGTACGCGACGGTGCACATCGAGAAGAGAGCGAAGTAAGATTCGGTGAAGTCAAACAGCAGACCTGCAAGCGTAAATAAAAACATGTGAGAAAGATTGGCAAAGTAAATAATTTAACTTATACATAACAACAAATAATAATTAATGTAATTCGTTTTCAAAACCAATATGAAAGTATCAGGGAGTTTCATCAAATATAATGCTAGCTTGGCAGGCTGAGAGCAGGCTCAAGGCATTTCAACAAATAGTGGCAATAGGGAGGTGTTCTTAAAGCGAAGTCAATTCACGATCGTCCAAGTTTAGCATATCAGAAATAGACAAAGGTTGTGGTGTGTTCTCGTCTCCACAGCGACCAGTTGGAACACAAACCTGACGAGAAGACCACTTGCTATCTTGCCGTGCTCTGCTAATGCTTGTACATGTTCAGAGGTTGTTGCTGATTCTGTTGCCATTAAGGGCGCAATAGTGTCGACATAGGTCGAATCGTGTATAAGTCATCTCCCGTTTGCAAAAAAAAAAAAAAAAAAAAAAGAAAGGGTTAGGCCCGCGAGAATATATCGCTAAGAACGCTGTGCCTATGGAATCTGTTGGCACACCTTCCATATAAAAGAAATATGCACAAATAAGAACACTTATAAAATGGAATCTTTCCCTAACCGAATATTTTTATACATTAAAAGGAAATAATCATATAATGAGTTATTCCCCTTGATTTCTGGAAATAATAAATAATAATAAAAAAATACTCTCCATTTCTTCGTAAATCTTCTTCTCTAGCAGAGTTACTCCCATTTGGAATGGGCTAAGTTTCCGCACCGTTAATGCTTCTTTAAGTCTTGTCACACAACAGAACGGAAGAATCACCAAGACCTATACTAGGTAGTCAGAAACTGCGTGAGAAATATTGATTAATTCGACCCCTTGTTTTCCAAGCTTATAACTACTCGAAAAAAGTAATTGAAACCCTAATTTTTTTTCCAATTAAAGGAGCAAGGTTTCATTAAAAAACAAAAACAAAAAACAAAACAAAACAAAAAAACAACAACAACAACAACAACGTGATTAAAAAAAGGGTTTTAAATTTTGGACTTTACAGGTAAATTTCTAAAAAACACTTCTTTTTTTTGTTTTAAATTTGAATACATTATTTATTGATCTTTTATCTTCAATTTGTGATATATAAAATTTTTGTGAGTAAATTAATTATTTACTTTTTAATAGACATTTCAAAATGGGGGGGCATGAATAAAAAAAACGTGTGTCTAAAATATTATATTCACTTTATTGGAAAGAGCATACAATTTCACATTGACCCTAAAAATATCGTAAAAATAAAATCAATAGAAAAATTTTGATAGATTTTTAAAGTTTAAAAATTGAAAAATACTGAACTCGTAAAATTCAATTAATTTCATTACTGTTTAAAAAAAATATTTCTATTACTTTTTATACAACTTTAATAGTTTATTTTGGAAGTATAATCCATAAAGAAAATAAACAAACCACTTTTAAAAGAGAAATTAAGAGTTTTTTTTATATTTCATTCGCAGTTTCGTGTTAGGGGTGTCAAAA
>NC_136487.1:135507682-135597682 GCF_053919585.1 Euprymna scolopes | reverse complement strand
TCGCGATTAAGCTACACTGAATATTCCGCGTTTCATCCACTCTAGGATTCTTCAGGCTTATTAATCGCCATATACATTTTATAACTTACTATATATATATATATATATATATATATATATATATATATATATATATATATATATATATATATATATATATATATATTTAAAGGAGATTAGAACAATAGTCTAAAGAGCAGAGTGTATTTTAATGTAATAGTAAAAATGTAATAGTAAAATTACTAGTTTAATTAAAATACAGGGAAAAAAAGTGCTCGTTGTAATTTAGATATATAATAAGCTCGATAGGTAAATATCCTAGAGCTAATTTAATATTTAGTAATGTGATTGATAATTTAAACATCAAATTAGAATTAAATTAAAAATCCGTTTCATAAGAAGGAACAACAACAAAATCAATAATTTGTACGATCGTTTCGGAAAACAATATTTTTATTGTGGTAGACATCAAGCTACGGACAATAATTTTTACATATAGTGTTTTTAACAAAGTTTCCTCATCAGCAAAGTATTGGGAAGAGTTTTTAGTATATGTAAAAGACACCATAAATAAACCTAGCATTAAAAGTAAGGCAGATGTATCTGGAAAAAATTAAAATAAAGGTATGGATTTACTTGATAAGAAAATTAATATGGGTTAAAGATAGAAATAAAATAGAGTAAAATTATAAATCTAAATTTGGTTAAAGTACAATAATGTAATAATATATTTCTAATTAAACTCATAGGCACATACACATATATATACATATATACACGCATACACATATATACACATACACATATACATATATACAATAAATACACATACATATATATATATAAAAATACACACACACACACACACACACACACACACACACATATATATAAAAATATACATACAAATATTTACCTTTTAATTTTTCGCCTTTTGAAATCAGGAACTAAGGTCAAAGCACTCATATGGATGTTTGTTATAGCTTTTATCATTTCATAAGCTGAAAAGCTATAACAAACATCCATATGAGTGCTTTGACCTTAGTTCCTGATTTCAAAAGGCGAAAAATTAAAAGGTAAATATTTGTATGTATATTTATATATATATATGTGTGTGTGTATTTTCATATATATATAGGTATGTGTATTTATGTATATATGTATGTATATGTGTATGTGTATATATGTGTATGCGTATATATATATGTATATATATGTGTATGTGTCTATGAGTTTTATTTGCTTAACTATGAATAGTAGTAAGATGAAAGTGGTGCCATTTTAAAGCTAAATGCATTAAAAATTTTTTTTTGTAATTTTGCTATTGCTTTTTTCATTTCTATTCGGATCCAGTAATGTCGTTCACTCAACCAGAAAAGGCGTTTTGTGTGCTTGAATTTGCAAAAACTGAATCATGGATACTTGTTCAACGTGCATTCTGCAACAAATTCGGAAAACAACCATCAGAAAGGATCTCCATAGTGAGATGTCATGATAAATTCATAGCGGATGGGTGCTTATGCCCAGCTAAGAGAACGAAACGCCTCTCAACTTCAGAAGATGTGGTTGAACAACGCAATGCTTGGACGCGTTTGACAAGAATTGGCTTGATGTATGTCGTGTGACCAATGGTGTTCATAATGAACATCTTCATGAAAAACTAGAGATTACACGCTTTCTTAATATACTAGATACGTTTTTATATCCTTAATAGTTCTCAAAATATTCAATGTCAAAACGTGCCCAAAACTTTTGGAACACTCTGTATATTAATTGATACTTAATGTCTATTGTTAAAATTTTACAAAAATGTAGCTATCTTAATTTTCATAAAGGGCTTCTAACTTCTCTTTGTCTTCATTTGGATTGAACTAAATTAAACTAAATGTAGCCCACTCTTACGCCTAGAAATGGCGTATTTATTTGTTTAGGAGTGAATCCAGTGTACACAAACGTATAAACATATACACATAATTAACTAAATAAAGATCTCAATGTAAAAGGCACGTCTGAAACTGAATGTGACATGTGAGTGTTGGATAGATAGAGATAAGCTTATTATACTATTATTTAACATGAGTGTTTGAATATATTTTAAGTGGAATGAGAGTATGCTTCTCCCGGGGATTAAGGAAACGGTTCCGTTCCAAATGCGTTGTAGATTACCGAGTTCAAGAGAAATATTCCTGAGTTCAAGAGAAAGATTCCCGAGTTCACCTGAAGAAGGTCAGGCGTGACATCAACCGAAACATTGTGAAAATAACACTAAACATGAGATCAGTAGTCTGAATAATCCAAAATAATACAAGCGAAAAGAACATTCCATGCCTGAACAACCTCCATGTTTACCTGGTCTTGTTCTGTGTGGAAGCCATCATACAGTTGTGATTATGAAGCTGAAGATCATTTCAGAATAAGCCTGTCAGTAGTACAGAGAATCGCGGCAGAAAAGGATAGAAAATCTTTCAGACCCGAGAGCGTTATTTTGAGAGGGGAAACCATGTAATCTGTTGTTTCAAATTGTTTCTGACACCAATCCCGTTATTTTTCAGACAACATTCATCTCTAACGTGATACATTGGAGTATGAAAATGTAATCTTAATTTTAGATTTGTGCAACCAGTTCAGCTTTTTAACATGTTCTTCTTCATTGCAATATGGTGGAAGGTGACGGTAGTCTAGTGGTTAACAATACGAATTAACAATCTGGGCGTTCCAAGTTCGCATCCAGTTTGTTCCACAAAAATGCACTTCCTCTTTGTTGGCAACCTTCAATTATTCCAATAATTTTCTAGAACAAAATTTGGTAAATTTGAAGATTAGGTTCACCTCCACAATATTCTTTTAAATGACAACTTATATAGGTTTTCAACTATGCTGAATACGAAAATCGCAATGAAATTTTGCATAAATAAGTGGTTATCGAGATATAAAAAGTTGTATTATGCATTGTATTCTTTGGCGGCCATCTTTTTTACGCGCATGCAGGGTCAGTCATAGATGAGTAGATTTGTTTATGGCGCGCGCACGCGCGTAAAAAGATGGCCGCCAAAGAATACAATGCATAATACAACTTTTTATATCTTAGAATACAATGCATAATACAACTTTTTATATCATAATCCTTGAGCTAGTAAATGAGTTCTAAGTGTGACTGATATTTTGACCAAGTTTGGTGATAAATTATCAAGCGGTGTGTACTCTAGGTCGTACATAAACACATACATAAAAATAGTGATAAACTCGATCGAAAACAACCTTTTTGGCAGATTAGTAGATTTTGTTAACCATTCAAAGTGTGTACTACTACTTCTTTTTCTACTACTACTACTACTACTACTACTACTACTACTGCTGCTGCTGCTAAAACAATACAGACTTATCAAAAACTTGTTTCTTACTATTGAAAAAAGTATTCCCAAAGTTATCTCATCGGAAACGTTGATAACTCAAAAATTATCTGATTAGAAATTTGCATGGTCGTTACTGTTAGCAAACAGAACCAGATCCATAAGCTAAATTTAAGTTTAAATTAAATATTTTAGACTTTTAAATGTCAACACCAAAGTCATATAAGATACAGTACTTCTGTGACTGCAGTATGGGTCAAATAGTGAGATTTTACAATGAACAGAATCGAAGTTATCGTTAAAAGTATGACTTTCACCTTTTCCGTGACTTTGACGCAGGTGTCTCCAAATTAAATCAGTTATAAGTTAGACCAAGTTTGGTGATGATTATTCAAGCGGTATGGACGTTAGGCTGTACACAAATAAACTCGAACGAAAGCATAACTTCCTGGATAGAGGTACATGAGCATTTTTTTCATTCGTACCAATTTACAGTATGCCGTCTATAGACTCGTTTGAAATGACAACGAGAAAGAGCAAGAGTGACAGACACCGTTAAAATAAGAACCAACAACATGCAGTCCATGCTTGAGAAGTAAAGAAAGATATTGATAGGACACTTAGATAGTTATGTATCTCATATAGAAATCAAGTATTAGACTAAAAAAGGGTTCCCTTGATTTCTGAGAACATACTGAAGTAAAATAAAAACAAAAGTGAATATTAGAAAGGTCTAATGCAGTCATTTACCCATGCAGAGTCCGAAAGTTGCACTGCAGATTGAAAGTAGAACCACGGACTTCAGCCAGGGAATGAGACATGTCATGATGGTCGCTCCTAGCAGTGCGCATGCGTAGGCATAAATGCTGGTCACGTGAAAGATGTCGATAAGGCAACCAATGAGAAGCTGCCCAACGGTAGTCATGATTCCTACTAAAGAAAGGATAAAAGCAGTGTTTTCACTGCTGATACCGATGGACAGGACGTAGCTGGGAAGATGAGCCATCATTGCACCTTGGGCTGGAATAGAAAAAAAAGGAAGAGAGTTCTTGCATCAAGTTATATATATATATATATATATATATATATATATATATATATATATATATATATATATATATATATATATATATATATATATATATATATATATATATAAATCCTTGGCTACCGATTCATTGACGAATTTAAAATCAATTTTCGGTCATTTTATTTTTACAATAATCAACAAAACAAAACAAAACAAAAAATGAGGTAAAACATAAATATACAACAAATAAATGCTATCAAACGTGGGATAAGTTATTTTCCTACCTACCTTATTATTTTTTTCGTGTTTAAAATTATTTTAAAGCGTTTAATTACTTTTAAACAAAAGTAGTATCGTCTGTTGAGAGTTAGAACGAACAAAAATGATGGTTTCGTTATAATCGTTTAGACCTTCGCTAATCGCTCAAAAATCGAAAATTGAACAAAAGTTGGTAGAAACATAGCCAATAATGTCACAGATCGCCCGAAAATCTAATGTTCTGCCAGAATTTTATTTAATTTTTTATTTCACCTTTTTGTTGGTTATTGTAAAAAAAAAGAAAGAAAAAAAAAAAAACGATCTGAATTTCAAGGTGGCAAATTTTCTGTGTTTCTTACATAATCTGTATAATTTGCTGCTAACAATAATACTCCGCCTGAAATAATGAATATTTGTCAGAATCAGACCAGATGAATTCTTGTCCTGAAATCCGACAAGTTCAAGAGAGCAAAAGAAAGATATATTATAACAGAGTACAATCGTCAAAGGACAATTATTTACTTTTTTACTAAATCAACGTTTTAGATGTTAAGAAGAACTTTAGTCGAACACTCAGATATCTACTTATCTCATGCAGATATCAAGTGTTAGCTCAAGAAAGTGTCACGTTTTCTTTCTGAAAATTTTCACTCATCATCCTATCATATCGTAAGAATCTAAGGATTCTATTGTTGGCATTGGTTTCTCCGATATTTTTCTAATCAGACATCAAGGATTATGGGAGGGACCACATGAAGATTACCAACATTCTAAGTGAACGTGATTTTTGTGGGCCGAACTGGATTCAAACTTAGGACACCCAGGTCGACAGTCCTTTTCGTTAACCCTTAGACCACCGTGTATCGTAAAATTTACACAGAAATAAAATAAACAATAAAAATATGTAGACATTGTGATCATAATACAAACTGACATTACTTGTTTTCACCGATACTACAATTCACACCACTTTTTAACTTCGATGTACTCTCTTAGCTGGCAAACTCTCGACTTCTTACCTTCCATAATTGGCCCCTGTTAACGCAGTCACTCCGTTCATATGCAAATTAATTCTTTTATATTTTAAAACCACACGTCCCCATGAAATAAAGACAGAATAACGCTTTTTTTCTTTTGTACAAACGATTGCTATTGTCAGCTTAATATTCTTGAAATAAATAAAACGAACATGTCTCTTTATTCATTATTATTTTACATTGTAACAATTTAATTCTTTCTGAAAAATTGCTCTGTCATCTTACTGTAAAATAATTGCTAATTATTATTCTTCAAATTAATAAAACGAATGTCCTTTTATCTTTTCAAATGTATTTGTTTAAAATTGTACTGTGTTAGTCGAAGGAAAAGAATATTTTGATTTTGGAAATAATTTTCCAATCACACCACTTTTTCAACAATCCAACATCCCCAGTTTTAATAATGGTTACGTTTTTTTCCGATTAAGTTTTGACTGCCAGTTTTATGTGCAACATAAGTCCAGGTTATTTGTGTTTGCATAAGTACGAGTTGTCGTCGCCAGTGTTGTGAGTTTGATTAACAGATAAAAATTAAGACAACACGGTGGAATATTTACAAGTGTATTTATTTTTGGTTTTATTTTACTTCAACCGAACTTCTCAGAAATCAAGGGCCCCTTCTTCCACTTGATATCTATATGAGATACATAGATATTCCAATATTCCATTAAAATTCCATAGATATTCCAATATTCCATTAAAATTCCATAGATAATACAATATTTCATTAAAATTCCATAGATATTCCAATATTCCATTAAAATTACATAAATATTCCAATATTCCATTAAAATTCCATAGATATTCCAATATTCCATTAAAATTCCATAAATATTCCAATATTCCATTTAAATTCCATAGATATTCCAATATTCCATTAAAATTCCATAGATATTCCAATATTCCATTAAAATTACATAAATATTCCAATATTCCATTAAAATTCCATAGATATTCCAATATTCCATTAAAATTACATAGATATTCCAATATTCCATTAAAATTACATAAATATTCCAATATTCCATTAAAATTCCATAGATATTCCAATATTCCATTAAAATTACATAAATATTCCAATATTCCATTAAAATTCCATAGATATTCCAATATTCCATTAAAATTACATAAATATTCCAATATTCCATTAAAATTCCATAGATATTCCAATATTCCATTAAAATTACATAAATATTCCAATATTCCATTAAAATTCCATAGATATTCCAATATTTCATTAAAATTCCATAAATATTCCAATATTCCATTTAAATTCCATAGATATTCCAATATTCCATTAAAATTCCATAGACATTCCAATATTCCATTAAAATTCTCCTTTACCTCTCAAACACCGAGTAGAAAAGAACTTGTGAACATAATATCATCTTTTCAGTTGACGATTTAAATATGTTATAGTATATATTCCTTGTGATCTCATGGTATTACTGGATTCTGATGGCGTATCCAGCTTCGTGCTGTAACTTGTAAAAGCCAGTGTGAGGTAATCATAATAAGGAGATCTTATTTGGGCTGCATATATTATGTGATTTTGAATATTTAATCAGGGTTTACTAGCAAGGAAAAGTATCCTCGTGCCAGGTTGTTTTGACAAAGCTTTGTACTTTAGACACTCGAGGATAGTGTTTAGTTGGCCTTCAAGTTCTCTCTAGTAGGCATTCAAGTTCACTGCCCTATTTACAAAAATGCAGTATAATATGTTACAAAAAGACTGCTTAGAGATTACTGATATTTACTTTTTCTCCACCGCAGGAAGATGTGGCTCAAAGTCGGAACGTTGGTAGAATCAAGCCGACACCCCTAAATAAGAGTCACTCTGGCCTTCTGAAAATAACATGAGCAGCAACGTCGACATTATTACCACTACTGTTCTTAATGTTCATGATGTCACTTAACAATATACTAAGAAAATGCCAAGCCCGATACAAGTTCAATACAGACGAAAGAAAGAACCACCTAATGTACATGGATGACCTGAAATTGTTTGCAAATAAATACATGGGCAGTGTCACTAGTAATATACTCTGGATTGTTTGTAGGTTGGACTAAAAAGAACTGAGGCGTCTTGATCAGAAGATCAGGAAACTCATGACTATGCACAATGCACTACAGCCAAAGGGGGATACTGACCGACTCTATGTAAAAAAAAAGAGACCGAGGAAGACGGCTGGTTTGTATAGAAGATTGTGTAAACAACACACAAAAAAAGAATTAGAAAAATAAATAATGCATAACACCGAAAAATAATTACTGCAGCAAGAGGCACTGAAAAAACAAACTAGACAGAAAAAGAAGAGATAAGTGATACACAAGAAACAGTAGAGAAGCAGCTACACAAACGATTCATAAGAATGACAAAAGATGAGACTAACGAACATTCTTAGACATGGCTACAGAAAGGACACCTAAACAGAGAAACTGAATCCCTAATAACAGCCGCACAAGATAACACAATTAAAACCAACCGCATCAAAGCAAGGATCGACAAGACATAAGAAAACGGCAAATGCAGACTCTGTGGACAAAGAGACGAAACAATAAATCACATAATAAGCGAATGCAGCAAAGTAGCCACAAAAAGAATATAAAAACAGAAGCGATCAAGTAAGGGAGGCAGTACACTGGGAATTCGGCAAGCAACTGCATCTTGAACATCCAGGCAAATGGTACAAACACAAACCGACAGCAGTACTTGAAAATGAAAGTCACAAAATTCTATAAGACATGGATATACAATGGATAAACCCATCCAAGGAAGAAAATCGGATGTCATAATTAATAACAAGAAGGAAAAGTGTTGCCATGATTGTAGATTTTGCAGTTCCAGCAGACCACAGAGCGAAGATCAAGGAGATGGAGAAGCAAATACACGGAACTGGCCAGAGAGCGCAAAAGAATATGATAGATGTAGAAAGTCAAGGTAACGCTACTAATAGTAGAAACGCTAGGAAAAACTTTGGAAAAAACACGAGAGAGATTGGAATCAGAGGGATGGCTGAAAATATACAATGGATAACAATAATGGAAGCGGCTGAAATATGTTTGAATGCGGAAACTAACACACATGAACTACAGGCACAAGTCGGACATACAGAAACTTCTACAGATGTAAAACATAAAGGGAATCGCATGGAATCCTGAAAACTGAAACTGTAAAATCGTAAGTTAACCTCCTTGCCTCCCGCTTCCCGTTTTTTGTGCGTGTCATCATAAACTGACGCCACACCAAATAAGTGAAGAGGATCAAGGAGGATGGAATGATCGAAGAGTAAAAACACTAGCCAGACCTCCGTTGGATGAGTGCAAAGAGGACTGAGACCTTGGGGAGACTTCAATCAATCAATCAATAAGGGTTTTATCACTCAGTGAGGAACCCCTCCCTGGACTTTAGCCATCTATCTCTATCGCTGCCATGTAGGACCTATGTGTTGTATCAGGTCGTCTCTCAACCTTGTTCTTGATCTTCCTTTTGGCCTATTATGTTCATGAGGTGTTCATTCCGTTGCCATCTGTTGTCATGTTGTCTGGCTACGTCCATCTGTGTTTGGATGTCTTGATGGCAGTATTTGAAGTATAATGGTGGGGGGGGGGTTCACCTCAAATACACAAACGGAATGTTCAAGAAAGACTATCGCTACAGTCCTCTGTCTCTACTCTCGTTGCCTTCTCTTCTGCCTGATCGGGAATAATCTCCCAGCACCGAGAAATGAACATCGTTTTATAGTTTCCATCTTAAAGCACACACGAGATTACGCGAGAACGGATGAAATAAAAATGCTGGCCGCCATGCTTGTTCTTCCTTTTCTTTGTCTGAACTCAATCGCTGAGCACCCACGGTAAGACTTGTCTTTCTTGCTTCTAACCACAGTATTGATGTCAATAACTCTTGTTTGTTGGCGGATCCAGATATTTGTCTTTCTGTCTTGTAGAGTGATGCCCAGCAATATCCTCTTCATCTTCCTTTGTGTCACTGCCAAGATTTCACTTTGACGAAACGTCAGGGCCAATGTTTCACTACCGTAGATCATCACAGGTAGTATATATTCATTGAAGATCTTCCTTTCGATTGCATACTTGTTTTTCGGCTTTCTTTCCCAAGTAAATGTAGCTTTCAACTTCCTCAATTGTCTTTCCATCAACAATTATTGGCGACTTGGCAGCGTGCTGCTTCAACATAACCTAACTTCCAAATCTGACCCCCAAGATCGTCATGGGCATAGAATATGTGCCTATATAAAAGATGGCTTTCCATGTGGCAGGGGCATCTCCAGAGAAGATCCTAACTTACCCTATATGTGCTTCTGAGTAGCACTAGCTCACACTACGGCATTTATATTTACTCTCTATCGCTCCCATAACAGCGGAGTTACTATCTTTAAAAGCATATCTGAGAAAGTTGACCAAGTTCTATCAGCATATCCATCAGCTTACATTCACGTGTCTGGAGACTTCAATGTTCACAATGTGGAATGGTTAACTTACTCAAACAAGACCGATGATGAGGGGAGATTCTGTCATGATTTCTCCATTGCTTATGACCTCACTCAGATTGTTCACGAACCCACCCGTGTGCCCGACAATGACGGCCAGTATGCAAGTCTCCTAGACCTTTTTCTCACAACTTGCCCTGAACTATGTTCAGTTTCCGTTCTGTCTCCTCTTGGATCTTCCGACCACTCAGTTGTATCAATTAAGATAAAAATGAAATGTAATAAATCCTCAGACGTACCTCTCCACCGTACACTATGGCTGACTGCGATAGTTTCTGTACATTTATATCGGATCTTCTTCTGTGTTCCATGGATGTGTCGTCTATAGTATCAGACCTGACGGAATGGTTAATTGTAGGTATAGACAATTTCATACCCTCGAAAAAGTTCCAGCAAAAACCTAACAGCCAGCCATGGTTTTCTTCAGAATGTGCTGCTGCTATTGCACACAGAAATGACTTTTTCCACTGCTTCCAACGTAATAGATGTATGGAAACTAAAGCCGCTTTCAGGACTGCCAGCAACCATTGTAAGAAAGTAATAAAGAACGCAAGAGAGTTGTATGCTCAGTCCATCAAGTCCAAGGTAGCTGAGCAGCCGCTTTGTTCCCACCAGTTTTGGCAAATAGCAAACACAATCCTGAACAGAAGTGTGTGCTCTATCCCAACTATCATCAATGGACCTGAGTTAATCTCGTCAGCATCAGACAAAACCAAACTCTTTGCCAAGAACTTTGCAGCCAATTCTACCCTTTGCGACCAAGGCCGCCAACCCCCAATATTTCCTCCTGTATCAGAAAATACACTATGTGATATACGTATATCTGTACGTGATGTTGCCAAGCTAATCAAAAACCTTGATTCCAGTAAAGCAACCGGCCCTGACGGTATTCCAATTATAGTACTCAAAAAACTTCAACCAGAACTAGCGCCCCCCATACTTACAAAACGTTGTCTTAAGGAGAATTGCTTCCCATCACCCTGGAAAATCTCATCAGTATGCCCTGTATTTAAGAATTCAGGTTATCGTTCATCCCCCTCTCAGTACAGGCCAATAAGTCTCCTGTGCATCAGGAGTAAGTTGCTGGAATCTGTGTTAAATAGAGAAGTAATCAACCATCTCAGCAAAAATAACCTTCTTAGTGATACACAATATGGTTTCCGTTCTGCTAGATCTACAGCAGATGTGCTTACAGTTATATCTCATAGGATTAGCGAATCTCTCGACAGAGTCAACCTTTCTAGGGCAATTCCTCTTGACATATCTAAGGCTTTTGATAGGGTATGGCATAAAGGTTTACTTCACAAGATCTCCAGCTATGGTATAGCTGGAAATGTCTTCTCAATTAATAAATCATTTCTCTCTGATAGGTTCATAAGAGTAGTAGTTGATGGGCAAAAATCAGAAGCTCATAGTATAAATGCTGGAGTCCCTCAGGGGTCCATCCTGGGCCCAACTCTTTTCCTGATCTACATTAATGATCTTCCAAATCACATCCTTACATCATTCGTAGACATTTTTGCTGACGACACTACCATCTATGGTAGCACATCTAAGACAGTAAACGACCAAGTTCTCTCCGATTCTCTCTCCTCTTATCTTGATCACGTTGTACAATGGGGAAAGGAGTGGCTGGTTACTTTTAATGCATCTAAAACCAAGCTTCTATCCTTACATCATCAACGTTCTGATCCCCATCTGGCAACAATTAAAATGAATGGCTCTCGTCTTGGGGAGGCCTTAAGTTTTGACAGGCTTCTGGGCTTGACCTTTACTCCTGATCTTAAATGGAATACGTACATCAAATCTGTTGCCAAGGCCGCTGGAAAAATGGTCGGATCCTTCTATCGATCCAGTAGATATCTCACTGCTGATGCAATTCTCTATCTATATAAGAGCCAGATACGTCCAAGGATGGAATACTGTTGCCACATATGGGCAGGAGCTGCTAGAAAAGACTTGTCCTGCCTTGATAGGGTTCAAAATAGACTTCATGGCCTGGTGGGAGATGTCATTTTCTCTTCGCTGCAACCTCTATCTCACAGAAGAGATGTTGCGAGTTTGCATCTGCTTTATCGTTATTTTCATGGAAAGTGTTCGACTGAGCTTCAATCTATGGTCCCCCTCGCCAAACTTTCACAAGAAACACTCGACTAGCTGAAAACACTATCAATAGTTCTCCCCACTCTTTATCTGTGCCTAAACCTAAACATAGATTCCATGATCAAAGCTTCTTTCTTAGAACTGCACGCCTGTGGAATTGTCTTCCGTTTTCCTGCTTTCCAGCTGTCTATAATATGGTTGTCTTCAAGTCCAACGTGAACAAGTTTCTGATGAGCCGTTCCACATAAGTTAACAAATTTACCAAACTTCCATTACTATCGATTACTATATTGTCCTTTTGACTACTGTAACTCTTTAACCCTTATCCTTGAGTGGCCTATCGGCCTTGATAAGTGGTGACGCCTATGTAAAAAAAAAAATAACCTTGGTCTTCCCACGATACATGTTGATGTCAACCGGTTTGCTCTTAGAGGGAATGTCGTTTAAAATGTCATTTAATTCCCGAGGAGAGTTAATTAATACTATATCATCAGCAAAGATGAGATATGACAGGTGTTCGCCATCGATGTTGACTCCTCTACCCTCCCACTTAATCCGACTGATTATCGCATCCTGGAGACAGGCTGTGAAGAGTTTTGGCTTACTCAAATTCCAGTGAAGATCAACTGTCGCTGCCAACAAGAAATCGATGATTGCTTCCTTTATTTTGTCCACGAGTGATGTTCTGACAAAGTGTGAAGAATTGTTTATTTTTGAGTTGAAATCTATCCATATGACATTAATCGTTAATTAGTTTATAATTTTAAAGTGTTTTTTAGAAAGTGACTTCACGCCTTGTCTAAATCGATTTCCATAAAAAATAAAAAAACTGGAAAGGTGTATGTACATTTCCATACTTACCTGAACATAATGTCATCGCAATGAGGAGTAAGACCATAACAATGTCGCTAAAGATGGAGACGCCGTCCGAACTTTCGGAACTTGCGGAATTACCAAAATCGACGGTTAACGAATAGCTGTTGTTGAGTCCGCCGATGGTCTCGGTTGAAATGCATCTAATATTTGCTCGGGATTCTTTGAAGATATTCGGAAGACTTCTGTTCTTCTTGTGCCGTTTCAATTTCTGCGACAATGGAGGTTTGGTTACCGCGTGCTTGGATTTGTTCTGCTGCTTCGTCATGTTGAATGATAAGGTAAGGGCCCTGTCGGACTCAAACTCTACGGTGTGGTCCCACACGTCTTTCGAGGTGGCATTATTAATCGTCCTGTGATAGCGAGCCGGGGACAAGTTACCGGCACTCTTTAAATGGTTGGGAACCTGCAGAGTTTCCATCAGATCTTTGTAAATGGTGCCCGTGGTTGCAATTTTCTTTATGCCGCTCTCAACTGTAAAATATAAGATTTATACTTTCAGAAATAAATGTTAATGTTTATTAACAAATAAATTTTAATATCTATCTATCTATCTATCTATCTATCTATCTATCTAGTTCTGGTTGAGTATCAGTACTAAACTTTCATATTGTGTTTTTTTGTTCATTTTTTCAATACGGCGGACTAACTTTCTTGCGTTTTCCGAATTCGGCAAACGTACTTTCAACCTACATGAGCCGTCTTCGGGTACTGTGGTATAGAGACCGTTCATGGGTGAATTGATTGATCAGATATTGCGTCTATAAACATTTGAATATGCCGTCCCCACTCCTAGACCCAGTCTGGTGGTTGATGTTCGTTTTTTTGGTTCGAATGAGCAATGCTTCAAAAATGAATAGGCAACATTTATTTTTCGAACAAGGGATACAAAAAAAAAAAATCTTTTATTTCATCACTTTGATTGGCCATAAAAGAATCATTGTCAAAGACTATTCTTGCGATCATAATTGCTAAAGTTACTACTTTATCCTACAACTAAAATCTTTCTATCTTTCTCCCTTTCAAGCCATAATATTCTTCTCTCTCACTGACCTGACGTGATGTTGCTAGTCTCAGTCTTTTCTGTAAATAATATTATGGTCTGTGTTCTTCACAACTGTCTCATCTATTCCTTGCTCCTTTTGTTCCGGCTTGTTTGAATCGTTTGTCTAATGGTTTCCATCAACTCACTGTTTTGATATATCATTGTAATGCAGTTTCCTATTCCAGTAGCTTCTTCTCAAGAACTGCTGACTTGTGGAATTCTTTTCCTGTTGATTGTTTTCCTCCGTCATATAGAATTGTTATTTTTAAGATTAAGGCCAATATGTATCTCCTGTCTTTGTGGTAATCATCTTTTGTTCTTGTTAGCTCCCTACACCAAGTGGTTTCATGCCTTGCCTGGAGCTAATTCCATATAAAAACTATTACTGAGAAATATAAACCTATACGATCTGGATTTCACTTGCATGGGGATAAACATTCTACCATTGAATTTACGGACAACTGTCATTAGATTTATGGATTTCAATTAATTTTCCAACCAACGCCACTGTACAAATATTGTTTACGGTGTAATTACACCATCATATGTGGGCCTACAGCTGAATATTTTTTTTATCTATACATATCTATATTTGTATTAATTTGATTCATCGGACTACTGTTCTCATCTTGAGTGTGATTTTCACAATGTTTCAGTCGGCCCACAAGGACCCGTGGCGCAGTAGTTAGAGTTTTTGGAAAATTCCATTGTAAAAAGTGATATTCTCCTGAAGGTTGAATGTTCAATCAATTGTGGGCGACCGAAAAATACAATTGCGAATTACTTAGGACCTCTATCCAGTCATGGCTGACGGAACAAGAGCACGCTACACCCGTAAAATAAATAAAGGGTTCCGTTCGAAATTTCGTCCAAATTCCCAAGTTCGACAGAAAGATTCCCGAGTTCGACAAGATATACCTGAAGAAAGTCGGAGGTTACATCGATCGAAACGTTGTGAAAATCACACTCAAGATGAGAACAGTAGTCCGATGAATACAAATAATACGAATAACTAATCCTTATCTCAAAAATTCAGAAACGTCATATGTATATTTCCTTTAGAACATCACTCTTCTCAGATTTTGAAGCTTTTTTTAAAACTATGTTTTTACCAGCAAAATTGTAGCTAGCCTATGTAAAAATCATTTTGCGAACTGTTTTTTTTTCTCTGAAGATAAGAAACTTTGAAACTCCATGGAATAAGGAATTTTATCTCTATTTTGTATCCCATGTTCAAAAAATAAAAAGAAATGAAGAAAAATTTAACTTTCTTTATGATATTTTCATTTTTTCCAGATTTCGTATATATTATTAAAGAGTATCTCAAAAGTAAAAAAAAAAAGTTTTTGGGTGCCACCAGCTAGAATCGAAACCACAAGTAAAACTGTAACATTCAAAGCTGGTGACATTCCCACCGTACGAACGTGACACGTATAGGAACGGGTTACAAATAAACTAAGGCGTATGTACAAAATGTATAACGAGTTTTTCAATTTTAATCCCTTTTTGACCCCATAAAACTATTTTGACCGGCTAAAGACCCATAAAAGAACGGCCCATAAAACATCCAATCATTTGAGACCCTTAACACCGCTCTGCGACTTTTAGTTTCGAAAGAGATAAAGTTTGAAAATATGGAGACAGACAGACAGACATAGTGTGTTTTATAAATTAGACTTACACATGTATTCGGCATTAAAAGTTACGTTAAATTCCTTAAAAAAAAGAAGTTAAAAAAAAAAAAAAACGGAAAGAAGCTGAGGCACGTGAATGCGAGTATTATGTGTTTTCTAACCAGTTCACTTCTTGTAAGTATATATATATATATATATATATATATATATATATATATATATATATATATATATATATATATATATATATATACTTGAGCTGAGATCGAAACCAAAACCTAAAGGCAGTGAGTCAAGTACGAAAACCATTAAAGCAGCTTCCCATGATCTTAATAAAGTGTTTTCAAACCTACTTATTTTTAACATAAGGAAGTTGTCATGTGAACGATTTGCGCATGTGTAGTCGTGGAACAGTTGATGGACAGATATAAATCCGATGACCTCTACGTACGAATTTTTCAATTTTGACCTCCCAGCAGCGCTTTTCCCGGATGAAAATCGATTAAAAATTTTTTCCACATGTCTGAATACCCTATATACCAAATTTCAAGTCTGTAGATCAAAAATTCGTTAAGTATATAGGTTGAGAATTGTCTTCTCTCACATACACATTCTTACTTTTATACACACATATATATATATATATATATATATATATATATATATATATATATATATATATATTTCTTTTATTATTATTGGAATCTTTTCGTTTTTCCCTTGTACACATTTTTGTTAATTATTCCATGGATTTCTGCCTTCTTCCATTGACGGGATTTCCTTGGATTTTACTTGTGCAAATGGAAATTCAATTAACTTTTTTGAAGTTATACATTTGGATTTTACCGTCACTGGATTATTTATCTTCCACCAGACTATCCATTCATGTGTAATCACCTTTTTCTTCACCATATTCCCTCTGCTTCACTTTTTTTGTTTTCAAGTAAGATCTTTGACTTACTTGTTGTTTCATCAAATACTTTTGCATGCAAAATCCGATCCCGCATTTTGCTAATTCCTACCCTCTGATGAGAAGGAAAGTATTTCTTCGAAACTCCGCGGATTAAGGACTATCCACTTATCTAGTGTTTCCTTTTCAGATTAAATATGTTTTTAACTCATTTCAAAGTGTTTTTTTTAACATGTTTTATGAACTGTTTGCTCGTATATATATATATATATATATATATATATATATATATATATATGAGAACAATAGGAATGGGAAATGAAGTCACATTGGTTCATTTATTCAATAAGGGTATACAAACAATTAGTTGGGGGATAGAAGGGACTCTGTATGCCAATGCATTTCGAAGCCTAATGCTTCTCATCAGAAGAGTAGAGAAGATGCTAGGTAACATAGTGGGGATGCCACGTCTAGCGTGGGATTCATTAGGAACGATATAGATCAATTAAAATTATAGATGATCATCTATAATTTTAATTGATCTATACGCTATCTTCCATGTAACGAGGATTTATGTGCCCTTACCGCTAAGTGACCCATATGGACCGAACGCCCTTAAAACCTCAAATACGTACATCCGATTTTAATGAAATCTAATCCATATGCACTAATTCAGAAAGTTTTCTAACATTTCAACTTCTTCCGAACATATTAATCGACAAAATAAGAGTAAAAAACAAAGAAAGTAATATTGTATTACTAGCAGAGAAACCCTACGTTGCCCGGGATTGAATGATGATGAACGAATGTTTCACACTGTCATATTTCATTGCCCCCGAAATCGATGAAATTGCCCATTTTTCAATCAGATCGATTGATTGCCTGTCCTAGTTGGGTATCCATCGCTGTGAACTGTGAGGGAGCTTCACATGCCTCTCCACAGTGAGTTAGTCCACAATACGTTATATCCTACATTGTGCTGTAGAGAACCTACTAATGATTTTATAAAATTATTTTTTTATATATAATGGCTTGAATTAAAGTTGAAAATGCAAACGTCAAGTATCATGGTTCAATTGAACTTTAAAAAGAAAAAGAAAAACATTTCAAATACGCCCGTCATAGCAACCTACTGTTGATTTCGTATGCCTGGCCTTACTGCTTGTACGGTGATAATGTCTTGAATTTAAGTCTTAAATGAAAATGTCAAACATCATGGTCAAGGTGTGCATAAAAATTCATTTCGAACGCGCAACTGCCATATCAAAGAATTTACTGTTGATTTTATATATCGGGTCTTTCGGCTTGTGTGGAAATAAAACTTCTCAAATGTAATTGTGATATTAGGCTGTGTAAGAGTGTTTGGTCAAAATCGCTTATTCCTTCTTTCATCGGATTATTTTGATTATCGATACTCATCGAAAATATCCTGATGCAAAACCTACCTAAGAACACTGCCAAACACATAAAGTACCTTCGTATGAAATTACATAGAAATCGAACTAGTCGTTCTCAAGTCCATAAGGAAGAACTCAAACACACACACAAAGTTCCTTTTATATAATAGTAGATGGAGAGAAATGAATATAGTGAAAAAGTACATTCAATCCCGAGCAACGTCGAGTTTTCCTGCAAGTTGTGAATACTAAATATCCCAATAACTGATTATTTTCTGAGTTTTAGCAGCTTTTTCAAAAAAAAAAAAATCTGGCCTGTTTTTCTTTCGGGAGGGGGGGGGAAGAGATAAGAACCTTTCACTTTCACTGCTTCGTCCCTATATTACAGTTTTCATTTTTAACGTACCAAACAGACTTTGTTACGATGGTTTGTGTCAAAGGTTGATTGGTGTTATTATTAATCTGTTTAATTGAAATAGGACTAAATGATTATTAGAAGTTTTTTTTTTTATTAATAAAGAAATACGATCATATTAAATACCCTTTGGCCAGC
The DNA here is from genome assembly GCF_053919585.1 of Euprymna scolopes. NCBI lineage: Eukaryota > Metazoa > Mollusca > Cephalopoda > Sepiida > Sepiolidae > Euprymna > Euprymna scolopes. The sequence continues at coordinate 135,578,981 of NC_136487.1, read as the reverse complement.
AATGTAAAATTAAAAGCAAATAGGATGCTTATTATTAAAACGTTATTTTAAAGGTCATATTTACTTTTGTCGAAAATTATGAGCCAATTTTTTAAAGGTCAGAATTGATTGAGATTGCGTGTAAACACCCAAGTAACCATATTTTTTTGCGTTTGATCGAATTATGGCAGAAGTAATGTCCTATCTACACGAAAATGGGCAACATTTATAATGAAAGTGGTGAAATATACGCTGCTTAGTATTTGTGTGTGTGTGTGTATGTGTGTGTGAGTGTGTGAGAGAGAGAGCGAGAGAGAGAGAGAGAGAGAGAGAGAGAGAGAGAGAGAGAGAGAGTAATTACAATTAATGTATTTACTCTTTTTTTATTAGCAATAAACATTAGAAATGATAATTTTTGTATTATTTGTACTATTATTCTCATCTTGGTTGTTTTTTCACAACATTTCAGCCGATGTAACCTCCGACCATCTTCGCTTTTGTGTTCGATGTTATTGGTGAATAGTAAGAAAAAATATTTGGTTTATTTGCTTTCCCAACGAACACAGCCGTTAAAAATTTAAAACGCAAAATTTATTAATAAATCTGGCCCATTCCATTTTTTTTTTATTTTTATCTTTTTTTTTTTTTTTTTTTTTTTTTTTTTGATATGATGAATGTATTGAATAGCGGGCCGGGGTTCATAGCGCATAACGGGGACATATATAACGGAGACTTAGAACAGATGACGATGATAATGAGGGAGACATTTATGGTTCTTGTTAACACATATAGCGGAGGGGAGGAGATACCTTATTGGGAAAATTACTGACAGTGGTTTCAGCTAGATGGGTGTTTTTTTGTGAAAGATTGGCGAGGGGGGACCAGAGATTGGAGCTCTAACGAGCACTTGCCATGGAAATAACGATAAAATAAAGACAGGCTCGCAACGTCTCTTCTGTGGGAGAGAGGTTGCAGGGAAAAGAAAAGCCCCCCCCCCCACTAAGCCACGAAGTCTATTTTGTACTCTGTCAAGGCAGGATAGGCTGTTTTTAGCAGCTCCAGCCCGAATGTTGCAGCAGTACTCCATCGTACAGGGGGTTCATATTGTGGACACATTAACGGGGACTCGGAAAAGATGATGTTGGTAATGAGGGAGACATATATGCCAGCGATGATTCTTGTTAACACATATAGAGTGGAGATCATATATAACAGTTTTTATAACACCTATTAGGAGGGTAGATTCATTATTATGAAGAAAGAGGCACATAATATTTGGAAGGGTCATAAAAGTTCGTTACAAGATGATAATAAAACACATTTACCTTTCACGTTGGTGGAAACACGACACGAAGACAAAACTGACAAAATATAGATGATTTCTTCATTCTTATACCGCGATTGCTGATGTCAGGAATTCAAGCCTTTTCGACTACGTGGTCTACTCTTTTCCCTTCGCCTCTAAGGAGCTCCCAACTCTCTAACTGTGTGGTCTTCTCTGATTATCTGCTCCTAATCAACTCTCTTAACTTCGAATACACAGATTTCTATATTGAGAAACCTCCTTTGTTTATGACGTCAGAAATGTGGTTTTCAAACGTGACTAATTTTCACGTGGCTTTACATATGTCTGTACAAACACACTTTTGGCAAACAAAGAATCCTTAATTCTAATTGTTTAATATCTGACCTATTTTTAAACAATATATTTTCACTCGCATTGTGCATTCATTTAACTGACATATTTAATATCCAGATTTCTAAAAGAATGGACAATCGACTCTTTTTCTGACTTAAACAATTTTTAGCTATTCTAATAGAATTAACAATGGACTGACATCCTAATATTCCAATTTTCATTATCTTTAACACTTGCCTTCAGGGTTCGATTCTAGCTTTTTCCTTAGATCATTTTCACTTATCTAGTATGTCTTCTTGCTTACACGAGAAGGGGACAACCCTTTCATGTAACAAATGTATATTTTTGGAGATAAGGATTTATAATTATTTTTTGTATTATTTGAACTATGATTCTCATCTTCGTTGTTTTTGTTTTTAAAATTATGTTTTTCAATTTTTGCGAAATAAATGTTAAATATTAGTGTTGGGACGATTAATCGAAATAGAGAAAATCGGAGTTTTTTTGGGTATCGGAATCGGCCTCAGAATAAGAAAAATCTGTGCACATTTCTCGATGCTCAAATCGATGCCTTTGTTTTTTCTTTTGTTCAACTTAATTCTCCATTGCTGGTATTAATTACAAAATGATAAATAGTTATTAATTCTAAATTACCAGTAAAATTAAAATGTACAGATTTTTTTTATATAGTGCATTTTTACGTTTAAAAAATATATGGACATATATTTTTACGGTAAATTAAAGCAAAAAAAAAAAAATCTGTAGCTAAATATTTAAAGAGTTTTAGGAAAAATAGGAATCGGAATCGGTGATCTTATCGGAATCGGAAATTCAGAATAAAATCGGTAATTTATCGGAATCGAAAAAAAGATTGGAATCATCCCGTCATTACTAACTACCCTTTATGTCTCTCTTTTACAGATTAAAATAAAGGTCACATAGTTTGAAAATATCTTTTTTTTGTGATATGTTAAAATATTTATATCAACACTCATTTTTAATGACCGTGGTACCTCAATCAGTCAACCTCCTGTCCCAAATTGCCTTTAGAGATACCACCATTTAAATAGTGGGAACAATCTGGGTTTATTAGCCAATAACACAAACACAAATAAACCCATTGTTTCCCAATTAATTGTTCTAATTTTTAGTTGAGTTCTGTTATCAACGAATGAGGCACATTGTATACATTTAGCTAAAACACAAGTGCGCTTAAGAAATTGGTTAGCGTCTTTGAAATATTGTCTTAGTTAATACGATTCTTTATGTTAAGAAGTCTGACCACTTAAGATCATACGAAATCAATGATCACTAAGTAATAGATACTATGGTCGGTAAGTTTTTCATGTACAGTGATAACATGAACCAATCATTGCTAAGTGGTCATTTTGTGTGCTCTAACCAAAATGACAAGAAGGCGTCTCTACATTATTGAGACTAGATTTCGGAAATCGTAATACTGAATTGAAAACAATGGTATCTACGTATTCCTCGTATTTTAAAGATGATTATATCTAAAAATTACGAAAATCGATGAGGTAGGAAATTATTTATTAAAGAAATTAAAAAATAGAATTTGATGAAAATGATCGTAAGACACAGGAAAGTTCAAAGGGAGGTAATTTTCCGTTTCTATTTAAACAAGATTACGGCAATTTTTCAACTGCTCCCACGATTAAAGTCGTTTTTTTTAATAATTCAGTAATATTCGGGTAATTCCGACTGCATAATTTAAAAACTGCCATTGTAATTTATTAGAATAACAAAAAAAAAAAAAGTTGAAACCATAGTTTTTTTTATCTGAAGACTCTATTTATCGGCTACAAAATCTCGTCCCAATAGTATATATATATATATATATATATATATATATATATATATATATATATATATATAATATAGCCAGTAGAGTTTAGTTTCTTAGAAGTACATCCAATGAAACAACACGTGTCTACCAAAGAGTGCTCAATGACGATAATTCTTGGCCTGAAGACGTAATCCTTCAACGCGGGTGATTACAGAAACATGTATGCACATATGTAGCTATCAATGTTTGTATAAATAAATTTAATATATATATATATATATAATTGAAGACCAAATTAATTTCAGTTAATAAATGGAATAGTTCTATATACTTAAAGCAATTATAAATATTAATATTAATATTTATATGACAATCCCAACCAAATGAAAAACCTGAATATTCCAGATAGAGCAATAATATAAAGAAAATTGAATTCAAGGAAATTAAAAAAAAGTTTTTCTATGAAGAAAATTTGATATAAATTCTGTAAATTAAAATTTACAGCAGATTTATGCTTCGACAAGGAGTACAAAAATTAACAAAAATTTCCTTATTCAATGGAGTTTAAATGTATGACTCTTATCCTCAGAGGAAACGTAGTAAACAAATGATATTCATACGTAGTCTATAACTTTTAATAGTTAGCACATAAATTAAAAACTAAAATTTTGAACGAAAACATATTTGTATAAAGGCTGATAAGATGGTCAAAGGAATAACCCTTGAGGATATGAGCCATTCATTGAAACTCCATGGAATAAGGAAAAATAAATTTCTTTTTATTCCTTGTGGAAAAATATATATTTTTTTTAATTTACAGAGTGTATATCCAATTTTCCTTATATATATATATATATATATATATATATATATATATATATATATATATATATATATATATACATACCTATAGATATACATATATATATTATATACATACATACATATATATACATACATACCTATAGATATACATATATATATATACATTATATATATACATATATATATATGTATATATATATATGTATATATATATATATATATATATATATATATATATATATATAGATTCTGCTTAACTATACCATTTTTATTTTTTTTGTATTAAAATAAAATATTAAAGCATGTTCCATGTGTATCAGGGACGTTTTCAATTCTTCCACAAATTTTCATCACCCAAAGATCATTCGACGAATAATCGAAAAAGTTCGTGACACTTATAGAACACATGTTTAATTGTCCTAAACACAATAATAAAGGCATGTGCTGTTCAGATTCAAGCTGATAGAGAGAAAATACGTGTGTAATGGATAATAACATTTTACTTACATTTGAGTCCAGCAGTTCGTCATGTAGTCGATCAGGAGGCGCCTGACAGAATGTGGCTTCAAGTTTTGTGAAAAACATACCAAGGTGGTAACCAATCGGTGCACATCCGATCGCTTGGCCGTCGGAGTCAGAAAAAGGATGATATTCAGGTTTTATCTTTCCTACACAATTGGAATTAGATATTCTTTGAGAGAAGAGTGTAGTCTCTCATTGCCTAGTATAATTTGAACTGATCCAAGGAAAGACCACCCTGAATAATCTCCAAGGCAACACCCGTTTTCAAATGCAAAAATTCAGAGATTATAATTAAAAATGTTACTATAAACAACATGGCTTTATAAATATTTAAGTTTAAAGTTTCTACAATATTTGTATCATATTTAAGTTATCAGAAGCATATGATAATAAGTTAACCCCTTCAAATCAAACGTATATTTAACTTGTATAATAAAAAGAAAACGAATTGCTAAAATGAAAGCTTACCGTTTAGTTCTTCTGTTTCGTGTGAACTGCTACTCTGGGTCTTCAGTTTCCATTTCAAAGGTCGTGAGAGAGAGCCAAAAATAACGCAGTTTAGTGCTATTCCCGCCAGCAATAGAACGGTTCCCCGCCATCCGTAATAACTCAACATACTTTCCGCAAAGTACGAAAAGACCAACACACCAACTCCGGAGCCGCTCATCGCAATCCCGACGGCTAGAGCCCTTTTGCTCGTGAAATATAAACCAACGATTACATTAGCAGCAATAAACGCCATGCCGTAACCAGCACCTGGAATTAAATGTAATATCAACAAATCAGATATGAATTGTAATACTGCCGTATTTGAAATGTAAATATTAGAACCATATATACGTTTAGTACTCAATTCAGCTGGCATTAAGCATAGAGAAAATTCAGTACCAGGCATTATATCTTATAGAAACAAATTTTCTAATATTCTATTACAAAACATAAGAATCCCGAGTACGTATCGGCATCGAATAGCAAGACATTTCTCACCTACCTTCCAGATATTTATTAAAAACTGTATACAGTATGTCAATTTCTATCCTTATTTACATTAGCGGCAATAAACACCATGCCGTAACTATGGCAAAAAACGGTTAGTGTAAAGAGTTCATAAAATAGAGAAAAGAAATGAAAAACGAAAAAAGTAAAATAAAAATACAAATGAAAGGATATACAGTGATTAGGTTGTTCCGAAAGGCGAAATGTTTAGGTTGTTCCAAAAGGCGCAATGGTTTTATAGCTTAGTATAAAGAATATATCTTTGGAAATTTCATGAAATATACGCTACTCCGTAATTACAAGAGAGAGTAACTATGATGAATGCTTGTAAATAAAGTGTTTTTAAACAAATATGCAATGGTTCTCTGAATAACTAATGTTCACAGGATGTTATATATATATATATATATATATATATATATATATATATATATATATATATAGGCCTCTTTAGTCTTTGACAGACTATAGATACCCACTAAGAGGAGAGCGTGAAATTTTTGTGGCAGGAAGTGCGCAATCCCCAACTACACCTCTCCTAATTTGACATTGTTAAATACCAGTGGCAAGCTGAATGTATATTCAGGACGACTGGAAATAAATGGCAAGATAAGCGGGGAGCATATACAGTGCTTAGAATTCCCAAATGGTCACCCAACTGGTACTAACCAGCCTCAACGTTGCTTAATTTCTGTGATCTGACGAGAACCGGCGTGCCAACGCGATTATGCCGTATATATATATATATATATATATATATATATATATATATATATATATATATATATATATATATATATGTGTGTGTGTGTGTGTGTGTGTATGTGTGTGTGTGTGTGTGTGTGTGTGTGTGTGTGTGTGTGATTGCGCGTGTGTTGTTAACAATATTTAATAATGGTATAATCATGACACCTTGATCGGAAATAAAAATAAGTGATTTCAAGCTGTAACAGAGCACAGATACGCATATGCAGACGAAAGCGAAATGATGTCACCGTTAAAAATAAAGACTATAAAAAGGAGAAAGGGCACGTTACAGAAGACGATCACGTTAGAGACGTAGGGGACGTCACAGCCGTAACGCGAAGTCACGTGTGGCGGGAGGATGAGGAAATAAATGTCGTTCTTATAACGGGAAAAAGCGAGTTGAATTTCTTTCCTATTCTTTGTCTATCTTGCGACTGAGTTTTAAACGTGTTGGGTCTACGTGTATAAACGTGTGTACTACGTTACGAAACGTACTACTTTCATCATGTTGCACATTTACAAAATATGTATTCATTTATGAATCGTTTAGACTTACGTTAGATTCTAAATCGGATATTGGTATCGTCAGAACCACTGCCTTAATTCTGTGTGTCTTTTTATATTTTGACCTTTTGTTATGGTATCCCGGCCAAAATGTAACTTCCCTAAATATTTTTGTTTTATAAAAATACGTTGTTTTTAGATCTATTTAAAGTGTCGGAGATATTTCTGTCCTACTTTGCATTATAAAACATAGTAACAGATCCGTTCAACTGCAATGTCGGTCAGGTAGCACATGATATGTACTATCTTTACATTTTGTTTGTCGTTAGACAGAACTATTCGTCTCGCTGTCACATAAGTAATTAGCGCATTGGATAGTGACGTCTCAGTGTAAACGTGGCCGTAGAGGTGATGTAGCAGCTGAAGTTTCTGCGCTTTCCTTTCTCTTTGTAGTTGCAACAATGTAATAAATTTAAAATATATATTTCAACATCATTGCTGCGTAGCGAAATGCTTTTTGCTATTTTACAAATAACACGAACTTTTCAAGGAGGGCGGGGCGAGGCGAACGAAGGCACGGCTTTAAACAGCCATCTGAACACAACTCGCTCAAGGGGCAAAGAGAAAGACCTTTTCTTCGCTACGTTTCATTTTTGACTTTGTCACCGTGATGCCATATCATACCACACGTTTTAATGTTAACGTTATTTCTTATTTTCTCTTTTAACTAACCTTACTCTCTCCCTCCAACCTTACGTGAAAATTTTCACTCTTATTCTTATTTTTACACATATAATATCTAGTCTTTATAACCAAATATTCATTCGAAGTCTATCATTTTCTTTAAGTTGTATGAGACATATTCACATAACGCTCTGTATTCACCGTTTGAGGCCTTTTCTTTTCATTTCCGATCAACATATGCTGATATATATATATATATATATATATATATATATATATATATATATATATATATACATATATATATACATACATATATATATATACATATATATATATATATATATATATATATAACTGCTTAATTTACTCATAAAATTAATATACGAAAGTATAGATTTATGCGTGAACTTTAAGTATTTACTTCAAAAGTGCTCAACACGTATGTAGAGCTAGTTAGTAAGTTATAAAATGTATATGGCGATTAAGCTACACTGAATATTCCGCGTTTCATCCACTCTAGGATTATTCAGGCTTATGCGCGATTTAAAACAGATCAACAAACTAAAAATCCAGGCTAAATAGAGCACACACAAAGGAACAGGTCAACCAGAGGTCAAATAGGCCTTTGTCCGATAAATGCATGCTAATTGGCTGGTAGGAAGGGCGTAGCTGATTGGCTAACTAAAATCTCAATAGGAGATGCGCATATAAAAACGACAAACAACCACAGAATTCGCGCATAAGCCTGAATAATCCTAGAGTGGATGAAACGCGGAATATTCAGTGTAGCTTAATCGCCATATACATTTTATAACTTACTATATATATATATATATATATATATATATATATATATATATATATATATATGTATATATATATATATTATGCACAGATCATACAATGATTAGATCACTCGGACTGACGTAAAAAACATTTAAAAATAAAATGTTTAAATTTCAATGTTATTTTACGCGATCAACGGTAGTTCGAATCTATTGACTGTTGTTAATCGTGACACCCTGCACTGAAGATTCCCAAAAGGTTGGAACACTAATGTCTGTAGGTTCTTAATAATTATTATAGTAAATATATATATATATATATATATATATATATATATATATATATATATATATATATATATATATATATATATATATATGATAAGCAAAAAAAAAAACACAAAAGACTTATAATTTATTGAAAATGCATTATATGGAACCTAGTCATATATGCGAAAAAAAAAAGTTAGTGTAAAAGTTCATAAAATGGAGAAAAAAATGAAAAACGAAAAAATAAAATAAAAATGCATATGAAAGGATATACAGTGGTTTGGTTGTTCTAAAAGGAGAAATGGTCATAAGATTCGATGTTCTTATAACAAGTAGTAGTCGGGTATACGTATTTAGAATTTTAAGGAGTTTTATTTTCACAATCTACTTAGAGTTGAGGATATATAGATATATAAATGATAATGCAGAGATTCGGTATCACTTAAGTTGTTCTCTGAAAATTTTATATACATATGATATAAAATTTCATCAATATAGGGAATGTTTTAATTTGTAAAAGAAGTTCGGTTACTCATAGTTCACTAAGGTTAGGGGAGCACGTACAGACCAGCGTCCTTCTACTAAATCGGACATTACCCTAACCAAAACATCTGATAGAGACGTGCTAGGCATTAACACCAACAGCATGATATAACATTTTAATTCCTTGATGAAGATACTGTTATCGATCAAAATATCGAATTTGATTTTAATAAAATAATATATTTGTTTATTAAAAATAAAAAACCTGCACTTGTTTTGTCTTTAAACTTTATATATATATATATATATATATATATATATATATATATATATATATATATATATATATATATATATATATATATATATATATATATATTCATAAAATACGATATATTTTAATGCCAACACTTTTTCCGAAATGCACCCAGAAATTTTAAAACACTTTTCCAATAAATTTGAAATAATAAAACAATTTTAAAGTTTATCTAGATCCTCTTACCTTTCTTTATAGGGAATACCTACACATTGATATATATATGTGTACAAGGAAAAAAGGAAAAAATCCCAATAATATTAGTAAAAGAAAAATAAGATATGCTTTTCGCTCTACTATATATATATATATATATATATATATATATATATATATATATATATATATATATATATATATATATATTTTCTTTTTTTCCTTGTACACATTTTTGTAAATCATTCCATGGATTTCTGCCTTTGGATTATTATGGACCATCTTCTTCCAATTACGGGATTTCCTTGAATTTTACTTGTGCAAATGGAAATTCAATTAACTTTCTTTAAGTTATATATTTGGATTTTACCGTCACTGGATTATTTATCTTCCACCAGACTATCCATTTTTCTTCACCATATTCCCATTGCTTCACTTTTTTGTTTTCAAGTAAGATCTTTGACTTACTTGTTGTTTCATCAAATACTTTTGCATGCAAAATCCGATCCCGCATTTTGCTAATTCCTACCCTCCGATGAGAAGGAAAGTATTTCTTCGAAACTCCGCGGATTAAGGACTATTCACTTATCTAGTGTTTCCTTTTCAGATTAAATATGTTTTTAACTGATTTCAAAGTGTTTTTTAACACGTTTTATTAACTGTTAACTGTTTGCTCGAATATATATATATATATATATATATATATATATATATATATATATATATATATATAAAGCTGAATGCCTGTGTTCGTATGTGTGTGTGTGTATGTGTGTGTGTGCCTGGTCACGAATAGGCTCCTATATGGTTGACTATTTTAAAAAACTGATTACATATAATCATAGAAGATTTAACGAGACACAGGAATGGGTATGTTTGATTTGGCAGAACAGTGGTTTATTAAAATTGTGGGGTCTGCGTTCGCGCCTGGTCCACAAAGTATGGAAATAAAAAATTTAAAAATTAAAAAAAAACATTTACAAGTGTTTAAGATATAGATGTACATAAGAATACTTTGATAAGTATGTTTTAACTTAAATAGGGATGGTATAATAAAATTGTGGCGTCTGCGTTTTTGCCTGGCCTCCATAGAATGGAAAAAGGCACAAACTTTAATAAAGACTTTTCATATCTATCTGCGTAAGTATACTTTGATAATTATGCTTCAGTTTGAAGAAATATGGTATAATAAAATTATGGGGTGTTCGTTCGCGCCTTACCTCCATAGAATGGAAATATGTCACAAAGTTTAACAAGTTTTTTTTTTTAATATAGATCCACAGAATATTGTGATAAGTGTTTCAGTGTGAACAGGTATGGTATAATAAATTATAGGGTTTATCTATTTTATTTTTACTTTCATCATACTTTGCTTTGGTTTTGATACCCACAAATTCGAAGCTATCTTATTACAACCCTTCCTTTTCATAACCTATCATACTTTCATAAATCAGAGTCCATTTTCTGTAGGCTGTTTTTGAACCCAACCAACGACGGGTACTTTTGCTAGTATATATATATATATATATATATATATATATATATATATATATATATATATATTCATAAGAAGCTATGTTGACAGATGTTCAAAGTCACACCCAAATAGCAATATGCCTAAGATAGTGATACTCGTTCAGACTAGCCTCTTGTGTCCGTGTTCTTTCCTTCAACTAAGTTATTGGGGCGAATATATATTTTCTCGCTGTAATTTACTTCTTAAAGAAACCGTTAGAATGAACATAGCTTTTTTTTTATTATTGAATGTTATTAAACATTAAATGTTTAATGTTATGTCATGAGTTATTTCCCTTGATGCTTGCAAGAATGAATATTAAAAAACACGTTATATTTATAAACATTAAACGGACATTTCCTCATACATTAGTTTATTAATATTAATTGATTAATATCAATTACTAAAAGGAACTTTATAAAAAAATCAGGTTTGTAAAATAATTATATTACCGTTCCTTCGTAAACAAGTTAGTAATTTTTCTTTTACTCCTGGGCAACGTCGGATAGATATAGCTGTTATATATAAATATGCAAACCTTATTATATGATGCATATCCTTTGTTATGCATAGCATTTATCTACCTTTGTCGGCCTTTTTTTCTCAGATGGTTCCTTTAGATCCGTCACCGGCAGAGGCTTTCGGTGCTTGTAACTGATCTATTTATGTGATTTTATAAGACCCTCTTGGTATAGTTGTCTATCTCTTTAATTATCTTGATAATTTTTAGCATCACCGGTAATGATTATTTCCTTTCTTCTCTCTTAAGATAATATTAAATAGTGCTAATATCATTTTTTTTTAGTATTATTTCGTTTATTCTATAAAAAGATTAATGCATGTTCTCTACGTGTTAGCTAATATTTCTTCTGGCTTGTAACTCGCTGATCTGGTATCGTAATTTGTGCGTTGTCTTTTGCGGTCTTATTTTCATGCTCAAAATGATTTCGGTTCTGTAACTTTTTAAAAAGACTACCACTCTCGTCAGTTTTTAGTAGACTCCTCGTTTTTGCCTTGCCTTCATTTTGTATATATATATATATATATATATATATATATATATATATATATATATATATATATATATATATACGTTTTATTTTTTATTACCATTTTATCTGTTCAGTTACATATGTTTCGGTTGCTGGACCATATTTACGATCCAGCAGCCTCGTCAGACCTTACAGAAATGGCTATTATTATTTAGAAGAACGATTTTAAAAGAAATACGAGAAAAAGAACGATAAAAAAAGAGGGGAAAAAGAAGGAGGGAAAGAGAAAATAAGATGGGGGGCGGAGGTCAACAATAATTAAGTTTTTAAGTTTAAAATACATTACTTAATTATTGTTGACCTCCGCCCCCACCTTATTTTCTCTTCCACTCTTTATTTTTTCCTTCTCTTTTTTTTTCTCTCGTTCTGTTTTTCTACCGTTCTTTTTCTCTCGTATTTCTTTTAAAATCGTTCTTCCAAATAATAATAGCCATTTCTGTAAGGTCTTACGATGCTGCTGCATCGTAAATATGGTCCGGCAACCGAAACATATGCAGCTGAACAGATAAAACAGTAATAAAAAATAAAACGCATATTTGCTCTGCAATAGTATTGAGCACTCTCTTCAGATTTTACTAATTACCATTTTTACCAAATACGATGAATTAACCTTTGTTGAATAACAAACCTGTGTCTAAATGTATCATCACTCGTTCTTAATTACGGATAAAAGTTTATGTTAATTGTCCAATGATTGCGTACATTTACAGGAAATGCACACACCCTGGATACAGAACGCTCTTCGCGTAGAATGATTAGAATCACTAAGTGTTTTTAATATTATTATTAATAAAAAATATGCCCCTCGACACACATATCCCCAACAAACCCGCTTAGCAACAACATCTCACCCCTTCACTCTAAAGGTCCATAAATACCAGAAAGCTTTTTACTTTAAGAGTTTCTTCCCTAGAATAGCTAGACTTTGGAATTCCCTTCCTACAACCTGCTTTCCTGACCTTTTTTTTACAAGGGAATCATTACTTATCAAGGCCCAGAGGTCACTCGAGGATAAGGGGTAACGAGTGTACATTGGTCAAAAGGAAAAATATTATAGTAATCGTTAGAAGTGTAAATTTGGTAAATTGGATTACTTAAGGGAATGGCTCCTCGACTGTACTGATATGCAGAAGTTTAAATGTAACGTAAACCAACATCTTGTTAATGTTTCTTAAGCATGGTCCCAAATAGTAGCCCTTTACATCCAAGAGGCGATATGCCTTATTAGGGGTGAACATGAGTAAAAAAAAATATAATAGTTTCAAAGAAACATTCCTTACCTGCCAACAATCCATATGTGAAAATTAAAGTCTCCACATTCGGCATCCAAATGCTGATTACGTATCCAATTACACCGAGGAGGGATCCACCAATGATTATTTGACGGTGTGATACATACCTTAACATCAGGCTGACAATGGGACCTGAAAAAATATATATCTTATTATAATTTAAATTTGGTGTCTGTATTCGAGATTACGTCATAGATATTAAAACTATAACACTTGCAATTTTATTTGATCATAAAGACTAAAAATGAATGCTTTATGTCAGCATTGTTGATTCATTAAATAGAATTATCTAAATAAATAAAACAGCAGATTATGTTTGTGTGTAGGTCAGAGTGTAAATCAACTACATTGAAATTAACAGGAAATAGTAATCACAGACGAAATTTGATGAACGACATTATCATTATTTTTATTTCTATTTTGCTAATTAGTCGACCGAGCAAATTATTCTTCGCAATATATAACATTCAATAGAGGATTCATTCTATAATAATATATACGCAATCTGCATAAATCAAATATCATGTTTAAGTGTATTGTACGACCCGGCAACGCCGGGCGTCCAGCTAGTATATATATATATATATATATATATATATATATATATATATATATATATGTATATATATATATATATATATATATATAACAAATTTGTAGTATTCCGAATTATACTGGGTTAATATAATTCAGTAATTGTTCATATACCAATAAATTTAAGCCAAAAAGGAGAGATGACTTAAAGAGTAAGCTACAAAATTATCATATTTAATAATTTAGCAATCATATACTTTTTTAACAAAAACCAAGACTTCAAGAAATGGGTTGATAGCAACAAACAGTGTATTTCATTGTTAGTTACAATTGTTTCAAGACCATTTCGACAAATTCAAACAGTATGTCGTTTGAAAATTTTGGCAAGAACAGCCTTTCTTCAGACTTATAAAATAAAAAAAAAACACTTTAACAATGAAACATTAAGGAAAAGAAACATTTCCTCTATGAGGAAAAGAAAACAAGCGGGAACACTTTACCTTTGTCGCATCCTTTATATATATATATATATATATATATATATTTATATATATATATATTTATATATATATATATATTTATATATATATATATATATTTATATATATATATATTTATATATATATATATATATTTATATATATATATTTATATATATATATATATATATATATATATATATATATATATATATATATATATATAATACTCTCCTAAACTAATAACCCGATCATTATGAATTTTGGAACGCATATTAGGAGTATAGGTGAGCAGTATGGGCTATATATTTAGTTTAATTCAGTTTTATGCAGAGAAAATTCATATATCTCCGATATTTTGTTGAAATATTAACAATATGTAACACACTTAAAATATTCCCCAAATTTCAGTTTCTTTTGGACATTTTAAGTTTTAGGCAGGATGGATTAATTTTAGAACAAGATCCCATGTGAAAATTCAAATATTTCAAATGAGCTTAAAGAGTAAAAATAAGTGCGTTATATTAATGGCATTACCATCTGGTGTAAATTTCATTAAAACATTGTCATTAATACATATTCTAGATATGCAATGTTCATCTTTATTATATAAAGTTAGGCATGTGTATATGTTTTTATATTTGTATGTATAGAATTCACTCCTAAACTAATAAGCCGGTTATTAAAAATTTTAGAACACAGATGCTAGGCGCGTAGCAGCATGTGCTATATTTAGCTTTATTTAGTTTTCTGCAAACAGAGTCAAGTCCCCTCGAGAAAAATCAAATGTCCCCGATTTTTGTGAAATATTAACAATAGTAAAGATATAATTATGTAATGAGACCTTGACAGCATCATCAAGAATATGGTTAGATTAAATTATAAAGCGAAACGATATTGATAATAATAAGAAAATTATATTGTGTCATTGGCTGGAACTCAATCAACGCCGGATATTTCTGCTTTTATTAATGTTCTGCGTTATTTGGTCAAGGAAAAAGTGCACAGTTTAAAATTTTGTTTCTTTTAATTGTTTATAATCAATCTTTCGTAAAGTAACTGGGTATGTCATTTACCATATTTATTCAACTTCTATCGCTTTATAGCTAATACGGAGAAAATATTTGTGAAATTTCATATGTAAAATATATATTTGTAGTGTTTTTATAAAAAAAAAACAACAAAAAACAAAACGTACGAAATTATGATTTTAAGGACAAAGCATTCATTTCAAACTAATGCCGAATATTATTTAGCTTCTTTTTTTTAGCAGATTAAAAGTAAAAATCACATATTTACGCAAAGAAAACTGTTGTGTATAAGATACTTCTAAAAATAATTTTAATAAGTTTTATAGGGACAATTTTAATAAGTTTTATAGGGACAATTAAAAATGACATTAATCATGCAAACATTTAATAATGTTAATGAATTTTGGAAAATAAATTCGTGCAGCTTCATTAAGAAATAGTGCTCATCTATTCCTATCTTGGCGCAGCACGCACCCTGGGTAAAGTCAGTTGGATTCATCCAAAGGAGGAAGTTTCTATGGAATATCAAATTTTCGGACGGTACCCAGTCGCATGCGTATTCTCAGGCATTATATTTCTGAATTTTTGAGATGAGGATTGATGAGTCGTATTATTTGGATTCTTCCAACTACACAACATGGGAACTAATAATTATATATATATATATATATATGTATATATATATAATTATTTACTATAATAATTATTACATACCTATGGCCACTAGTGTTTCATCCTTTTGGGAATCATCAGTGCAGGGTGTCACGATTAACACCGGTTGATGGATTCGAACCCGGCAACAGAAACCATCTCTGGCTTCATTAGCAAGGACCTAATCCTCAACGTTAACCGCGAGAAATACTGTTGAAATCTAAACATTTATTTTTTAAAATGTTTTCTTTTTAACCTGTCAGAGTTATCTAATAATTATATGATGATCTGCTCATAAGAGCTAGATTGACTGACTTTTATTTCAACTGAAAGTGCTCAACGATAAGAAACAAGTTTCTTAAAAGGGGCCGACATAATCTTACTACTTATCACTACAGACCATTATATATATATATATATATATATATATATATATATATATATATATATATATATATATATATAACGATCTGCAGTAATAAATAGTAATAAGTTGTAAGATTGTACTTAAAAAACAAAAAAATCGTTTTAAGGGTCACAAAATTTATTCGCAGTCGGTAAAGTACTTGGCAAATTCGGTTGTAAGTTACACTCTTTTGGGAGTTGAAGGTTCAATCCAAGTGCGGGCGACACTCAATATAAAATTGAATATTATTTAGGATTTCTACCCAGTCATGCTATTCCCGTGGATTAAATAAACAGTTCCGTCTGAAATTTCATGCAGATTCCCGAATGCGATAGAAAGATTCCCGAGTTCGACAAGATACACTTGAAGAAGGCCGGAGATTACATCGACCGAAGCGTTGTGCGAATAACACTTAAAATAAGAACAGTTGTCTGAACAATCAAAATAATACGAAATTTTTAATGACGTTATATTTTGTATTTTAGGGTAATGCGCTTGGTATTCCCAAATAGCAAACTTAACGTTCTAATTTAGCAACTGTTCAAATACCAAGCTTTACATTACTTACCTAATGAGAACAGGCGTGTCAACTCAATCGTTATTTGATAATCAAAATTATCCACCTGCTTACACGTATGATTGTTTTAAAATATTTCGTCCTGTCTGTTTTTATTCCATCTCAAGATTTATGTATACAATAGGATTTCATATCCCTTTGCCCCTCACATTTTAATAAACATATTCACACGTTAATTTTAAACCATTTAAAACCCTCTTTTTCACCACCAAACAACGTATATTTCAACTTCGACATAAAGGGCTAATCCTGGGCCCCTCAAAATCAACAAAGATTAGACCATTCCAATAATGATCCGGTACCTGTTGATTTTGCAGTGGGAGATAAGTTCTGTGCAATTCTATGAGGTCCACCATCCCAGGCTTTGCCTTCTTACTTTGAAAATGGGTTAGTTTATTGCTAATCACCTAGGACGGCCTATACCGAGGAATGCCGACGGGACTGTCCAGATTCGGGGGCGCTGACTTCTCAATCCAATTTTTCGACTCTGGTGTCTATATTCTTGCAATGGGAGAAGACTCAACAACGACTAATTAGAACCACATCTACGGGTACACTATGTAGGGAGTTGAACAGCGAGATGTCTGTTCACATTACATTTAAATTTCTGCATGTTAGTATAGTAAAGGAAAGAGGAAACCGTGAGAGAATTCTAAAGTCTAATAATTCGAGGGAATAAACTGTTAGAGTAAAAGGCGTTCCGGCATTTAGAGAGCTCTACAGTGAAGAAGTGGGATTTTGCTGTTTGCGGGATTTGTCGGTGATATTTATATACAGTGCTACGAGCTCGTCTGAACACACTCCATTAGAACACTTGTAAAACAGGTACAGGCAACATTGCGACAATGGGACAGGGGTTGGAGCTTGGTTAGTGGTAGATGCACCAAACCATATGAGACAACAATACCCCATGCATGGCCGGATATAGATACAGGATGCTGTCAGGTGTGATTAATTTTTCTAGAACGGTAAAGGAGGACCACAATTTTTGCAGCATTCTTGGCAATGTCTTCAGTGTATTTGTTCCCATTCATGTTGCCCGTTAATTTTAAGCCGATGTGTTTGAACGATGAGCTCTGAGTAAGGTTATTTGTCATGCCATCTTTTTAAAAGATTTTTAACGTTCCAACACTACTTAAAGAATTTTCTTTTCTTTTCTATTTTTTTTCTTTTTTATGCATTTCATCAATAGTATCGAGTTACTCCTTAAGTATATCTTGTATTTGACCATTAATCAAATTTGATTTTTAAATTTTATTATGTGTCCATGTCCTGAATAAATATGTAAATGTAAATGATCTCATATCAACATTAAAATTCATAAATTTTATCAACAGCGTCTCTCTTCTCGTTAAATTTATTCGTATTATTTAGATTGATCAGACTACTGTTCACATCGTGAGTGTTATTTTCAGTTTCAGTTGATGTAACCTCCGTCTTTCTTTATGCGTATCTTGTCAAAGTCGGAGATCTTTCTGTCAAACTCAGGAATCCTTCTATCAAACTCGGGAATCTGTACGAAATTCCTAACACAACTCCACAGAAGTAGCATGCTATCATTTTGTCAATCATGACTAGGTAAAGTCCTGAGTAATTCGCGATTGTATTTTGAATATCGCCTGCACTGTGGATTAAACCTTTAAGAGTAGAAGAGTGTACCCTTACAACTGAATTTTATCACACTGCAAGAACCCGTTACATAGTGGATAAAGTACTTGGTAAATTCAATTGTAACGTTTATACTCTTCTGGAAGTTGAATGTTTAATCCTCATGTGGACGACATTGAAAGTACAATTGCGAATTACTTAGGACTTTTTTCTGGCGGAACGAGAGTATGTGACCCTCGTGGATTAAAAAAAGTGTTTCGTTCGAAATTCCGTGCAGATTCACGAGTTCGATAGAAAGATTCACGAATTTGAAAGAAAAATTTTCGAGTTTAACAAGACACACCTGAAGAAGGTCGGAAGTTACATCGACCGAAATGTTGCGAAACACTCAGGATGATAGCAGTACTCCGAAAAATGCAACTAATAAGAATAAGCAATCCTCAACTTAAAAAATTATTAAAACCAAAACAACAAAAAACATTTTTTTCCTTTAAATTGTACTCGTTCTTTATTACCTGCGATTAATAACATGCCGTCTCCGACTGACCCGATCCAAGCTGTTTTGGCTCGGGTATCTCCAAAGAAATCCAACAGGGCAACTAGGAGGAACCCGAATGACATCATCATTCCATTTATGATGAAATTGATGCCAAACACTCCAAGACAGACGACCCAGCCCCAGCCGCCATTTGGGGCGTCGATCACATGCCGTGGGGCGATCGAATAGCTACTCACCACACTAGATCGCAGTCTTAACAATTGCGTGTTGGCCATTTGACCTGAAAAAACAAAAAACAAAATTATAACTGAAGTCTTTTCGACATGTGATAAGACAAAGGAAAGTAGAAAAATTATCAGCTGTGATATGATTTTAGTAACGTGATAAGACGTATATATTTGCAAAGATAGTTTACACTGTTTATAATTTGCCATAATAAAGACATGCATATACTTTGAAGTTATAGAGAGGGGTTATTCGTATAGTTGTAGGGCTGTATCAATCCTGGTCACGGCACCAATATGACAAAACATTGAGATTTACAGTTTGTATGTGCATGAATGCACACACACACACACACACACACACACACACACACACACACACACACACACACACACACACACACACACACATATATATATACAGAGAGAGAGAGAGAGAGAGAGAGAAAGAGAGAGAGAGAGAGAGAGAGAGAGAGAGAGAGAGAGAGAGAGAGAGAGAGAGAAATAGGAAATGGTTCAATTCATAAGCTGTTTTATAAAATGTATACGTTTTTCCGATCTCGTCCATCTTTGTAAGAATTTTGTTGCTCGACAATGATAAAACACCGTTTTTCTTCTTTCGTACGCTTAGCGTTTGGTGAAATTTTAGTGGATAGAGTTTCTTTGCAAGTCTGTGGAATAAATTACCATAGGAATATTTCTGTGCATTTTCGGCTTCAGATTCAATGAGTATTCCTATCATAAACTCCATAAACTATTCTTAGTTTTCCGATTTAAGAACCTTCTT
Organism: Euprymna scolopes; assembly: GCF_053919585.1. Lineage (NCBI taxonomy): Eukaryota > Metazoa > Mollusca > Cephalopoda > Sepiida > Sepiolidae > Euprymna > Euprymna scolopes. Next base: position 135,558,609 of record NC_136487.1, on the reverse strand, counting down.
ATATGCAAATATATTTTGTTATTTGTTCTGTCCGTCACAGTTTTTTTGTAAACGTAACAAATACATTGAAAAATTTATCTCATTTCAAAATATAGATTTTAACTACTTTCAGAAATGGAAAATATTATATTAATAATTCAATAATATTATATTAATAATAAATTCAATAATATTATATTAATAATAAACCCAATAAATTAATAATCTTAATAAGTAAATTAAAACGTATACCATGATTGGAAACCGAAACCTTGGGATCTTTAGTCTGACGTTCTACCAACTTAATTAATTGGGCCTTTTAAAAATACAGCTAAAAACATTACCTTAAAATAATTATAGTTTTGTCGCGACGCCGTAGATTAATGATTTACACTATGTTCAACAACATGAGTTAAAACAAAAAAATACATATACGAGTACACATTATCAACGGCGTTGAAAATTATTTTAATAGTTGTTGCGACGTGACTCGAACTCGTGATTACGATTTATGCATATTTAAACAGGGCGAAACTGGTAGCGGAAAATTAAGTTTGCGAGTTGAAGACGCGAACTCATAACGAACCATTAACGGTTTACTTGTCAACTCAGTTATTAATTGTGCTACTCGACACAGAGGTCTATTATTGTACCTATCGAAATAAATATATTCTATATTTTTTATCTGTGTATTGTTTTTCACTCGACCATACAACACTAAACTATATAATTTACCCAGCTTTAACTACGTATTGGCGTTAAAAAAATTATTATTTAATTTATATATTAAAATTTAGGCTTGTAAGGCTCATAAATTTTCCTAATTAAAAATAAAATATTTTAGATTTATTAAGAAACACAAATATTTGAATGCATTTTTATGTAAAATATGCGAACACTTTGAGCAGAAATTGGGTCTGCGCACATATGTTTTAAAAATGACATGGTCACTACAAGAAATACATATTATACAAGTTGTGATAGGAGCAACTGGTCTAATAAAATAATATTAAGAAATATTTGGAAACAATCTCTGAAATAATGAAATACAGTTGACAACCATATGGAACAGCATTTATCCTTAAAGGAGGCCTCGGATATAAATCCAAGTCTTAATGAAATTAAGTATTAGCGCCAGGAGGAGTTAGCTCCCTTGACCTCTTAAAACTAACTGAAGTAAATTATAAAAAAAGGAATATATCCGCGAAAGATGATGCAACTGATTTATTGTTAATCTTCATGCCTCCTTAAACTGTTTAATTTTTTTCTACGATATTATTTAATCTTTGAATGTTCAGATCGACGTTTCTTATTGAATTTTGTTGATAGATGACGGTGGCTAAGTTTTTAACGACACGACCTGACAACCTGGGTGCGCCAAGTTCGAATCCAGTTCGTTCCATAGAAGCACTTTCACTTCAAACGTTGGCAACCTTCACTTGCTTTCGCCCGTAAATACCTGATGTCTTTCTAGAAAAGAATTCTAGCTTAGAAAGATATAAGGGAAACCAATGCCAACAACAGAATAATATGATTCATATGAAATGAATAATTTTATTTCCCTTCTGTACAAGAAAACATTGACAATGTCAGGCATGGCTTTGAAGAGAGAGAGAGAGAGAGAGAGAGAGAGAGAAAGAGAGAGAGAGAGAGAGAGAACGCTACGATTAGCGCACTCTGACCTTAAAAATTTTGGAGCATCATTATCGGCATTTCCCGTTAGGTGCGCCCCAAACGATTAGCAATAAACTAAGCCTTTCTCCAAGAGACGATAAAGCATGGAAGGTGGACCTTTCAGACTGAACAGAACCGTAACTCAAACCGAAAGCAACAATAATACTGTCGAACTGACTGTCGAGGACGTATCCTCGACGAATGAGAATATGAGAACAATTACTAAAGCTGTACAAGGCAATTATTTTGTTTATCTTTTTGTCTCCAGGAAGTTGGGGAAAAGGTCAGATGTGATTTCTAAAAGACAGCGCACTAGAATTTACGTGTTTTTGGTCCATAAAATTTCTAAGCAGTCCGTCGGTATTTCCATTTAGGGGCGTCTCAAGCGATCAGCAATAAGCTAACAGCTTCTTGTAGAGAAAGTAAAGCTTGGAAAGGTGGACCTCCTAGAACTGAACAGAACTCGACAACAACAAAGCCACTATCAAACTGATTATTAAGGACGTATTACTAACTGGTACAAACACTTACTTAACTGTGCAAGATAAGTATATCTCCTCCCCGAAAACCCGAAGTGACACCCATCTTAGATAGGTTGAATCAGCTTTCTTCGAATGAGAATATCAAATTGACATACAGCGCCTGGTATTCCCAAATGGTCATCCATCTGGTATTGATCAGGATCAATGTTGCTTAACTTCAGTGTCAACGTGATTATGTGCCATATAAGGTTAAGTATGTCATATAAGGTAAATATGTATGTATAAACATCCTTTTATAAATAACTAGCAGGGAGACTAGACGTTGTAAGGAATTGAATGAAGATCAACGAATGTTTCACATTTCCAAGACTTTTATTGTCATCGAAATCGGCGAAATCAACCATTTTTCAATCAAATCGATTGATTGCCTTCTCGAGTCGGTGACCACCACAGTGCACTAGGATGAAGCTTCACATGCTTCCGCTCAATAACCTAGTCCACAATACATTGTAGTCTACATTGCACTGTAGAGAACGTACTGTGGATTGTATTAAATTATGTTTTTTTTTAAAAATAATTTATTGGATTAAACTTTAAAATGCAAAATTCAAGTATCATGGTTCAATTGTGCCCTAAACAGAAACATTCATTTCGGACGCGCTTCTGTCTTATCCAAAAACTTACTGCTGATTTTTTACGCTGGGTTTTTCTGCTTGTGCAGTGATAAAGTTTCTCAAATGCGCTTGTGATGTTTTGGTCAACTCTGACTGTTCTTCTTTAATCGGTCCTGGATATGACCTTAAACTATATCCAGTGGTGAGGCCCCAGCTTGCGGGCTTTGGGGAGTGTGGAGCAACCCTTTAATTACCATTGCTCCCAGGTCCACTCTGACCCGGAGTGGTAGTACCTGTTAGGGTTCCAACTATGGGTTAAATAGAAACCGACTTGAAAACAAAAAATATATCCTATTAATAATTTTTTCTTCCAAATCTTTGGATTCGGCATTAAATAACCCGAAAAGGGTTGATATGCCGTAAAACAAAAACAACCAACCAACCAACCAACCAACCTTCATTAATCGCTTTTTTATTATCGATTTTCAATACTTTTTTATTATCGATTTTCGATACTTATCGGAAATATTCCAATGCAAAATCTATTTAAGAACAGTCCTAGGTACATAAAGAAACGAACACACACACACACACACACACACACACACACACACACACACACACACACACACACACACACACAAAGTGTCTTTTATGCATGAAATATACAATCAAGTATCTGTATATCTTTATGTAATTGTACATATGTATAAGATTCATTCCTTAACTAATTAACTCCTCATTATGAACATTTTCAACACAGTCAATATGCATAAGAAGTTCGAATTAAATTAATATAAATAGCGAATTACATGAAAATTCAGATACCTTTAGTTTTTTTTTTTGTGAAAATTGAACAATAGACATTAGGCATCGATCAATACATATGTCAGTTTCTTTGAATTATTTTTAAAGGTAATTCATGAGATGTAATATGGGCACAACCATCCTTTTATTTGAGAATACAGATTTCCCTTATATCATCGCTCTGTACTCATTAGACGACAATTAAGCAAAACTTCCTGTTTCAAATAATTGTTATATTAAGACTCCTTAAGCTTTGGCCTTTAATTGTAGATATTCTCTGAAATCAATATCATATAATTTATTGTTATTAAAATTAGAATAAGGATTCTAGATATAAGGTGTAGAATATTTTTAATTAATAATGGGGTATGCTCCCTGAAAGTTGGGAGGTTCTATTTATAAACGATGCTGACAGGAACTGACGAATCAAATTAAATCACGTTCTGTTATAAACTAATCAGAAACCAGAATTGTTTCATAAAAATTGAAGCATTCCAGCACATAATTTTTTCGTGCCAAGTCCTGGATACGAGGAATTTTCAGTGGGTAGTTGTTCTGTACAGGTTCTGGACTTTATAATTTCGCAAGCAAAGAGCAAAAATCTTTTATCTTTTGCTCTTTGCTTGAAGAAATTATAAAGTTCAGAACCTGTACAGAACAACTACCCACTGAAAATTCCTCATATCCAGGACTTGTATAGCATAGCTACTCGTTGGAAACTCTTTTGAAATTAAACATGGCTTCAAATTCAAGATGAGGTTTATTGCATTATATCTTGATTTTAATCTTTGAAAAGAGACATAAGTCTGCCATAGTTAAGAAATTAATTTTACCCGGCTTGGGATGAATTATGTTTACATACATACACTCCTGATTAAAAATTTAAGATCACTTGAAAATCTTTAAAAAGAAACCCATTTTTAAGGATAGATTTGAAACTCCTCCCACTTAAGATTACTAATGCTACAACCTAAAAGGTTATGAAAAAAGCTAAATTCCAAACATTTAATTCAGAAACTAACATTTTTATAAAATGAGGCATTTTACACTTGATCAAAATTATAAGACCAGAGGTATAATTTTTTTTTTTTTTAGTTCAGTTACAGATTAGCAAGGTGTAACCATGCCTAAAGAAAGCAAACTTACCGAAGTTGATCGTGCTAGAATTTTAGATTTCCGTAAGCAAGGTTTGTCACAGCGGGTGATCGCAGCTAAGGTAAATCGCAGTAAAACTGTGATTTGCAACTTTCTAAAGAACAGTGAGAATTACGGCAAAGCAAAATCCACTGGTAGGCCCCCAAAATTTCTTTTGTATTGAGTAGGATAATAAGACGGTTTGTTGTGAAATACAGGAGGCTTTCTTCTAGTCAAATTAAAACAGCCACAGATGGTAATTGCAGTCCAGTAACCATAGAACAACACTTACGAAAAAAAAAAGGCACGGTAAATGAAAAGCGTAAACAAATTCCTCGGTTGCTTCTACGTCACAAGGTGGACTGGTTAAACTTTGGTCGTGAATACAAAACATGGGACGCTGAGAAGTGGAAGAAAGTCAAGTTTTCTGATGATAAAAAATTCGATCTAGATGGTCCGGATTGCTTCTAACGATATTGGAATAACAAAAACATGCCTCCTGAAATTTTCTCCATACGTCATAGAGGTGGAGGGTCCCTAATAGTATGGGGTGCCTTTTCTTACAGAAGGACTATTGAGCTCCAGGTTGTGCAGAGTCGTCAGGCAGCCACTGGTTATGTTAGCATGCCACAACAAGCATCGTTGATGACGGAGGGCCATCGTCTGTGTGGAGATGAATGATTATTCCAACAGGATAATGCCGCAATCCACGCTACATGACGGACCTTGACTTTTCTGCAAGAAAATGGGGTCCATCTCGTGGGACATCCTGTATACTCACTTTAGTCAGTCACATTATTCTTTCAGTGTTACAATGCTCTTTCCCAAATTACAAGACTTTTCAAAACCAAAATAATACATGAAGAGATACAAACTCGAACACTCGTAATAAACACAAAAAAGTGAAAAATACAAAATCCCTATGTATATATAATAAAATAAAGACACGACTATTCTCGCCTAAAAGAAACATGATAACCTTGGAAACGCAAACGCCACATAGAAATTCAATATAGTAAGATTACTAAGCAATATCTGTTGCAGATTTTGCGCATATTGTCAGTCGCTTTCATTTGTTATCATACATTTTAATAATAATTCCTAGGTGAAACAAATTTCAAAACAAATCATGCTTACTGGTAGTAGCACGATATTTACACACTAATTATTTCCTCCTCTTCCTCACCCCAACGATCTGTGAACACAGTTTTTTTTTTACATCAGCGTCTTCCGTGTTTACTTTTTATTCTGACAGATTTAACTATGATTCTTTCGTCTTCAAAACCTAAAATAATGACCCCCCTCCAATTATAAGTTTCGGTTAATTTAATTGGTTGTTCGCACGTTTATCAGTTTAAGAGAATATCGAAATGAATTCGAACGGTTAAAAACAGATATCACTAATGAACAAAATGGCATCACCCAACAACAAACAATCGGATAATATTAACCTAACAAGATCAAAATAAACCTAAACTTAACTCAAAATTAGTCTACATTCATACTTACAAAGAACATTCTGGTTCAAATTTGGAACAGATTAAAAAGGAGGGATATACTTCAACAGAACTTGAACCTATCAAAATCTACGTTTTTAAAACTGACTACACGAAAAAAAAAAAAAAACATCGCTGTATCGCTTTTAAATAGTTTAATCCGATAAAAGAAAAATGCATTTGAAATTTTATTTAATTTTACGGTATTCACTTTACACCTGAAGACGACTACGAAAGTATAGGAATAAAAAAACATCGGGTCAAGAAATTTCGAATAGTTAAAAAAATTCAATCTCTATCTAAACAACATGGCGTTAACACAAACAATAACTTTGACTTTAACGAACGACGCACACTAAAATCTATCTTCGTTTTGACTCGATATCGAATATCGCAACCGGCATTAAAAAACTTAATTCCATTTCATCTATTTCTTCTTAGCATCATTACAGTCATTGCGCTTGCAGTAGTCGTCGCTTATCACTTCACAAATGGGTACTTATGCAGAATACGGACTGTGCTAAAATAATAACGACAGTTTTTTTGTAACTATTATGGACTTTCAACTAACATTTTAATACACAAACAATACCGTATAACGTTACGTTTAAATAGAACATCGTAACTAAAAATTGCACGGTTCGTATTCTGCATAAGTACAAAAACTTATCTACACCGACGCAGCAAATCAGAATTGCGTAGAACGGAGTATAGGGTGTTCCTTGCTTTACTCAGGCTTGGAACAAAACACGACACTGGTCATGACCACATTTCAGCGACGGTTACGGCCGATGAACAACAGTGCACACCAATGACCGCGGATCAACGCCAATACCTACAAGTAACCACCTAAAAAACAGCAGTTACCGCAAAACAAACAAACAAACAAACAGCGGTAATCAATTCGAAACAACAGTGCCCACCAGTGCCTGTCAGTGATTGTCAATCCTTGCCAGTACGATGAAGTGACAGTAGCCAACTTGAAAGAGCAATGACCACTCTGGGCGATGGTGCCCGACACTCGATGACAGTGCCGGACACCATCAATACAAAACAGGCAATTTGCATGACAGTTTCAGCCAGTGCCCCCTTCTGTCAAGAAAGTGACAGTAACTACTTGAAAATCACTGTCAATTATTGTTATAACCGCCAGTGATCAACAGTACCCGCGACTGGATGAGAATATCATACAGTGGATGAGAGTGTACGAATATTTAAGATAGGCCATTTCTTTCAGAGCAGTCCAAAATGCTCCAGTAAAGATAACAACTGTTGATTGATTGATCTTGTGTAAAACTACACACGAATAAATATAAAAAATACAAATCAGATTTTTTTTAATTAAAAGAGTAAATGTGGTATATTATAGCAATACTAGATTTTTTTCTGGAATATAAAAAATCATAGCGGCTGTAATGCAGTACTTCTTTGCCTCACCAAATATGAAAATAAATATATTTATTACATATTGAAATTCAATTTTACGCATTCGTTTTGAGCAATAATTTAAATTAATTTGTTTTAAGTCGTTTTGTATATAGTTCATATTAATCACATGAATGCAATACAATATTAAACGGATTTTATTAGGTCTGTTTTTGCTAAATCGGTTTAAATGATTTTATATGTAACAGGAAAATCTAAAGTAAAATATGATTTTATTGAACAAAATTAAAACAAATGTAATGATTTTTTAGATAACTATTATAAAATTATCAGTACGTAACAAATGTTATCTTAATGTCTAAAAAATATATATCGCATAAGGTGTGGCATTGCATTAAAAATATGTTCATCCGTTGTGTTGTAAAAGAAATTAATACATAGCGAGTTAGATCTCCAGAAATTAAGAGTAACCTAAATCAATATATAATACTGAAATAAAATAAAATTTCTAATGGATTATAAGTAGCTATTTTGTTATTACATTAAAAAAAGTGATATAAAGTAATTAGGTGGCAGTTATCACGTTATGCCCTAAATATTTAAACTTTCCCGAAGTTTAAATTTACCCGTCCCCCGCGTCCACATTCCCCCTCTCTCATATATACCAAAGAATGCTCCACACTTCCAATACTTTTATTGTCATCAAAATCGGTGAAATCGCCTATTTTTCAATAAAATCGATTGATTGCCTATTCTAAGTTTGAGACCTACAGCAGTGCACCGGAAAGAAAGCTTCACATGCCACCTCGTAGTGACTTAGTCCACAGAACATAGTAGTCTACCTTGCACATTATAGAGCCTACAGTTGATTTTATAAAATTATTTTATATAATATTGGGGTGGCATCTCTTACAAATTCTGACGAGGGACTATTCCTGATGACACTTTCCGTTACAAGTTTCTGCGTTAGAGTACTCTGGACCTGAGGCTCAAATGGAATGAGTCGTAACTATACGTTGTCCTTCCAGTTGAGCGAAGTCCCACTTAACCAAAATACGTCTCTGTATTTTAGTTAATATATATTTTATTTCACTGTTTCCAAGCCTTCACGTTGTTCTTTCAATATTTAAACCACAATAAACTGGCGACGGAGAAATTTCGAAACCAAAATAACAATTGACGATAATTCGAAAAGAATTTACGCGCGGAAATTCACAAGCAAAATCCGGCTGGTGTTAATTTGAAAAAAAAAAGAAAAGAAAAAAGACATTTTATCGAAGGTCCTACAAGTAAAAGTCATAACTGACGCCGAAACCACTCATAAAAAGAAACGAACGCATAGAAATAATAATAATAATAATAAAAAAAAACGAATGCAAAGAAGGAAGAATAAAACTCGTATCGTAAGTTAAATACTCTTTTTTTCTTGAGATAAAAGTGACCCCCTCCCAAAAGTAAGAGTCGTTGTACACAGGAAAATCTCCTCGGAACAGATTGGATGAAGTAATTTAAACTCTGGGACCAACCAACAAAAAATTTCTACCATAAGATAGAAATCTCTACTGGGGCACAGCAATTAAAGGATGAGTTACAAGGAAAATCTCCGAATGTTTTTTTATCGGGCTAGGAAGATGTACCTAGGCTATTTAAGCAAAATAAACGCTCTACCCGTTTTCAAGAAGCGAAACGTTCTGTTTGCGGCAGTCAAGAAAATTGATAAGAACTAGTTCGGCTAGAAAAGGCCGGAATACTATCCAAAGTAATCATACCAACTTAATTTTTCCACGGGTCTGAATCCGGCTCTGAAAGATTATCACTATTACCTTCTCACACAAGAGGAGGTATTCAACAAACTTAACGATGCTACAATATTTCTAAGATGGATTTAAGTGACGCATATCTACAGATCCCCGTCAAGGGAAATGCTCTAAACTTCTCTGCATCAATTCACACAGAGGACTCTACAAGTTTGAGGTATTAGTCTTCGGGATCAAGGTCGCACCTGCGATTTTCCAGCAGGTCATAGATACGACATTGTTTTTACCAGTAAATCCGTAGACGAACTGTTTCTTACGCACAATGACCCAAAGCTAAAACTAATAATAGCAAGTGACGCAATCTAATATGATATTGGATCTTGTATACTACATATAATGCCCGACAGTACCAAAAACCGATCTAGAGCGCTGCTGCCAGCCGAGAGACAGTACTCACAAATCGAAAAAAAATGCTCTAAGCATCATATTCGTGATAAGGAAATTTCATAAGTACTTACATGGCAGAACTTTCACGTTACAAACCGATCATAAGTCGTTACTGACGATTTTTGGATCTAAAAATAGCTTGCCGACGTATACTGCCAATAGACTACTGAGATGGGGTACTATACTACTAAATTATGACTTTAAATCGGAGTACCTGTCATCAAAACAAATTAGCCATGCAGATTGCTTATCAAGTTGTATACCAAACAAAAGGGAACCTTTTGAGTATCCCATAATTGCTGCACTTCGTACTAAAAATAACTTCGTTTTAAAATAAAACAATGATAGGCAACACAACTAGAGAGCTTCCGGAAGCAAAAACAGTCGCCTTTATTTGAACCATTAAGAGCAAGATCGCAATGAAGGACAACAACGTTCAGAAGTATTCTCACTTTGCGACGAGGTCTTACTATATAGCGAAAGAGTGGTAATTCCGAAAAGTCTCCGAATTTTCACACGAGACACCCTTGACAAAAACAGATGAAAAGCTTAATGAGAAGCTACGTCTACTGATCTAACATAGACAAAGATGTAATGGAGATGATCGACTCTTGTAGAGGTTGCACACTAGCTGCAAAAACACTATTAAATCTTGGCCGAAAACTGACCAGCCATGGTCAAGAATCCACATGAACTTTGATGATCACTATTACTTAATTGTAGTCGATAGCTACACCAAGTGACCGGAGGTATTAAGATACACAAGACTCACATCAGGGACAACAATACATTTTTTTTTACATGAACTGTTTGCACGTTTCGGTGTAAGAGACTGCATAGTGAGCGATAATGGAAGTCAGTTCACATCTGCAGAGTTCAAAAGTTTTTGCGATACGTTACAGATCAAACACATCACCACGCCCCAATATCACACTGGATCGAATGGGCAGGCAGAACGATTTGTGGATACATTCAAAGAGCACTGAAGAGGGCTCAAGGTACACCGACGGATGAAGTCCTCCAACAGTTCTTACACGTGTACAGAATTACACTTAATCCTAATAATCCAACAGCGGTCTCACCGATGGAAACCATGGTCGCACGGAAGATGAAATCCGTCTTTACCAAATTATTACCAAAGCAGACAAAACCACAAGTGATTATTTGTGTAAGCAGGGAACGTTTCATCCTGGGAGATAGAGTTCTCTTCAAGAATTACAAAAATGTCACCTCATTCTGGAATGCGGACACAATCAGTAAGAGAGTCAGGGGTTATATATCGTGCAAGGACCGAGACATACCCATAAACATCACCAAAACCAATTAAGAAGATGTTGCTCGGACGTCACCAGCGAAACATCACCGTTGGAGGAAGAAACGATCCATTTTTGAGACATTCGATCTTGATCGTCCCCAATGAAAAAAAAAAACCGGTCTGTTTTAGTATCTATAGAGAACTCTCTCTCTCGCTCAAACATACACACATAGACGTAGTGACTTTTATTTATAAGTAGAGATGTTGCTGCTGCTGCTGCTGCTGATGATGATGATGATTTCAGCCACGTATGACACTATATGTCATGGTGCGGTATCGATCATCGTTATACACGGGGATACCTGAAATTGTATTTTCTCACACTTTTCGACAGGAATAGAATGAACCTAATTTGCCTCTTACAATTGCAAGCAATACAGAATAATACTTATTTAGAAAAAATAAGTTTAACTGCGTTATTTAACTCAGGCAAACTACATCCCCAGGATAACAGAAAGTTCGTCTAACGTAGCAAATATGTCATATTTCAGTTGGGGGTCTAGGCTGTTGCGACGTTACTGTAATGGCAACAAGCTTCAATCTGACACCTGCACATGCGCACTAGTTAGATATTTGGGCGCTTCTTCAGATTTCTCTCTATGAAGAAACAAAAATAAAGAAAATTCTATATGACATACGCAGAAAGAAACTAACGTACATGAAAAATCACGTAAATTGATAAAGTAGTTTTATTTTTATATGCCTCCATCCTTTCCATTTTAAGACTGGTTTTTCTAAAATATCGATTTCGAGTTATATCCCGTGTCCTTTCAAACTGTTTTCAAGATGGCGTCGTGAGATCATAGCTCGGAGTTTAACCATAAAATTTAATATTTTTATTTAAAAATAAAACGACTTGATAAATATACGTGATTTTTGGATACGGTATTTTCTTTCTATCACGGGTACGCACATTATAGAGATTTTTCTTCATTTTTTTTCCATAAGGAGGGGAATTTTGAACAAGCGCTGATATTTAATACCTCACCGGTTTTGGCCACACACTTGCAAACTTGCAACAATGAAAACTTTATTTCGAGTGCTTGGCACATCCCCGAAAACAAAGAATCAAAGTGAACATTGTAGAAATGTTTTTCTTTATTAAAAGAAATACAAGAAAACACCGGAAACCTGCACGAATTTACATTTATTTGTGTATATAGAACAGTTGCCGTGCGCATGTGACTTAGGTTTGCAAGATTTTGATGGGAAAAATTACGGATTGCGATGGATTTAAAATTTTTTTTTTTATCTTTTATTCAATTTTCACCCTAAACAAGGCACAACTGCAGGGATATTATGAACGGAGATGAGCAGCAAAATCTCTGTTCACATTACATTTGAACTTCTGCATGTCAGTTGGGAAAGCAGAATCCTGGAAGGGAGTTTCAAAGTCTAGCAGTTCTGGGGAAGAAACTATTGGAGCCGAAAGCTTTCTTACACATAGGGATCTCTACTGTGTAGGAGTGGGATTTAGCTGTTTTTCGGGTTTGTCGGGGGTATTTATGTCGAGAGGGTACAAGTGCTTATAGTTCGTCAGAGCATTCACCATCAAAACACTTGTAGAACAGGCAGAAGGATGCAGCATTTTGTCGATGAGACAGAGGCTGAAGCTTAGATGACAGTTCAAGACCTATCAGGTTGGCGACTCACTTTTGAACTCTGTACAGGAAGGAGAAGACTAGTAGCAGATGCATCAGCCCAAACGTGACAACAATACTCCATAAATGGGCGAATGGTGACCTTATAGAGGTACAGGATACTTTCAGGCGTAAGTAGCTTTCTAGCATAGTAGAGAGAGAGAGAGAGAGAGAGAGAGAGAGAGAGAGAGAGAGAGAGAGAGAGAGAGAGAGAGAGAGAGAGAGCACTTTTCGCAGAACGGGGGAAATAAAAACATCAATTCAAATCAACTTTCGTTATATGATCAGGATGAACTGAAAATATCAACACAAGGTTGAAAACGATCTGCATCAAGTTTTCTAGTAAACATTAATGGAATGAAGTTAGCCTAATTCTTTGTTTCATTTTATTTCAATTGAAGTTCTCAGGAGTCAAGGAGCTGCTTGCTAGGGACTAATACTTGATCTCTACATGATATATATATAGATATTCGAGTAAAGAAATTGAGTACACGATTTAACTCTCCTCAATTGACCATCTAAATATGTTATAGTATATCTTTCTTGTGGTCTCCTGGTCTTACTGGATTTCAGGACAAGAATTCTTCTAGTCTGGTGGAGTATCCAGCTTCGTGCTGTCACTTGATGTAACATCACTTGGAGAAGGTGCACAATTCCTCGTTAAAAGCAAGTGTGGGTCAGCCATAGTGAAGGGATTTTATTTGAACTGTGAATACTGTTTTATTTGGAATATTTACTCAGCGTTTACTTCTAGTGAAAAGTACCCTCATGGCAGGATGTCCTGTAAAAAATCCTGTACAGAGAGGCCTTAGACACTCGAGGATAATATCTAGAAAGCATTCAAGTCCTTTCCAGTAGGCATTCAAACCTCACTTAATGGATATCTATCATATTGCAGAAAGGTGAGGAAACGAGATTTTTAAAACGAGTCGTGACGGTTGACGAAGAATGAATAATCTATAATAATGTACAGCACAACGATCATGAAGAAGGTAGAAAAATGCCAGAAGTTTAAGTTTTCTGGTATCTGATCTTGGAAATATGCTTTCTTTTAAGGGCTTCTTCTTACTGACAAGAGCTTCACGTGTGCTTTATTTATTTACTATAAAAAATAACATAATATAAATATTACAATCTCTTGTATGATTAAGGCGGATTCCACCGAAAGTCTAAGAAAAAAGTGATTTATATTTTCATTTAATAATAAAGAACATTTTACAGCATTATTCGGTTTTCAGAAGTTTTCATTTCAACCTTACAAAATAATACTTCCGAAGAATGTGGCCAACTCCTATTCAAATTTACGCGCTAACCACGTGACTCACAGCATTCAGATTTGACTTCAATTCAATATTTTTTTTTCTATGGCAATAACCCGTGCACTTAATATCACCATAAAAATGAGAAACAATAAAAAAAATCTCATATTACAAAATCTTAGATAAAAGATAAGGGTGAATTCCACCGAAAGTTTTCATTTAATTAAAAATAAATACAGCATTATTCGGCTTTCAAAAGTGTTTATTTAATCTACAGGGTGGAGCGAAAAAATTGTCGCACTAAAAAAGACGACATGATTCCATTTCCATTTGATAAAAACCGGTTTTATTTTTTTTGTTGAAGACCATCTACTAATTGGCCAGTTGTGTACAAATTCAAAGAGCGATACGAGCCTTCTATCATGCCTAAAAGTAACACAATGTTCAACAAGAGAGATGCGCCGTTGTACAACTTATGTTCTCTATAGATCCAAGTTATGACAACAGGACCATTGCCAACACCCTTAAAATGCATCGCTGGATTACCACAAATAACAGGGACGTGCACAGGGTGATGAAAACAAAGTTTCCGGCACAATTATGGTCTTTGATGTGGTTTCAAGTGAGGGCCACATCATGCCACCTCACATCTTCGAAGTCGGTTTGAAAGTCAACACCAAAATGTACCTAGATATGCTGAAGAGTGTGGTGATCCCCGCGCGCAATCAGGTAGCCACTGACAGACCCTGAATGTGGCAGCAGGACTCAATACTAGAGCACAAGTCAAAAGAGACCCAGGTTTAGCTTCAGAAGGAGTGCTATGTGGAAGTACTTGAAAACAGGCACAGCGATGCGATAGGGAGTAGACATTTAGCAGACAGTACAGAACATATGAGGCCAAAAATTCTTTTTTGTATCTAGTCCACGAAGGAAAGGCTAGTGGCTGGTACACAAACCCAAACGTAGCAACGATACTCCACTATAGACTTGTGACCAGCTTAACAAATTCAACACAACGTATATCACTTAATAATTGTAAAGGCATATGTATATGTGTGCAATATATATGTGCATGTATATTAGAGATAAACACACACACATATGTATAGTAAGTTATGAAAATATATATAACATAACTTACTATCTAGCTCTACTTACGTATTGAGTATTGTTAAAGTAAATACTGAAAATTTACGCATAAAATCACTTTATTAATTTATGTGATTAAATGAAACAATAATACACCTATATATACAGGGTGTCCACAAAGTCTGGCTACATTATGTAGCCAGACTTTGTGGAAGCATCCTGTAGATTATGTAGCCAGACTTTGTGGGCACCCTGTACACACACACACACACACACACACACACACACACACACACACACACACACACACACACACGTATATATATATATATATATATATATATATATATATATATATATATATATATCTACAGGGTGGCCACAAAGTCTGGCTACATAATCTATAGGATGCTTCCACAAAGTCTGGCTACATAATGTAGCAAGACTTTGTGGACACCCTGCATATATATATATATATATATATATATATATATATATATATATATATATATATATATATATATATATATATACTTAATTTACTCACATAAAATTAATATACGAAAGTATAGATTTATGCGTAAACTTTAAGTATTTACTTAAAAAGTTCTCAATGCGTAGGTAGAGCTAGTTAGTAATTTAGAACCACAGAATTCGCGCATAATCCTGAAGGGTCCTAGAGTGGATGAAACGTGGAATATTCAGTGTAGCTTAATCGCCATATATATTTTATAAATTACTATATATATATATATGTAACTACTTAATTTACTCACATAAAATTAATATACGAAAGTATATATATATATATATATATATATATATATATATATATATATATATATATATATATATATATATATATATATATAGGTGCTAAGTTTGCGATATGTTAAAATAAATTTTTTTCCCTTCCGGGAATGTAAACTGAATTCTTTAATTTTATTCTTGCATTTTTTTTTATTCAAAGCTTCTTTAGACTATATATATATATATATATATATATATATATATATATATATATATATATATATATATATATATATATATATATATATATATATATATTAGAAATGAGCTCGGCGTTTTCCGGTCGCAAAATACGCTTAAGTATACTTTTAATTTATGCAGATTTCATATTTATTATTATTATATAGCCATTTCTTTACTGATTATTATATTGTATTTAATATATATTATTAATGATTTAAAAAAAAAAAAGGAAATGACTTGGATGCCATCAACTAGAATCGAAACCAAGATATTTAGCGCTCCAGCCTTAGTTGTCACCGTTTGACGTTTGAGTTATCGTCAGACGGCTATGAAATAGTTCAAAATGAGTAGACTTTAACATATAAACGTGTATTTGTGCATGCGTATCAGAGCACTAAGTCTACGCTTGCCAAGTCCCATTTTTTTCAATTTTGACCTCTTAGCAGCTACTTTTTCGATATATATATATATATATATATATATATATATATATATATATATATATATATATATATATATATATATATATATATATATATGTGTGTGTGTGTGTGTGTGTGTGTGCGTGCGCGGGTGTGTGTATGTGTGTGTGTGTTTAGTAAATGAAATTAATGATAACAACAACAAAAAATAAATTCCAAATAATAGGAGCGACACAAAAACAAAGGGCAGGCAACTCCCTAAACGCTAAAGCGAGTGTAACAATTAAATACCACATAATCGTTAATAAAAATAAATAAATAAATGAACAATAGACTTTATATTTAGAAGCGTTAAAAATCGTGCGTAAAATTTGACCACGTATCATTACGAGTTCGATCCTTGTCAAAAAGTTTAGCCATACTGAAGACGGGTGATACCCAGAAACATGTATTCATGGATAACTTTTATGCACAAATAATATTTAATACATATTTAAATAAAATATTCAAACGTTTAATAAATAAAATTAATAATAATAATAATAATAATAATAATAATAATAATAAAAAAATAAGTCCCAAATAAAAAAATTATTTTCAGTCATTTTCAAAAATTTTACAGCCGTTGTTTTGGAATTAGTGCAAAGTGCAGATTTCGGCGTGACCGCTGGGTACTGTCATCAGAAAGCTCTCTTTCTCTCAGGGGTCATATCCGCCGATCACCAAGAGTTGTTGTCGTGTTTTCTAGCCTTCTGATTGGCTAAGAGCTTTGGCATTTTCCAACTGTTTACATAAACAGTTGGAAAGTACCGAACAAAACTCGGTTTTGTCTGGTTTAAAAGTGGTACCAATACGCAAAATTTTAAAGCACTGAATTCACAATTTTATCGACATAGACAGGTATATCCACTTACTTGGCCTTCGGGACAAGATCAAAGTGTAGTGTCTATCTATAAAAACTATAAGTTAGTTTAGATTAGAGAATTTACGTCATATAATTGTTTATAGTGTCATTTAGTCTAAACTACGTTTAGATTTTTATCGCACACAATCTGTATTGCCGCAAAACTGAAACCATTATCTCAGTATTGCTGTTCTTTGTTGCTGTTCTGTCCTTACCAATGCTGTAATACGTATATTTCTATGTTTATAAGATCGGCGTTTGAGAGACATATTTTTATTTGGTGAAATAATGTTTAGACTGAGGCACAGTTCTTTTGTTACCCTGAGAATTCTTTCTGCGACATTTTCATATAAACTGGATTGTCAACGCGTTTATGTTAGCAGCGCATTCCACTTTGCGATCGTTCAAGCAGTTGTTTCTCATTTACAGACATACCATTGAGAACACTTAAGTGGGGCAGAGAATAGATTCAACACTCACAAAGCTCTGTTTTACGACATATCAACCTTTTGTAGAGTTATTTACTTTCAAAAACAAATATACTTAAATTATGAAAAAGAAAAGAATGTTCTTCAGATGAAGTGCTATTTTACCCATAGCTCGAACGTGGAGGGATAGAGTTCTTACCTATATATTCTCGAGAGACAATGGATACCACCTGAAATTGTTTCTATGTGTTTAGCAGTTTATATTGAAGCAAAGCCACAATCGTATTGCCCCTGAATCGGCATCGATCTTAACAATAAATTAAAAACAGCTTAAAGCAACGCCGAGATAAGCGGATTAAAAACTGCTGCTATCTCAGTGTTTTCTTTCTTCTCGGCGAGTTGCCTTACTATTATAGGGGCTTACCCATTCACAAATAATAGACTCTGATAACTATTATATAAAATACGAGGCTAATACTCTCGTGGAGAAATATCGCGATAAAACGCGAGACTACAGATGGTCTAACACTACTCAGAAATACTGACAACCTATCTTTCTTGTACAATTTCTTCTTTCTTCCTAAACAACCTTTTAGCATCTTCCTTTATGACCCTTTCCTAGGGCCACAACACTTACAAAGTAGTAGGAGTCTACTTTATTTTTTTTACAAATTAATCACCTCTTATCAAGGTCTATAAGCCACTCGAATATAAAGGTTATTGAATAAGACAGTGGTTGAAGTTAGACGAATTTTTGTTATGAATTTTTTTACAGTGAGAGAGCATAGAATGGAGCTCAGTCGAACACTTGCCATAAAAGTAACGATAGAGCATAGAAAAGCTGGCAACGTCTATTCTCTGAGAAAAGCGATCATAAGGTGAAGGGGGGCATCACCAACTAGACTTCGGGGTTGATTTTTTTGTACTCTGTTAAGGAAGGGAAGGTTGTTCTGATTGAGACCTGTCTAGATGTGGCAACAGTACTTCATCTTAGGATGTATTGAAGAGATTGATATACTTTCTGGAGTTGCGGAATGATCCAAACATTTTTCCAGCGATCTTGATCACGAATTTGATGTAACTTTTTCATTTCAGGTTTTGAGTGAAGGTCAGTCACAAAAGTTAATCAAAGCTATTGATTAAATAACATTGTTAAAAGTTAATTAGTTATTATCGATCTATCTGTCTTTCTATCTATTTATCTATCTATTCAATGATATTCTTAAAATAGTTTATATTGGAAGTTATTTATTGCTTATAGAATACAGTGTAGCAAAAGGTTTAGCTGAGATGTTTATATAAATTAGCTAGGTTAAATATAAACAAAATAACCTTGAACATGGCGTACGTGACGGAAAGGTCATGCTAAGAGGACGTGTCTTTTAATTGGTTACGTCACTGGAACTGAGGTCAGGAGTTGGAGTTTGATCACGAGAGTGAACAGACGAAAGATTCGGGAGTTGGTCACGGGAGTGAACAGACGGCCAGGAAGCGGGCTGGGAAGAATTAACATGTAGACAAGAAATGCAGACCCTGTGAAAACCCTTTGAGACAACTGAAATAAATTTATATTATAAAAATATAAAGTGGTGTTCAGTGGTTTAAAAAAGACGGAAGAACAGATGTCTCAATTGGATGGTGTTGGTCATTTCATGGTTGGTCACAGAGCTCAGCAAAAAGATAAAAGAAGTCTTGAAGGAATAAGGTATGAAGCATATATCATTTTTCTTATATATGAACTGTAATATATGTCCGTGTGATAACTTTCTGATACACCACCGAGTTTATTCGATATCATATTCCCTGGCTAAATAATAATACATACAATTTATACGTTTAATACAGATGTTATATAAAATATCATCCTTTGAATATCTCCCCACCTCTCAATACAATACAACAAAGCGAGGAGGGGACCCCTCAATCCCAGTATACCCTACTATTTAAATCATATCTAGGAGAGAGGAAGATTAATTCATACTTTTGCTAAGGATATTAAAAAAGTGATTATGCAGCTAGTTCTACTTCCAAACGTACATCACCTATTATTCCTATATAGTCCCCATCTAAATAACGACCAGGTCCAATATTGTTAAACTTTCTTGATCAATATGTCATCCCGAGTAATAGGAAAGTAAATGCAATAGATTACTCGCTGTCGACTGAATTTGAACTCGGCATGCCGAGATTACAGTTTCCACCGTAAACAATTTCATTAAAAACATCTTCACAGTTTATAAGTACTAAAATTTGTCTAGCCTGCCGTTATATTTTGCTTTTGAATCATATTATATGAACTAGCTGTACCCTGCCACGCGTTGCAGTGGCTCAATTTGGTGTAATGGAAAAATTTAATAAAAAGAGAAAATGCATGTTTCTAGTATACTTTAACGAATGTGCAACATCTATCAAAGGTGACAGAAAAACTATGCTTCGTCACTGTTCGCACGAATATTAAAAAAGAATGACGTCTCAATCGGTCAAGATAGAAAGAAGAAATAACAAAGAAAAGAGGACTGTTGAAAGTTGAAAAATAAAAAAAAAGGAAAAGAAAGAAAGAAACGAATCACTCGATATAAAACATATAAAAATGTATCCTTATGGAAATATGGCTCATTATGGAAATTGAGTGGAAGGTTTCTTTCCGAATTCATATCAAACAACGGCGGATTGGCTGACTTAATTAATACTTGTGTTCTTCCGTTTCACAAACATTTGAAATTGTTTAGTGCAGCTCATTTTTTTACACTTATGATGGGAGAATAATATATATATATATATATATATATATATATATATATATATATATATATATACACTAGCATGGGTTCCCGGTGTTGTCCGGGTGTTTGTAGATGTGTGAAAAAAAGTGTTAGTTGGCAGGCAGGCTCGAACCCGTGACACGAAGGAAAGAAAAGAAAGTGAAAGAAAAGCTGACAGGTTACCGCTAGACCATGACGCGACAGGAAGTGAAAAGCGTTCAAATTTAGCGATGTAAACCAAAAGGTTAACTTGCAGAAATGGATAGTTAAGCAAACGAGTTCACGCAGGCGCAGAAATGAACGTCTGGCTTTCTGACGTTTTATTTATTTGTTTGTTTCCCCACGATGCTTGGGAAAACCAGTTTCCTTAAAAAAGGGGAGTTCTCAAATGAATAGCAATGGCCTGATATGAAGGGTTTCCCTCACATTGATCAAAGCTTATTGCCTTCAAAACGTCCCGGCCTGCCTGTCTACTACTACTACTTTTTCTTTGTTCAACACACACCTCTAAACACCCGGGAAACGCCGGGCACCAAGGCTAGTATATATATAAAAGGCAAAACGAACGCGAGAAAGGATTTTTTCGCCGGGCTTCTCGACGACGTGACTATTTTTGAGAACTTTTCTTATACTCCCTAGATTATAACATCTCCGATTTGCAAACAGACGTCGTCTCTATTTTTATTTTGATTGCCTTTTAAAAAATCCCACCCCGTTTCTTTTCCAGTATTTGTTTGTCTTTTTCGTATAAATAAAGCGAAACTGATCGAAGCAAAGTCGAGCGCCTCCTGGCCTTCCGGCCGGGACGTTTTTAAAGGCAATAAGTTTTGATCAATGTGGGGGAAACGCAGTTAATCAACCAAGAGCCACCTCACTCTATATAAAAGCATATAAGATATCAACGGATACACACTCGAAAGTCAAAAAATTGAGAAGAATATGCTGTGTCCTAGCCCTAGTTATGACAGTACCTCAAAGATCATTGGTGATAACGTTTTTTTGGAGGTTGAAGGTTCAATCCTCAGTGCGGGTTATATTTAGAATACAGTTGCGAATTACCTAAAGCTCATACCCGGCCATGGCTGACAGAACATAAGCATGCTGCGTTCATGGATTAAATAAAGGGCCCTGCTCCAAATTCCGTGAAAATTCCCGAGTTTAAGAAAAAGGTTTGCGGTTACATTGACCAAAAATTTGTGAGAATATACCTGAAGATGAGAATAGTTGTCCGAATAATACATTTTAAAAATTAAAAAAAAATTTGGTGGGGGGGGGCGGCGGTAATATCACTTGTGAACTTTAAACTTACTAATGAATTACTATTTATCAAGGCTTCGAGACACTTGAGGATAAGGGTTGAAGTGACAATAATTAGACCCTAATCGACTCCTCGAAATTATCAGAAACACTGGGTAGGATAGCAAAGTATTACTTTAAAAAATTGATTATACAAGAGGACATCTCCATAAGTACTTGTTCACATGAGACTTGAAGATGGCTATGCTGTAGTCATATAGGAATCTTGTTCCAAAGATTGGATGTTTTAGGAAATAGACTTTGTCCATGGAAGTTTCTTTAGCTTTTGGTATAAAGAGAAAGAAAGCCAGAAAGAAAGAGAGAAAGAAAGAGAAAGAAAGATAAAGAAGAAAGTAATTTGTGTTGTTTGTAGCTAGACGAGTTCCTGCTATGAATGTTTCGAACAGAATTATCTTCCTTCGCATCAGTCTCCATTTGTTTATATCGGCAACATTACAAACAGTTTTCAACATTTCGCATATACAGTGCAACTTGCTATAACGTAAATATAATTTTTTTTAGAAGGACAAATTAATCCTAACCCGATTTTAAAAAATCCGGCGTACACGAGTACTAGTGTTTTATAGTTCATGTTTCTATCTTTATAAATATCTTGCCAGTTCCTTTATCTTGGTAGTTTTAAATTTTAGTACTTATCTGCGATCAATAACACAGAAAAAACGCGACGCACAGTATGTCTACATAATAATAATAATAATAATAATAATAATAATAATAATAATAATGATAATAATAATAATAATAATAATAATAATAATAATAATAATAATCCCTAGTGTGCCAGATTATTGTAATACTAGATTTTCAGATCTGTTAAGAAAGATAACCCGAAAACGCTTCTCCACAAGTGCATGCGTGAAAATTAGGTTCAGTACAGAAAGAGAAATGCTAACTTTGTTAAAATCCGTTTCAAATGCTACCATATGGTTTAGAAATTGACTTCCAAAGTAATCTATCTCGGGCCAGGCCATTTTTTTATCCCTCTTTTCCTACATTCTATCGCTTCCTTACATGGTTTCCTTGTCCTTCATTTGTAAACCGCACCTGCTACTTTGAGTGTTCTACATATACTAAGAACTCTCGTCTATTTCTTTCGACGTCGTCATAAAACCGAAGCCCACTCTTCTGCACATGTATCTTTATATATAATTTTACAAAACAGTCGCAGAAGGCTTCCCTTTAGCACTCAGCATTAAATCAACACGTTACAAAACCTAATTCACAGCATTTACAGTTCGATATATGTGAAAACAGTATCATATTTGGTTTAAAGTCAGTTTTTATATGCCGACATGGATCGAATGGCTTGAAGAAATTAACTTTTTCAAGTCCAATTTTATTATTTTCTTTCATGTTTTCGTGGGTCTTTACTCGATGAACTGACCATGCTACCTCAACTGTTCTACATCTAACTAAGAACTCTTATTAATTCTTTCAACGTGGCCATATTATTCCTCTGCACACATCTCTCTATATTGTCCACATATTTATCTCTCTATATTGTCCACATATTTATCTCTCTATATTGTCCACATATTTATCTCTCTATATTGTCCACATATTTATCTTTCTATATTGTCCACATATTTATCTCTCTATATTGTCCACATATTTATCTCTCTATATTGTCCACATATTTATCTCTCTATATTGTCCACATATTTATCTCTCTATATTGTCCACATATTTATCTCTCTATATTGTTCACATATTTATCTCTCTATATTGTCCACATATTTATCTCTCTATATTGTCCACGTATTTATCTTTCTATATTGTCCACATATTTATCTCTCTATATTGTCCACATATTTATCTTTCTATATTGTCCACATATTTATCTTTCTATATTGTCCACATATTTATCTCTCTATATTGTCCACATATTTATCTCTATATATTGTCCACATATTTATCTTTCTAAATTTTCCACATATTTATCTTTCTATATTGTCCACATATTTATCTCTCTATATTGTCCACATATTTATCTCTCTATATTGTCCACATATTTATCTCTCTATATTGTCCACATATTTATCTCTCTATATTGTCCACATATTTATCTTTCTATATTGTCCACATATTTATCTCTCTATATTGTCCACATATTTATCTCTCTATATTGTCCACATATTTATCTCTCTATATTTTCCACATATTTATCTCTCTATATTGTCCACATATTTATCTCTCTATATTGTCCACATATTTATCTCTCCATATTGTCCACATATTTATCTCTCTATATTGTCCACATATTTATCTCTCTATATTGTCCACATACTTATCTCTCTATATTGTCCACATATTTATCTCTCTATATTGTCCACATATTTATCTTTCTATATTGTCCACATATTTATCTGTCTATATTGTCTACATATTTATCTCTCTATATTGTCCACATATTTATCTCTCTATATTGTCCACATATTTATCTCTCTATATTGTCCACATATTTATCTCTCTATATTGTCCACATACTTATCTCTCTATATTGTCCACATATTTATCTCTCTATATTGTCCACATATTTATCTCTCTATATTGTCCACATATTTATCTGTCTATATTGTCCACATATTTATCTTTCTATATTGTCCACATATTTATCTCTCTATATTGTCCACATATTTATCTCTCTATATTGTCCACATATTTATCTCTCTATATTGTCCACATATTTATCTCTCTATATTGTCCACATATTTATCTCTCTATATTGTCCACATATTTATCTTTCTATATTGTCCACATATTTATCTCTCTATATTGTCAACATATTTATCTCTCTATATTGTCCTCATATTTATCTCTCTATATTGTCCACATATTTATCTCTCTATATTGTCCACATATTTATCTCTCCATATTGTCCACATATTTATCTCTCTATATTGTCCACATATTTATCTCTCTATATTGTCCACATACTTATCTCTCTATATTGTCCACATATTTATCTCTCTATATTGTCCACATATTTATCTTTCTATATTGTCCACATATTTATCTGTCTATATTGTCTACATATTTATCTCTCTATATTGTCCACATATTTATCTCTCTATATTGTCCACATATTTATCTCTCTATATTGTCCACATATTTATCTCTCTATATTGTCCACATACTTATCTCTCTATATTGTCCACATATTTATCTCTCTATATTGTCCACATATTTATCTCTCTATATTGTCCACATATTTATCTGTCTATATTGTCCACATATTTATCTCTCTATATTGTCCACATATTTATCTCTCTATATTGTCCACATATTTATCTCTCTATATTGTCCACATATTTATCTCTCTATATTGTCCACATATTTATCTCTCTATATTGTCCACATATTTATCTCTCTATATTGTCCACATATTTATCTCTCTATATTGTCCTCATATTTATATTTCTATATTGTCCACATACTTATCTTTCTATATTATCCACATATTTATCTCTCTATATTGTCCACATATTTATCTTTCTATATTGTCCACATATTTATCTTTCTATATTGTCCACATATTTATCTCTCTATATTGTCCACATATTTATCTTTTTATATTGTCCACATATTTATCTCTCTATATTGTCCACATATTTATCTCTCTATATTGTCCACATATTTATCTCTCTATATTGTCCACATATTTATCTCTCTATATTGTCCACATATTTATCTCTCTATATTGTCCACATATTTATCTTTCTATATTGTCCACATATTTATCTCTCTATATTGTCCACATATTTATCTCTCTATATTGTCCACATATTTATCTCTCTATATTGTCCACATATTTATCTCTCTATATTTCCCACATATTTATCTCTCTATATTGTCAACATATTTATCTCTCTATATTGTCCACATATTTATCTCTCTATATTGTCAACATATTTATCTCTCTATATTGTCCACATACTTATCTCTCTATATTGTCCACATACTTATCTCTCTATATTGTCCACATACTTATCTCTCTATATTGTCAACATATTTATCTCTCTATATTGTCCACATATTTATCTCTCTATATTGTCCACATATTTATCTCTCTATATTGTCCACATATTTATCTCTCTATATTGTCCACATATTTATATTTCTATATTGTCCACATACTTATCTCTCTATATTGTCCACATACTTATCTCTCTATATTGTCCACATATTTATCTCTCTATATTGTCCACATATTTATCTTTCTATATTGTCCACATATTTATCTTTCTATATTGTCCACATATTTATCTCTCTATATTGTCCACATATTTATCTCTCTATATTGTCCACATATTTATCTCTCTATATTGTCCACATATTTATCTCTCTATATTGTCCACATATTTATCTTTCTATATTGTCCACATATTTATCTCTCTATATTGTCCACATATTTATCTCTCTATATTGTACACATATTTATCTCTCTATATTGTCCACATATTTATCTCTCTATATTGTCCACATATTTATCTCTCTATATTGTCCACATATTTATCTCTCTATATTGTCAACATATTTATCTCTCTATATTGTCCACATATTTATCTCTCTATATTGTCCACATACTTATCTCTCTATATTGTCCACATACTTATCTCTCTATATTGTCCACATATTTATCTCTCTATATTGTCCACATATTTATCTCTCTATATTGTCCACATATTTATCTGTCTATATTGTCCACATATTTATCTTTCTATATTGTCCACATATTTATCTCTCTATATTGTCCACATATTTATCTCTCTATATTGTCCACATATTTATCTCTCTATATTGTCATATTTATCTCTCTATATTGTCTACATATTTATCTCTCTATATTGTCCACATATTTATCTCTCTATATTGTCAACATATTTATCTCTCTATATTGTCCACATATTTATCTGTCTATATTGTCCACATATTTATCTTTCTATATTGTCCACATATTTATCTCTCTAAATTGTCCTCATATTTATCTCTCTATATTGTCCACATATTTATCTCTCTATATTGTCCACATATTTATCTCTCTATATTGTCCACATACTTATCTCTCTATATTGTCCACATATTTATCTCTCTATATTGTCCACATATTTATATTTCTATATTGTCCACATATTTATCTCTCTATATTGTCCACATATTTATCTCTGTATATTGTCCACATATTTATCTTTCTATATTGTCCACATATTTATCTCTCTATATTGTCCACATATTTATCTTTCTATATTGTCCACATATTTATCTCTCTACATTGTCCACATATTTATCTCTCTATATTGTCCACATATTTATCTCTCTATATTGTCCACATATTTATCTCTCTATATTGTCCACATATCTATCTTTCCATATTGTCCACATATTTATCTCTCTATATTGTCCACATATTTATCTCTCTATATTGTCCACATACTTATCTCTCTATATTGTCCACATATTTATCTCTGTATATTGTCCACATATTTATCTCTCTATATTGTCCACATATTTATCTCTCTATATTGTCCACATATTTATATTTCTATATTGTCCACATATTTATATTTCTATATTGTCCACATATTTATCTCTCTATATTGTCCACATATTTATCTCTCTATATTGTCCACATATTTATCTCTGTATATTGTCCACATATTTATCTCTCTATATTGTCCACATACTTATCTCTCTATATTGTCAACATATTTATCTCTCTATATTGTCCACATACTTATCTCTCTATATTGTCCACATATTTATCTCTCTATATTGTCCACATATTTATATTTCTATATTGTCCACATATTTATCTCTCTATATTGTCCACATATTTATCTTTCTATATTGTCCACATATTTATCTTTCTATATTGTCCACATATTTATCTCTCTATATTGTCCACATATTTATCTTTCTATATTGTCCACATATTTATCTCTCTACATTGTCCACATATTTATCTCTCTATATTGTCCACATATTTATCTCTCTATATTGTCCACATATTTATCTCTCTATATTGTCCACATATTTATCTTTCCATATTGTCCACATATTTATCTCTCTATATTGTCCACATATTTATCTCTCTATATTGTCCACATACTTATCTCTCTATATTGTCCACATATTTATCTCTGTATATTGTCCACATATTTATCTCTCTATATTGTCCACATATTTATCTCTCTATAGTGTCCACATATTTATCTCTCTATATTGTCCACATATTTATCTCTCTATATTGTCCACATATTTATCTCTCTATATTGTCCACATATTTATCTCTCTATACTGTCCACATATTTATCTCTCTATATTGTCCACATACTTATCTCTGTATATTGTCCACATATTTATCTTTCTATATTGTCCACATATTTATATTTCGATATTGTCCACATATTTATCTCTCTATACTGTCCACATATTTATCTTTCTATATTGTCCACATATTTATCTCTCTCTCTCTGAGGTAGCCAGACTTAAGCCTGCCTGTTTTTAAGACACACCATTATACACCCATCTTATCATTCTAGTATATTTGCTTATACATTACAACACATGTCCGATTATTTTCATATAATTTTCTTCCATGCCACGCGTGTCCTCAACCCTCACTGGACACGTTTTTACTTCCATAATCACACTCTTTCCTTGGTAATGCTCTGCTGGTAGTAATGGCGGAATTTCCTTGAACTATTAAATTAAACTCACTAGTATATAAATTGCTTACTTGAAAATAACAGGAAATAAAATTTCAGTTACGGCAAACTTGCTGAAGTCAAGGTTATTTTTGACTAAGCTGTGAGAATTGCAAGAAACAGACGTGACATCACATGACTTAAAGAAAGAGTGAGTGAAAGAAGTCAGCATTTCCTTGGAGGCATTAAAAGATGATTAAGCAGTAATTATCAATCTATCTCTGTCTGCCTTCACCCGACCCTTCAGTGATTTGGAACGAAGTTCAAAGCGAATAAACCCCTTCTGTCTTCCAACAATTTTGTCTTGACTTAGATCTTTCTGAAGGTTTGAAATAACCTATTTTACAGGCGGCGCTCCCTTGGTCGAGAAAGATCAGTAGAGGACTGGTATAAAGAAAATATACACCGAGTAAGATAGGAGTTTCCATGTGTGTGTTTTTTAATGATCACGGCAGCTTAATTTTCTGCATGTATGCTTAAGGTTGAAACGGAACACTGAACTCACATTAAAAGCCAACATAAGTTAATTTATGAATTTTGTTATTTTTTATTTATTTTCTTACAATTAGTTTACTACTTAGCGAGGCTAAGAGCTACTTGAGGATAAGGGTTAACACGATGGATGAATACTATGCTAAAGATGAAGAACACTATGAGAGTAGTAGAATTGATCAATGAAATAAACAAGGTTTGATTATTTATAACAAATATTTTGACATTAAATTAACACGCGACTATGTTATAAGGTACAGGGAAGCAATCCCGCGGTAATGTGTTCCACAGACGAGAAATCCTTGTAAAGAACCTCTGTCCATTGAAATATCGCTTGACACTAGTCACATGGAAGAAGAAGAGAATGCCTTTTTGTGTTGTCGTAGAAATACGATTTTTTGCTATCAATGTTTTAGAAAGAGCAGTCAGAGATTAGAGTTCGGGTATCTTCTAGAGAAATAAAAATAATGACAGTAGTTAGAAACTGACAACGTCTATTCTGTGAGAAATGAGATATAGAGAAGAAAAGATATCAGACCCATCAAATTTCAAAGTCGATTTTATACTTCGTCAAGGAGAGACAGAGTTCTCTAAGTGAAAACTCATCAGATGTGGTCACAATACTCTAACTGACTCTTTCTCGGGCAATGCTAGTGTAATTGTTTGACAACTTATAGTATACAAAAATAATTTATTTTAAATAATGACACACTTATTTCCATTAATAACGAAGACTACTGTCAGAAGGATGTCTTTTACTTAGGTGCGATGTCATTGATTATATCCCCTCTCTGATGATTTTGACAATCATACAGTTGACTGTAGAAAGTGACAACGGGATGGTTTGCGGCGACTTAGACTGCTGTATAATATGACTTTTTTGAACCGTGTCACACTTAAATTTTTTTATTAGGTCGGTGAAAAAATAATGTCGTTTTTTTGACGTTCAATTATATATAAAAAAAGCGACATTATTATAATGTCGTTTTTTTATGCATATAATTGAACGTCAAAAAACAACATTATTTTTGCCCCAACCTAATATATATAATAATATAGAAAAATATAATAATAATAACTTAATATATATAATAATATAGAATGATATAATTATATAGAAAAATGCGAGCATGAAAAGTAATATGGTTAAGCTTAAACATGGAAAAGTAAAGGACAAGATATTCTAGTAAAAAATATAATAAATCTATAACTTAAAATATTGCAGTATTAAGAATTGATTATATAATGTTAAATTGAATTTAAAAAAATCTTAATGCTGCAATATTTTAAGTTATAAATTTATTATATTTTTTACTAGAATATCTTGTCCTTCTCTTTTCCATGTTTAAGCTTAACCAGATTATTTTTATGCTCGCATTTTTCTAATATAATCCATGATTTTTCCAGTAAATTCACTTGTTCTTTGTTTAATTTCAGTCTTATTTTTTGCCCCTCCCTAAACATAACACATACATATGTAAAACAATGTACGACACTCGTCTGCTTTCATTCTCTCTGTTTCACTTGTTACTTCTCTTTTCGCGAAAGCGGTAAATTAGTAGCAACACTAGTCACTAAAGCGACGTGGTTGCTATGGAAACCGGTCATAAAAAAACGTCACCACACCTTCTTACGGATTTTTCACGATTTTGAACATCATAACTTTTGTTTTACTGAACGAAAATTTAACATTTTTTGTCACAATATAGTTGAGGTGATCTATAAACTGTAATTTTCACCTCTTAACATTTATTGTTTTGGGCTCAAATTAAGTTATAAAGTTTGATCGATGTCCAAGGAACCTACATCTAAAATTTCACATGTTTAGACCCAAAATTTGCGTATGAGTTTGTTAGAGTTTTCAAAGGTCAAATCGTTGAACTTTGACCCCTCAACAGCCAAATTTCTGGCCGAAAACCGATTAAAAAGATTTTCCGAAATCTCACTACCCCTTGTGGCAAATTTCGAGTCTGTAGACTGAAAATTGACAGAGTAGTTTGGTAGGGAAATGTACACAAACAGACAAACAATTTCACTTTTATAGATATATAGATAGATATACAGCATAATCACATTGACACATCGGTTCCCGACAGATCACTGAAGGTAAGCAACGTTAAGCCTGTTCAGTACTAAAGTAGATAGCCAATTAAGAATTCCAGTTGCTGTATATGTACTCCGCATATCTCAGCATTGTTTCCAGCCAGCCTTGTGCCTCTCCTTACCACTAGACCCAAGCAGTGCTAATTCAGGCGAGGTTTAGTTGGGGATTGTGCCTCACAATTATAGTGCAGTGAGACTCAACGGAGCGGAGGCATCGTTATATATATATATATATATATATATATATATATATATATATATATATATAAAGTTTATATAAAATTATATATATATATATATATATAAAGTTTATATATATATATATATATATATATATATATATATATATATATATATATAAAGTTATACACAGTTATTTAAAAGAAAAGACCCATAATTTCTATTATTCCGTACGTTGGAAAAATTTCATGGACAGATGTATCAACATCCAGCCGATGACAATTGTATTGAAAAATGTTGTTGAGTGTTAGCGTTAAAATTAAAATGTTGCTATGAATTGTAAAAAAAGTTTGTATATATTCCTTAAGCTAAGTTTCCAATTATTTAATCAGAATGAATAAGCTGAATAAGACTGTACTAGTAAAAGGGCGGATACACAAGATTCATTCAGCTGTTTATTAATATATATATAAATCAAGCAAAAACATCAAAAAGTTGAAAATACTATATTATAATAATAATAATTCTGATTTCGTTTATGAACGTCTCTCTGGAAAGGGATGGGATTAATTTCCAGAGGATTTCCCTTAATCCTGGCTTCAAACCAGGAGCTTCAAAGATCAAGAGTTTTCCTTCGGATATTGGTGGTACCTATAATTGCAGAGGTTTGAAGGCCGCCTAAAATATCGAGGATTTGCAGTTTTTTCAATTGTCCATCCAGACGACTTCATACTACTCCTAGTGTATCAACTTCGACCGGGATTATTTGTGTTTTAACCCCGTGTATACGCGTTATCTACAAGGCCAATGGAGCATAATTGCTCCACTTCTCATTCTCCTTCTCTCTCATATTCCTGTCCCAGGGTACTGAGAAGTTTACAATCTGCCAGTTTTTTTAGACCTTGTCAATGACGACCAAATCCGGACGATTATGTTCCAATTGCTTGGTCGTTATGACACTTTTGTCCCACCATATCTCTACCTTGCCATCCTCACTTGTTCTCACTTCATCAGGCGCCTCCTCAAACCATTTTCCAACACACTTCACCCCAACCCTCTTACACACCTCTCAATATATCCGGAGTCCCATGCGATCGTGTCTTTTGCTCCATGGAAGATTCATAAGAATGACAAAAGATGAGAATAACGAAAACACCTGGACATGGATGCAAAAAGGACATATAAACCGAGAAACTGAATCTCTAATAACTGCAGCACAAGATAACTCGATAAGAACCAACCATATCAAAGCAAGAATCTACAAAACACAAGAAAACAGCAAATGCAGACTATGTGGACAAAGAGACGAAACGATAAACCATATAATAAGTGAATGCAGCAAACTGGTCCAAAAGGAATACAAAAACAGGCATGACCAAGTGGGGAGGGCGGTACACTAGGAATTGTGCAAACGACTGCATTTTGAGCATACAGACAAATGGTACAAGCATAAACCTGCAACAGCACTCGAAAACGAGAACCACAAAATCCTATGGGACATGGACATACAGACGGACAAACCCATCCAAGCAAGAAGACCAGATGTCGCAATAATTAACAAGAAAGAAAAATCCTGTCAAATCGTAAACTTTGCTGTCCCAGCTGACCACAGGGTGAGTATGAAAGAAAAAGAGAAACGAAGCAAATGCACAGAGCTAGCCAGAGAGTTAAAAGGGATTTGGATGATGAAGAAAATCAAAATAGTACCGATAATAGTAGGAGCACTAGGAACAATTCCGAAAAACTTCGAAAAAAGAATGTCAGAAATTGGAATCAGAGGAATAACTGCAAAAGTACAACGACTAACGATAATGAAAACGACTGAAATATTAAGGAAAACCCTTGAATGCGGAGAATAATACAAAAAGACAATATAACGAATAAGCGTTACAGGGAATGAAGAACACCGAAACTGCATATCTACAAGTTCTACACCCCCCAACATGCATCCCCCATTGTTTCATCACCGTTCCCCCCCCAATAAAAACGTGATACCAAAGGGCCGAGAAAGGTCAATAAGGACTGAAAGACCGAGGAGCGGCTGGACAAGCGCAAAAAGAACTGGGACCTTGGGGAGGCTGAGTGCCACTATAATTCCAGTATAAACCAATGGCCACTACCAGCGAGAAATCAATGGTAAGCAGCTGTTGCGATGATGCAAACACATTTGCAAATGCTATCGAAGGAGGTGGAGAGAGCTGGACGTCTGGGGAGACTTGTTGTCACTCAGCTTCCAGAGAACACCACAGGTTTCCAATCAGATCGTTTGTTGACTTGTGTGAAAGCTCCATGTGAGCCAATAATAATAATAATAATAATAATAATAATAATAATAATAATAATAATAATAATGAAAATATAGAAATGCAAATCTGAACAGTACAAAATAAAAAAAGACGTTTGAAAATAATGAAGCCAGTTTTGCAAAATCGTAAACAGGGATAAGACAAAGCCAGAACAACCAAATTGGACAGAAATAGGACTGGAGCAATATATGAAAACGAAGGCAAGGCCACAAAGTTGTGCATTGATAACTAAATGCTAAAGGATGTACAAACTATATGATAAAATTATTATCTTGAAAAAGCAATGCAATCATGACAACTGGAACTGGGGGGGGGCTTGACATAGATAAGAATACAGATAACCATTTTCCATAGAGATTCACAATCTCTATTCATTTTTATCATAGCTATAATGCAACTACACAAAATACTCAGTACGTGCAATGCTGGATACGGAATTAGAAACAATAATAAATACAACAAGAAACTTTCGTTAGAACATTCAAATGGAAAATGGAAAAGTGCCTCCTACTTGAGATGAAGAAGGGGAACCATAAAACAGTGTGACAAATCCTAGTATTCCACTCCAACGAATGATGGAGCTGTGCTCTCAGGCGGATAGCCAGCCGCGTTCGGCTATCAAAAAAAAAGTTCTAGCGTTCTTGAAACTCCACGATGTGAAAATACAATAGGATCGTTGTACGTAGTGTTATTCATAGCTCTTCACTCAACCGGTCGATGTGTCGTTATTCATGAAAGGTCTCCACTCGACGGATTGATGTATGGCTAATCTTGTCGAGAAGACACGGAATAAGAAAGAAAAACAAAACGAAAGCAACGTTCGCTGAATCCTGTCAACATTGATTATTGTAAAATGAATGACACGAGCTGTTATTTTTACTTTTTCAACACATATATTTAAAAACAATATCACAGTTCAGTTCGGCAAAACAGATAATAAAATCCAAAATTAATAATAAAAAAAGGAAAAGTGTAACAGAATAAATGAACCAACGTATTAACTTAGTGCACTGCAGACTCTCTCTCTCTCTCTCTATCTCTCTCT
Organism: Euprymna scolopes; assembly: GCF_053919585.1. NCBI lineage: Eukaryota > Metazoa > Mollusca > Cephalopoda > Sepiida > Sepiolidae > Euprymna > Euprymna scolopes. The sequence continues at coordinate 135,523,871 of NC_136487.1, read as the reverse complement.
CTATCTGTCTGTCTGCTTTCTCTTTTAGTCATGTACTTCATCGCTTACTGTCTGAGAGGCTATGAGTGTACATAGCGATAATGGTACATATAAAAATGTGGAAGTTTTGGAAGTGAACGCCATCAAATCCAAAAATGAAAGATGATATGACAAGAGAATACAATAGAAGACAATGAAACTAAATACTCTTAGAAACCTGATAAATAGAAACGAAACGAAATAATCGTAGAAACCTGATAAATAGAAACGAAGCGAAATAATCGTAGAAACCTAATAAATAGAAACGAAGCAAAATAATCGTAGAAATCTAATAAATAGAAACGAAACAATCAAAGAAACATAATAAATATAAACGAAATAATCGTAGAAATAAATAGAAACGAAACGAAATAATCGTAGAAACCTAATAAATAGAAACGAAACGAAATAATCGCAGAAACCTAATAAATAGAAACGAAACAAAATAATCGCAGAAACTTAATAAATAGAAACAAAATAATCGTAGAAACCTAATAAGGAGAAACGAAATAATCGTAGAAACCTAATAAATAGAAACGAAACGAAATAATCGTAGAAACCTAATAAATAGAAACGAAACGAAATAATCGTAGAAACCTAATAAATAGAAACGAAACGAAATAATCGTAGAAACTTAATAAATAGAAACAAAACAAAATAATCGCAGAAACTTAATAAATAGAAACGAAACGAAATAATCGTAGAAACCTAATAAATAGAAACGAAACGAAATAATCGTAGAAACCTAATAAATAGAAACGAAACGAAATAATCGTAGAAACCTAATAAATAGAAACAAAACGAAATAATCGTAGAAACCTAATAAATAGAAACGAAACGAAATAATCGTAGAAACCTAATAAATAGAAACGAAACGAAATAATCGTAGAAACTTAATAAATAGAAACGAACCGAAATAATCGTAGAAACCTAATAAATAGAAAGGAAACGAAATAATCGTAGAAACCTAATAAATAGAAACGAAACGAAATAATCGTAGAAACCTAATAAATAGAAACGAAACGAAATAATCGTAGAAACTTAATAAATAGAAACGAAACGAAATAATCGTAGAAACCTAATAAATAGAAACAAAACGAAATAATCGTAGAAACCTAATAAATAGAAACGAAACGAAATAATCGTAGAAACCTAATAAATAGAAACAAACCGAAATAATCGTAGAAACCTAATAAATAGAAACGAAACGAAATAATCGTAGAAACCTAATAAATAGAAACGAAACGAAATAATCGTAGAAACCTAATAAATAGAAACAAAACGAAATAATCGTAGAAACCTAATAAATAGAAACAAAACGAAATAATCGTAGAAACCTAATAAATAGAAACAAAACGAAATAATCGTAGAAACCTAATAAATAGAAAGGAAACGAAATAATCGTAGAAACCTAATAAATAGAAACGAAACGAAATAATCGTAGAATCCTAATAAATAGAAACGAAACGAAATAATCGTAGAAACTTAATAAATAGAAACGAAACGAAATAATCGTAGAAACCTAATAAATAGAAACGAAACGAAATAATCGTAGAAACCTAATAAATAGAAACGAAACGAAATAATCGTAGAAACCTAATAAATAGAAACAAAACGAAATAATCGTAGAAACCTAATAAATAGCAACGAAAAGAAATAATCGTAGAAACCTAATAAATAGAAACAAACCGACATAATCGTAGAAACTTAATAAATAGAAACGAAACGAAATAATCGTAGAAACCTAATAAATAGAAACGAAACGAAATAATCTTAGAAACCTAATAAATAGAGACAAAACGAAATAATCGTAGAAACCTAATAAATAGAAACGAAACGAAATAATCGTAGAAACTTAATAAATAGAAACGAAATAATCGTAGAAATAAATAGAAACGAAACGAAATAATCGTAGAAACCTAATAAATAGAACCAAAACGAAATAATCGTAGAAACCTAATAAATAGAAACAAAACGAAATAATCGTAGAAACCTAATAAATAGAAACGAAACGAAATAATCGTAGAAACCTAATAAATAGAAACAAAACGAAATAATCGTAGAAACTTAATAAATAGAAACGAAACGAAATAATCGTAGAAACCTAATAAAAAGAAATAAAACGAAATAATCGTAGAAACCTAATAAATAGAAACGAAACGAAATAATCGTAGAAACCTAATAAATAGAAACGAAACGAAATAATCGTAGAAACCTAATAAATAGAAACGAAACGAAATAATCGTAGAAACCTAATAAATAGAAACGAAGCAAAATAATCGTAGAAACCTAATAAATAGAAACGAAACGAAATAATCGTAGAAACCTTATAAATAGAAACAAAACGAAATAATCGTAGAAACCTAATCAATAGAAACAAAACGAAATAATCGTAGAAACCTAATAAATAGAAACAAAACGAAATGATCGTAGAAACTTAATAAATAGAAACGAAACGAAATAATCGTAGAAACCTATTAAAAAGAAACGAAACGAAATAATCGTTGAAAACTAACAAATAGAAACGAAACGAAATAATCGTAGAAACCTAATAAATAGAAACGAAACGAAATAATCGTAGAAACCTAATAAATAGAAACGAAACGAAATAATCGTAGAAACTTTATAAATAGAAACGAAACGAAATAATCGTAGAAACTTAATAAATAGTAAGAAAACGAAATAATCGTAGAAATCTAATAAATAGAAACAAAACGAAATAATCGTAGAAACTTAATAAATAGTAACAAAACGAAATAATCGTAGAAACCTAACAAATAGAAACGAAACGAAATAATCGTAGAAACCTAATGAATAGAAACAAAACGAAATAATCGTAGAAACCTAATAAAAAGAAACAAAACGAAATAATCGTAGAAACCTAATAAATAGAAACGAAACGAAATAATCGTAGAAACCTAATAAATAGAAACGAAACGAAATAATCGTAGAAACCTAATAAATAGAAACGAAACGAAATAATCGTAGAAACCTAATAAATAGAAACGAAACGAAATAATCGTAGAAACCTAATAAATAGAAACGAAACGAAATAATCGTAGAAACTTAATAAATAGAAACAAAACGAAATAATCGTAGAAACTTAATAAATAGAAACAAAACAAAATAATCGCAGAAACTTAATAAATAGAAACGAAACGAAATAATCGTAGAAACCTAATAAATAGAAAGGAAACGAAATAATCGTTGAAACCTAATAAATAGAAACGAAACGAAATAATCGTAGAAACCTAATAAATAGAAACAAAACGAAATAATCGTAGAAACCTAATAAATAGAAACGAAACGAAATAATCGTAGAAACCTAATAAATAGAAACGAAACGAAATAATCGTAGAAACCTAATAAATAGAAACGAAACGAAATAATCGTAGAAACCTAATAAATACAAACGAAACGAAATAATCGTAGAAACTTAATAAATAGAAACGAAACGAAATAATCGTAGAAACCTAATAAATAGAAACAAAACGAAATAATCGTAGAAACCTAATAAATAGAAACGAAACGAAATAATCGTAGAAACCTAATAAATTGAAACAAAACGAAGTAATCGTAGAAACCTAATAAATAGAAAGGAAACGAAATAATCGTAGAAACTTAATAAATAGAAACGAAACGAAATAATCGTAGAAACCTAATAAATAGAAAGGAAACGAAATAATCGTAGAAACCTAATAAATAGAAACGAAACGAAATAATCGTAGAAACCTAATAAATAGAAACAAAACGAAATAATCGTAGAAACTTAATAAATAGAAACGAAACGAAATAATCGTAGAAACCTAATAAATAGAAACGAAACGAAATAATCGTAGAAACCTAATAAATAGAAACGAAACGAAATAATCGTAGAAACCTAATAAATAGAAACGAAACGAAATAATCGTAGAAACCTAATAAATAGAAACGAAACGAAATAATCGTAGAAACTTAATAAATAGAAACGAAACGAAATAATCGTAGAAACCTAATAAATAGAAACAAAACGAAATAATCGTAGAAACCTAATAAATAGAAACGAAACGAAATAATCGTAGAAACCTAATAAATAGAAACAAACCGAAATAATCGTAGAAACCTAATAAATAGAAACGAAACGAAATAATCGTAGAAACTTAATAAATAGAAACGAAACGAAATAATCGTAGAAACCTAATAAATAGAAACAAAACGAAATAATCGTAGAAACCTAATAAATAGAAACAAAACGAAATAATCGTAGAAACCTAATAAATAGAAACAAAACGAAATAATCGTAGAAACATAATAAATAGAAAGGAAACGAAATAATCGTAGAAACCTAATAAATAGAAACGAAACGAAATAATCGTAGAAACCTAATAAATAGAAACGAAACGAAATAATCGTAGAAACTTAATAAATAGAAACGAAACGAAATAATCGTAGAAACCTAATAAATAGAAACGAAACGAAATAATCGTAGAAACCTAATAAATAGAAACGAAACGAAATAATCGTAGAAACCTAATAAATAGAAACAAAACGAAATAATCGTAGAAACCTAATAAATAGAAACGAAACGAAATAATCGTAGAAACCTAATAAATAGAAACAAACCGACATAATCGTAGAAACTTAATAAATAGAAACGAAACGAAATAATAATAGAAACCTAATAAATAGAAACGAAACGAAATAATCTTAGAAACCTAATAAATAGAGACAAAACGAAATAATCGTAGAAACCTAATAAATAGAAACGAAACGAAATAATCGTAGAAATAAATAGAAACGAAATAATCGTAGAAATAAATAGAAACGAAACGAAATAATCGTAGAAACCTAATAAATAGAACCAAAACGAAATAATCGTAGAAACCTAATAAATAGAAACAAAACGAAATACTCGTAGAAACCTAATAAATAGAAACGAAACGAAATAATCGTAGAAACCTAATAAATATAAACAAAACGAAATAATCGTAGAAACTTAATAAATAGAAACGAAACGAAATAATCGTAGAAACCTAATAAAAAGAAATAAAACGAAATAATCGTAGAAACCTAATAAATAGAAACGAAACGAAATAATCGTAGAAACCTAATAAATAGAAACGAAGCAAAATAATCGTAGAAACCTAATAAATAGAAACGAAACGAAATAATCGTAGAAACCTTATAAATAGAAACAAAACGAAATAATCGTAGAAACCTAATCAATAGAAACAAAACGAAATAATCGTAGAAACCTAATAAATAGAAACAAAACGAAATGATCGTAGAAACTTAATAAATAGAAACGAAACGAAATAATCGTAGAAACCTATTAAAAAGAAACGAAACGAAATAATCGTTGAAAACTAACAAATAGAAACGAAACGAAATAATCGTAGAAACCTAATAAATAGAAACGAAACGAAATAATCGTAGAAACCTAATGAATAGAAACAAAACGAAATAATCGTAGAAACCTAATAAATAAATAAAAACGAAACGAAATAATCGTAGAAACCTAATGAATAGAAACAAAACGAAATAATCGTAGAAACTTAATAAATAGAAACGAAACGAAATAATCGTAGAAACTTAATAAATAGTAACAAAACGAAATAATCGTAGAAATCTAATAAATAGAAACGAAACGAAATAATCGTAGAAACTTTATAAATAGAAACGAAACGAAATAATCGTAGAAACTTAATAAATAGTAACAAAACGAAATAATCGTAGAAATCTAATAAATAGAAACAAAACGAAATAATCGTAGAAACTTAATAAATAGTAACAAAACGAAATAATCGTAGAAATCTAATAAATAGAAACAAAACGAAATAATCGTAGAAACCTAACAAATAGAAACGAAACGAAATAATCGTAGAAACTTAATAAATAGAAACGAAACGAAATAATCGTAGAAACCTAATAAATAGAAACAAAACGAAATAATCGTAGAAACCTAATGAATAGAAACAAAACGAAATAATCGTAGAAATCTAATAAATAGAAACAAAACGAAATAATCGTAGAAACCTAATAAATAGAAACGAAACGAAATAATCGTAGAAACCTAATAAATAGAAACGAAACGAAATAATCGTAGAAACCTAATAAATAGAAACGAAACGACATAATCGTAGAAACCTAATAAATAGAAACGAAACGAAATAATCGTAGAAACCTAATAAATAGAAACGAAACGAAATAATCGTAGAAACTTAATAAATAGAAACAAAACGAAATAATCGTAGAAACTTAATAAATAGAAACAAAACAAAATAATCGCAGAAACTTAATAAATAGAAACGAAACGAAATAATCGTAGAAACCTAATAAATAGAAACGAAACGAAATAATCGTAGAAACCTAATAAATAGAAACGAAACGAAATAATCGTAGAAACCTAATAAATAGAAACAAAACGAAATAATCGTAGAAACCTAATAAATAGAAACGAAACGAAATAATCGTAGAAACCTAATAAATAGAAACGAAACGAAATAATCGTAGAAACCTAATAAATAGAAACGAAACGAAATAATCGTAGAAACCTAATAAATAGAAACGAAACGAAATAATCGTAGAAACTTAATAAATAGAAACGAAACGAAATAATCGTAGAAACCTAATAAATAGAAACAAAACGAAATAATCGTAGAAACCTAATAAATAGAAACGAAACGAAATAATCGTAGAAACCTAATAAATAGAAACGAAACGAAGTAATCGTAGAAACCTAATAAATAGAAAGGAAACGAAATAATCGTAGAAACTTAATAAATAGAAACGAAACGAAATAATCGTAGAAACCTAATAAATAGAAAGGAAACGAAATAATCGTAGAAACCTAATAAATAGAAACGAAACGAAATAATCGTAGAAACCTAATAAATAGAAACAAAACGAAATAATCGTAGAAACTTAATAAATAGAAACGAAACGAAATAATCGTAGAAACCTAATAAATAGAAACGAAACGAAATAATCGTAGAAACCTAATAAATAGAAACGAAACGAAATAATCGTAGAAACCTAATAAATAGAAACAAAACGAAATAATCATAGAAACCTAATAAATAGAAACGAAACGAAATAATCGTAGAAACCTAATAAATAGAAACAAACCGAAATAATCGTAGAAACTTAATAAATAGAAACGAAACGAAATAATCGTAGAAACCTAATAAATAGAAACGAAACGAAATAATCTTAGAAACCTACTAAATAGAGACAAAACGAAATAATCGTAGAAACCTAATAAATAGAAACGAAACGAAATAATCGTAGAAATAAATAGAAACGAAATAATCGTAGAAATAAATAGAAACGAAACGAAATAATCGTAGAAACCTAATAAATAGAAACAAAACGAAATAATCGTAGAAACCTAATAAATAGAAACAAAACGAAATAATCGTAGAAACCTAATAAATAGAAACGAAACGAAATAATCGTAGAAACCTAATAAATAGAAACAAAACGAAATAATCGTAGAAACCTAATAAATAGAAACGAAACGAAATAATCGTAGAAACCTAATAAAAAGAAATAAAATTAAATAATCGTAGAAACCTAATAAATAGAAACGAAACGAAATAATCGTAGAAACCTAATAAATAGAAACGAAACGAAATAATCGTAGAAACCTAATAAATAGAAACGAAACGAAATAATCGTAGAAACCTAATAAATAGAAACGAAACGAAATAATCGTGGAAACCTAATAAATAGAAACGAAACGAAATAATCGTAGAAACTTAATAAATAGAAACGAAACGAAATAATCGTAGAAACCTAATAAATAGAAACAAAACGAAATAATCGTAGAAACCTAATAAATAGAAACGAAACGAAATAATCGTAGAAACCTAATAAATAGAAACAAACCGAAATAATCGTAGAAACCTAATAAATAGAAACGAAACGAAATAATCGTAGAAACCTAATAAATAGAAACGAAACGAAATAATCGTAGAAACCTAATAAATAGAAACAAAACGAAATAATCGTAGAAACCTAATAAGTAGAAACAAAACGAAATAATCGTAGAAACCTAATAAATAGAAACAAAACGAAATAATCGTAGAAACCTAATAAATAGAAAGGAAACGAAATAATCGTAGAAACCTAATAAATTGAAACAAAACGAAGTAATCGTAGAAACCTAATAAATAGAAACGAAACGAAATAATCGTAGAAACTTAATAAATAGAAACGAAACGAAATAATCGTAGAAACCTAATAAATAGAAAGGAAACGAAATAATCGTAGAAACCTAATAAATAGAAACGAAACGAAATAATCGTAGAAACCTAATAAATAGAAACGAAACGAAATAATCGTAGAAACTTAATAAATAGAAACAAAACGAAATAATCGTAGAAACCTAATAAATAGAAACGAAACGAAATAATCGTAGAAACCTAATAAATAGAAACGAAACGAAATAATCGTAGAAACCTAATAAATAGAAACAAAACGAAATAATCGTAGAAACCTAATAAATAGAAACGAAACGAAATAATCGTAGAAACCTAATAAATAGAAACAAACCGAAATAATCGTAGAAACTTAATAAATAGAAACGAAACGAAATAATCGTAGAAACCTAATAAATAGAAACGAAACGAAATAATCTTAGAAACCTAATAAATAGAGACAAAACGAAATAATCGTAGAAACCTAATAAATAGAAACGAAACGAAATAATCGTAGAAATAAATAGAAACGAAATAATCGTAGAAATAAATAGAAACGAAACGAAATAATCGTAGAAACCTAATAAATAGAAACAAAACGAAATAATCGTAGAAATTAATAAATAGAAACAAAACAAAATAATCGCAGAAACTTAATAAATAGAAACGAAACGAAATAATCGTAGAAACTTAATAAATAGAAACGAAACGAAATAATCGTAGAAACCTAATAAATAGAAACGAAACAAAATAATCGTAGAAACCTAATAAATAGAAACAAAACGAAATAATCGTAGAAACCTAATAAATAGAAACGAAACGAAATAATCGTAGAAACCTAATAAATAGAAACGAAACGAAATAATCGTAGAAACCTAATAAATAGAAACGAAACGAAATAATCGTAGAAACCTAATAAATAGAAACGAAACGAAATAATCGTAGAAACTTAATAAATAGAAACGAAACGAAATAATCGTAGAAACCTAATAAATAGAAACAAAACGAAATAATCGTAGAAACCTAATAAATAGAAACGAAACGAAATAATCGTAGAAACCTAATAAATAGAAACAAACCGAAATAATCGTAGAAACCTAATAAATAGAAACGAAACGAAATAATCGTAGAAACCTAATAAATAGAAACGAAACGAAATAATCGTAGAAACCTAATAAATAGAAACAAAACGAAATAATCGTAGACACCTAATAAATAGAAACAAAACGAAATAATCGTAGAAACCTAATAAATAGAAACAAAACGAAATAATCGTAGAAACCTAAAAATAGAAAGGAAACGAAATAATCGTAGAAACCTAATAAATTGAAACAAAACGAAGTAATCGTTGAAACCTAATAAATAGAAACGAAACGAAATAATCGTAGAAACTTAATAAATAGAAACGAAACGAAATAATCGTAGAAACCTAATAAATAGAAACAAAACGAAATAATCGTAGAAACCTAATAAATAGAAACGAAACGAAATAATCGTAGAAACCTAATAAATAGAAACGAAACGAAATAATCGTAGAAACTTAATAAATAGAAACGAAACGAAATAATCGTAGAAACCTAATAAATAGAAACGAAACGAAATAATCCTAGAAACCTAATAAATAGAAACGAAACGAAATAATCGTAGAAACCTAATAAATAGAAACAAACAGAAATAATCGTAGAAACCTAATAAATAGAAACGAAACGAAATAATCGTAGAAACCTAATAAATAGAAACAAACCGAAATAATCGTAGAAACTTAATAAATAGAAACGAAACGAAATAATCGTAGAAACCTAATAAATAGAAACGAAACGAAATAATCTTAGAAACCTAATAAATAGAGACAAAACGATATAATCGTAGAAACCTAATAAATAGAAACGAAACGAAATAATCGTAGAAATAAATGGAAACGAAATAATCGTAGAAATAAATAGAAACGAAACGAAATAATCGTAGAAACCTAATAAATAGAAACAAAACGAAATAATCGTAGAAACCTAATAAATAGAAACAAAACGAAATAATCGTAGAAACCTAATAAATAGAAACGAAACGAAATAATCGTAGAAACCTAATAAATAGAAACAAAACGAAATAATCGTAGAAACTTAATAAATAGAAACGAAACGAAATAATCGTAGAAACCTAATAAAAAGAAATAAAACGAAATAATCGTAGAAACCTAATAAATAGAAACGAAACGAAATAATCGTAGAAACCTAATAAATAGAAACGAAACGAAATAATCGTAGAAACCTAATAAATAGAAACGAAACGAAATAATCGTAGAAACCTAATAAATAGAAACGAAACGAAATAATCGTGGAAACCTAATAAATAGAAACGAAACGAAATAATCGTAGAAATCTTATAAATAGAAACAAAACGAAATAATCGTAGAAACCTAATCAATAGAAACAAAACGAAATAATCGTAGAAACCTAATAAATAGAAACAAAACGAAATGATCGTAGAAACTTAATAAATAGAAACGAAACGAAATAATCGTAGAAACCTAATAAAAAGAAACGAAACGAAATAATCGTAGAAACCTAACAAATAGAAACGAAACGAAATAATCGTAGAAACCTAATAAATAGAAACGAAACGAAATAATCGTAGAAACTTAATAAATAGAAACAAAACGAAATAATCGTAGAAACCTAATAAATAAAAACGAAACGAAATAATCGTAGAAACCTAATGAATAGAAACAAAACGAAATAATCGGAGAAACTTAATAAATAGAAACGAAACGAAATAATCGTAGAAACTTAATAAATAGTAACAAAACGAAATAATCGTAGAAATCTAATAAATAGAAACGAAACGAAATAATCGTAGAAACTTAATAAATAGAAACGAAACGAAATAATCGTAGAAACTTAATAAATAGTAACAAAACGAAATAATCGTAGAAACCTAATGAATAGAAACAAAACGAAATAATCGTAGAAACTTAATAAATAGAAACGAAACGAAATAATCGTAGAAACTTAATAAATAGTAACAAAACGAAATAATCGGAGAAACCTAATAAATAGAAACAAAACGAAATAATCGTAGAAACTTAATAAATAGTAACAAAACGAAATAATCGTAGAAACCTAACAAATAGAAACGAAACGAAATAATCGTAGAAACCTAATGAATAGAAACAAAACGAAATAATCGTAGAAACCTAATAAATAGAAACGAAACGAAATAATCGTAGAAACCTTATAAATAGAAACGAAACGAAATAATCGTAGAAACCTAATAAATAGAAACGAAACGAAATAATCGTAGAAACCTTATAAATAGAAACAAAACGAAATAATCGTAGAAACCTAATAAATAGAAACGAAACGAAATAATCGTAGAAACCTAATAAATAGAAACGAAACGAAATAATCGTAGAAACTTAATAAATAGAAACAAAACGAAATAATCGTAGAAACCTAATAAATAGAAACGAAACGAAATAATCGTAGAAACCTAATAAATAGAAACGAAACGAAATAATCGTAGTAACCTAATAAATAGAAGCAAAAGGAAATAATCGTAGAAACCTAACAAATAGAAACAAAACGAAATAATCGTAGAAACCTAATAAATTGAAACAAAACGAAGTAATCGTAGAAACCTTATAAATAGAAACAAAACGAAATAATCGTAGAAACCTAATCAATAGAAACGAAACGAAATAATCGTAGAAACCTAATAAATAGAAACGAAACGAAATAATCGTAGAAACCTTATAAATAGAAACAAAACGAAATAATCGTAGAAACCTAATAAAAAGAAACGAAACGAAATAATCGTAGAAACCTAACAAATAGAAACAAAACGAAATAATCGTAGAAACCTAATAAATAGAAACGAAACGAAATAATCGTAGAAACCTAATAAATAGAAACGAAACGAAATAATCGTAGAAACTTAATAAATAGAAACAAAACGAAATAATCGTAGAAACCTAATAAATAGAAACGAAACGAAATAATCGTAGAAACCTAATAAATAGAAACGAAACGAAATAATCGTAGTAACCTAATAAATAGAAGCAAAAGGAAATAATCGTAGAAACCTAACAAATAGAAACAAAACGAAATAATCGTAGAAACCTAATAAATTGAAACAAAACGAAGTAATCGTAGAAACCTTATAAATAGAAACGAAACGAAATAATCGTAGAAACCTAATAAATAGAAACGAAACGAAATAATCGTAGAAACCTAATAAATAGAAACAAAACGAAATAATCGTAGAAACCTAATAAATAGAAACGAAACGAAATAATCGTAGAAACCTAATAAATAGAAACAAAACGAAATAATCGTAGAAACTTAATAAAAAGAAACGAAACGAAATAATCGTAGAAACCTAACAAATAGAAACAAAACGAAATAATCGTAGAAACCTAATAAATAGAAACGAAACGAAATAATCGTAGAAACCTTATAAATAGAAACGAAACGAAATAATCGTAGAAACTTAATAAATAGAAACGAAACGAAATAATCGTAGAAACTTAATAAATAGAAACGAAACGAAATAATCGTAGAAACTTAATAAATAGAAACGAAACGAAATAATCGTAGAAACTTAATAAATAGAAACGAAACGAAATAATCGTAGAAACCTAATAAATAGAAACGAAACAAAATAATCGCAGAAACTTAATAAATAGAAACGAAATAATCGTAGAATCCTAATAAATAGAAACGAAACGAAATAATCGCAGAAACCTTATAAATAGAAACGAAACAAAATAATCGCAGAAACATAATAAATAGAAACGAAATAATCGTAGAAACCTAATAAATAGAAATAAAACGAAATAATCGTAGAAACCTAATAAATAGAAATAAAACGAAATAATCGTAGAAACCTAATAAATAGAAACGAAACGAAATAATCGCAGAAACTTAATAAATAGAAACGAAATAATCGTAGAATCCTAATAAATAGAAACAAAACGAAATAATCGCAGAAACCTAATAAATAGAAACGAAACGAAATAATCGTAGAAACCTAATAAATAGAAACGAAACAAAATAATCGCAGAAACCTAATAAATAGAAACGAAATAATCGTAGAAACCTAATAAATAGAAACGAAACGAAATAATCGCAGAAACCTAATAAATAGAAACGAAACAAAATAATCGCAGAAATTTAATAAATAGAAACGAAATAATCGTAGAAACCTAATAAATAGAAACGAAATAATCGTAGAAACCTAATAAATAGAAACGAAGCGAAATAATCGTAGAAACCTAATAAATAGAAACGAAATAATCAAAGAAACATAATAAATAGAAACGAAATAATCGTAGAAACCTAATAAATAGAAACGAAACGAAATGATCGTAGAAACTAAATAAAGAGAAACGAAATAATAGTAGAAACCTAATAAATAGAAACGAAACGAAATAATCACAGAAACCTTATAAATAGAAACGAAATAATCGTAGAAACTTAATAAACAGAATAAATACTTAGCGACAATAGTAAACTAATCAGGACCCTTCATACGCTGAATAAAAGAACTTATGTACGTGGTCTCAAATTTTAAGAAACTAATTACTATGTACAATGCACTGCATCATAAGAATGATACTACCGACTCTATGTAAAAAAGTAAGATGAGGGCAAAAATTGTTAGACAATGTGAAAGAACTAGAGAAATACATAACATTAAAATACAGAAAGGCTGAAAACACCGTTAAACTAAACAATACGAAAAGCAACGAAACAGGAAGGAGGAGGTGATCAAAATACTGGAAAAGAGGAAACTATACATGGACGATTTATAAGACTGGTTTAAGAAATGAACACACACAAACGTGTGATTACGAAGAGCATACTTGAATAGAAAAACAAAAATGCTATTAAAGGCGACAGAAAATGACATATAAAAGCCTAGGAGGCAGAACTCAAGAAAACAATATATGTAGACTCTATTAGCAAAAAAAAAAAAAAGAAAAAAAACGACAATGAAAAAAACAAAAAACAAAAAAAAACAAACAAACAAACAAACAAATACGCACAAAAAAAAAAAACTAAATAGTAAATCACATGACTGATTTGGGAAGGTGGTATGAAAATACAGTTCGAGGAGTGTATCTTAGTGTTTTTACCAGTGGAGATGTCTCTTCATAGAATCCTATCAATCTGGACACATCGATTTATGTAGGGGATAAGTTGGTATTAATCATTAATTATTTAATGAATTATTATTTTATTTTCGGTGACAACATTTTGAAAATCACAAAAATTACAAATCAATGACGCTAGGCGATACGCTTATTGCCTTTGTGACTTTTTTTTATACTATTGTCGTTTTTTCTCGTGATGACAAACAGAGAAAATAATTCAACGAAAAAAAAAAGAGAGAAAGAACGGATCAGCAAAATGAAACTGAAAGGACAAGAATAAAAGGCACTTGTGTTGTCAGCCGCAGGGATTTTATGTTTTACTCCTTCTCATAGGTGCACCAAAATGCTCCGGATGATTGACAACAAATCTGACTGCGGAGTTGAGAAATTTGATTGACAAGGCTACCTTTCAGTGTTGAGTATAACCATGTTTTAGTTGAAATTCAGTGTTGAGTATAACCATGTTTTAGTTGAAAAACAAAGTAAAAACTCAGTGTTATGCTCCATTAGTCTCTCTCAAGTTTGAGATAGTGTAAAAAGGAGCGGCCAAGGGAAATTAAGTTACTAGGGTAAATAAGATCTGGATTTCCCTGTCAAAAAGAAAACACGCGGTAATACCGTAATATACTTTTGCAGTTCACTATGCATTAGTTTCTTAGATCATTGGTTAAAGAACAGGAGTTCCTCTCTTATCCAGCATAACAATCAAGAATGTCATGTTTTGTTCTACTCGGCGTTGTCCAGGAGCAATAAATGTAAGATTTTTGTAGTACATGATTTACATTATTACTACAAGGGGGGGGGGAAGAAATAGATAGGGAGAAAAAGAAAGAGAGAGAGAGAGGGGGGGGTTCTCTAAGCGTCGGAGAAATAGAAGAATTGAAGAGAGGGAGGGAAAATGAGGTAGGAAAGAGAGAGAGAAAGAGAGAGAGAGAAAGAAAGCGAGAGAGAAAGATAGAGATAGATAGATAGATAGATAGATAGAGAGAGAGAGAGAGAGAGAGAGAGAGAGAGGGAGAAATAAAGATATATATATATATAAAGAGAGAAAGATAGATAGATAGAGAGAGAGAGAGAGAGAGAGAGAGAGAGAGAGAGAGGGGGGTAAAATAGACGTTTTAATATAAAGATGTCACACACACGCTATCTAACTTCTGCTTTGGTTTTGATGGCACCGGGCAACGTTAAGTGCCCTGCCTGTCGTTAAGTAATCCGATAAACTAAAAAAAAAAAAAAAATTATTCACAGAAAGCACTATAGCAACAATTAACGAAGTCACATGTGTGAAAAGAACGAAGGAAGTATCTGAAGGGAATTTTATCAAATAAAACTTTAAAAGAAAGAAACAACAACAACAACAACAACAAACAAACAAACAAACAAACAAACAAACAAACAGACAGACAGACAGACAGACAAAAAAAACCCCCCAAAACCTAAGCAAGTGCAATCAGCATCTAAACGAACTCCCATCCTTGGAAGATTTTTTTTATTTTCGACAGAAAAATAATAAAAGAGGCTTGGGAAGGATCTTATATAATTGAAAGCATGAACATTCATTTATTTTTAATAAATAAATAATTTATTAAAAATAATATTTTTAGCTTTCTTTAATTTCCAATATTTTCATTATAAAAAAAATAGTTTACAGTTTTTGTTTAAGGTATATTCAAAATAAACCCAACGAACGTCGATAAAAAGAACAAAGAATTCCTGCGACGTGTTATTCCATTAATAAGATAAATTGAAGTAGTAAAGCTGTTTTACTATAATTTATTTTATTAATTAAATAATTAATCAAGTATTCTTTTTACTACTACTACTACTACTACTACTACTA